>NW_027363849.1:0-426226 GCF_046119375.1 Phyllobates terribilis
GAATTCCGAGAACAATGGAAGACTTCCGAAACATTTTTAAACTTCAGCGGAATTTCGAGAACAATGGAAGAGTTCCGAAGCATTTTTAAACTTCAGCGGAATTCCGAGAACAATGGAAGAGTTCCGAAGCATTTTTAAACTTCAGCGGAATTCCGAGAACAATGGAAGAGTTCCGAAGCATTTTTAAACTTCAGCGGAATTCCGAGAACAATGGAAGAGTTCCGAAGCATTTTTAAACTTCAGCGGAATTCCGAGAACAATGGAAGAGTTCCGAATCATTTTTAAACTTCAGCGGAATTCCGAGAACAATGGAAGAGTTCAGAAGCATTTTTAAACTTCAGCGGAATTCCAAGAACAATGGAAGAGTTCCAAAGCATTCTTAAACTTCAGCGGAATTCCGAGAACAATGAAAGAGTTCCGAAGCATTTTTAAACTTCAGCAGAATTCCGAGAACAATGGAAGAGTTCCAAAGCATTTTTAAACTTCAGCGGAATTCCGAGAACAATGGAAGAGTTCCGAAGCATTTTTAAACTTCAGCGGAATTCCGGGAACAATGGAAGAGTTCCACAGCATTTTTAAACTTCAGTGGAAATCTGAGAACAATGGAAGAGTTCCAAAGCATTTTTAAACTTCAGCGGAATTTCGAGAACAATGGAAGAGTTCCGAAGCATTTTTAAACTTCAGCGGAATTCCGAGAACAATGGAAGAGTTCCGAAGCATTTTTAAACTTCAGCGGAATTCCGAGAACAATGGAAGAGTTCCGAAGCATTTTTAAACTTCAGCGGAATTCCGAGAACAATGGAAGTGTTCCGAAGCATTTTTAAACTTCAGCGGAATTCCGAGAACAATGGAAGAGTTCCAAAGCATTTTTATATGTCAGCGGAATTCCGAGAACAATGGAAGAGTTCCGAAGCATTTTTAAACTTCAGCGGAATTCCGAGAACAATGGAAGAGTTCCGAAGCATTTTTAAACTTCAGCGGAATTCCGAGAACAATGGAAGAGTTCCGAAGCATTTTTAAACTTCAGCGGAATTCCGAGAACAATGGAAGAGTTCCGAAGCATTTTTAAACTTCAGCGGAATTCCGAGAACAATGGAAAAGTTCCGAAGCATCTTTAAACTTCAGCAGAATTCCGAGAACAATGGAAGCGTTCCGGAGCATTTTTAAACTTCAGCGGAATTCCGAGAACAATGGAAGAGTTCCGAAGCATTTTTAAACTTCAGCGGATTTCCGAGAACAATGGTAGAGTTCCGAAGCATTTTTAAACTTCAGCGGAATTCCGAGAACAATGGAAGAGTTCCGAAGCATTTTTAAACTTCAGCGGAATTCCGAGAACAATGGTAGAGTTCCGAAGCATTTTTAAACTTCAGCGGAATTCCGAGAACAATGGAAGAGTTCCGAAGCATTTTTAAACTTCAGCGGAATTCCGAGAACAATGGAAGAGTTCCACAGCATTTTTAAACTTCAGTGGAAATCTGAGAACAATGGAAGAGTTCCAAAGCATTTTTAAATTTCAGCGGAATTCCGAGAACAATGGAAGATTTCCGAAACATTTTTAAACTTCAGCGGAATTTCGAGAACAATGGAAGAGTTCCGAAGCATTTTTAAACTTCAGCGGAATTCCGAGAACAATGGAAGAGTTCCGAAGCATTTTTAAACTTCAGCGGAATTCCGAGAACAATGGAAGAGTTCCGAAGCATTTTTAAACTTCAGCGGAATTCCGAGAACAATGGAAGAGTTCCGAAGCATTTTTAAACTTCAGCGGAATTCCGGGAACAATGGAAGAGTTCCACAGCATTTTTAAACTTCAGTGGAAATCTGAGAACAATGGAAGAGTTCCAAAGCATTTTTAAACTTCAGCGGAATTTCGAGAACAATGGAAGAGTTCCGAAGCATTTTTAAACTTCAGCGGAATTCCGAGAACAATGGAAGAGTTCCGAAGCATTTTTAAACTTCAGCGGTATTCCGAGAACAATGGAAGAGTTCCGAAACATTTTTAAACTTCAGTGGAATTCCGAGAACAATGGAAGAGTTCCAAAGCATTTTTATATGTCAGCGGAATTCCGAGAACAATGGAAGAGTTCCGAATCATTTTTAAACTTCAGCGGAATTCCGAGAACAATGGAAGAGTTCAGAAGCATTTTTAAACTTCAGCGGAATTCCGAGAACAATGGAAGAGTTCCAAAGCATTTTTAAACTTCAGCGGAATTCCGAGAACAATGAAAGAGTTCCGAAGCATTTTTAAACTTCAGCAGAATTCCGAGAACAATGGAAGAGTTCCGAAGCATTTTTAAACTTCAGCGGAATTCCGAGAACAATGGAAGAGTTCCGAAGCATTTTTAAACTTCAGCGGAATTCCGAGAACAATGGAAGAGTTCCGAAGCATTTTTAAACTTCAGCGGAATTCCGAGAACAATGGAAGAGTTCCGAAGCATTTTTAAACTTCAGCGGAATTCCGAGAACAATGGAAGAGTTCCGAAGCATTTTTAAACTTCAGCGGAATTCCGAGAACAATGGAAAAGTTCCGAAGCATCTTTAAACTTCAGCAGAATTCCGAGAACAATGGAAGCGTTCCGGAGCATTTTTAAACTTCAGCGGAATTCCGAGAACAATGGAAGAGTTCCGAAGCATTTTTAAACTTCAGCGGAATTCCGAGAACAATGGTAGAGTTCCGAAGCATCTTTAAACTTCAGCAGAATTCCGAGAACAATGGAAGCGTTCCGGAGCATTTTTAAACTTCAGCGGAATTCCGAGAACAATGGAAGTGTTCCGAAGCATTTTTAAACTTCAGCGGAATTCCGAGAACAATGGAAGAGTTCCGAAGCATTTTTAAACTTCAGCGGAATTCCGAGAACAATGGAAGTGTTCCGAAGCATTTTTAAACTTCAGCGGAATTCCGAGAACAATGGAAGAGTTCCAAAGCATTTTTATATGTCAGCGGAATTCCGAGAACAATGGAAGAGTTCCGAAGCATTTTTAAACTTCAGCGGAATTCCGAGAACAATGAAAGAGTTTCGAAACATTTTTAAACTTCAGCGGAATTCCGAGAACAATGGAAGAGTTCCGAAGCATTTTTAAACTTCAGCGGAATTCCGAGAACAATGGAAGAGTTCCGAAGCATTTTTAAACTTCAGCGGAATTCCGAGAACAATGGAAGAGTTCCGAATCATTTTTAAACTTCAGCGGAATTCCGAGAACAATGGAAGAGTTCAGAAGCATTTTTAAACTTCAGCGGAATTCCGAGAACAATGGAAGAGTTCCAAAGCATTCTTAAACTTCAGCGGAATTCCGAGAACAATGAAAGAGTTCCGAAGCATTTTTAAACTTCAGCAGAATTCCGAGAACAATGGAAGAGTTCCGAAGCATTTTTAAACTTCAGCGGAATTCCGAGAACAATGGAAGAGTTCCGAAGCATTTTTAAACTTCAGCGGAATTCCGGGAACAATGGAAGAGTTCCACAGCATTTTTAAACTTCAGTGGAAATCTGAGAACAATGGAAGAGTTCCAAAGCATTTTTAAACTTCAGCGGAATTTCGAGAACAATGGAAGAGTTCCGAAGCATTTTTAAACTTCAGCGGAATTCCGAGAACAATGGAAGAGTTCCGAAGCATTTTTAAACTTCAGCGGAATTCCGAGAACAATGGAAGAGTTCCGAAGCATTTTTAAACTTCAGCGGAATTCCGAGAACAATGGAAGTGTTCCGAAGCATTTTTAAACTTCAGCGGAATTCCGAGAACAATGGAAGAGTTCCAAAGCATTTTTATATGTCAGCGGAATTCCGAGAACAATGGAAGAGTTCCGAAGCATTTTTAAACTTCAGCGGAATTCCGAGAACAATGGAAGAGTTCCGAAGCATTTTTAAACTTCAGCGGAATTCCGAGAACAATGGAAGAGTTCCGAAGCATTTTTAAACTTCAGCGGAATTCCGAGAACAATGGAAGAGTTCCGAAGCATTTTTAAACTTCAGCGGAATTCCGAGAACAATGGAAAAGTTCCGAAGCATCTTTAAACTTCAGCAGAATTCCGAGAACAATGGAAGCGTTCCGGAGCATTTTTAAACTTCAGCGGAATTCCGAGAACAATGGAAGAGTTCCGAAGCATTTTTAAACTTCAGCGGATTTCCGAGAACAATGGTAGAGTTCCGAAGCATTTTTAAACTTCAGCGGAATTCCGAGAACAATGGAAGAGTTCCGAAGCATTTTTAAACTTCAGCGGAATTCCGAGAACAATGGTAGAGTTCCGAAGCATTTTTAAACTTCAGCGGAATTCCGAGAACAATGGAAGAGTTCCGAAGCATTTTTAAACTTCAGCGGAATTCCGAGAACAATGGAAGAGTTCCACAGCATTTTTAAACTTCAGTGGAAATCTGAGAACAATGGAAGAGTTCCAAAGCATTTTTAAATTTCAGCGGAATTCCGAGAACAATGGAAGAGTTCCGAAGCATTTTTAAACTTCAGCGGAATTCCGAGAACAATGGAAGAGTTCCGAAGCATTTTTAAACTTCAGCGGAATTCCGAGAACAATGGAAGAGTTCCGAAGCATTTTTAAACTTCAGCGGAATTCCGAGAACAATGGAAAAGTTCCGAAGCATCTTTAAACTTCAGCAGAATTCCGAGAACAATGGAAGCGTTCCGGAGCATTTTTAAACTTCAGCGGAATTCCGAGAACAATGGAAGAGTTCCGAAGCATTTTTAAACTTCAGCGGATTTCCGAGAACAATGGTAGAGTTCCGAAGCATTTTTAAACTTCAGCGGAATTCCGAGAACAATGGAAGAGTTCCGAAGCATTTTTAAACTTCAGCGGAATTCCGAGAACAATGGTAGAGTTCCGAAGCATTTTTAAACTTCAGCGGAATTCCGAGAACAATGGAAGAGTTCCGAAGCATTTTTAAACTTCAGCGGAATTCCGAGAACAATGGAAGAGTTCCACAGCATTTTTAAACTTCAGTGGAAATCTGAGAACAATGGAAGAGTTCCAAAGCATTTTTAAATTTCAGCGGAATTCCGAGAACAATGGAAGATTTCCGAAACATTTTTAAACTTCAGCGGAATTTCGAGAACAATGGAAGAGTTCCGAAGCATTTTTAAACTTCAGCGGAATTCCGAGAACAATGGAAGAGTTCCGAAGCATTTTTAAACTTCAGCGGAATTCCGAGAACAATGGAAGAGTTCCGAAGCATTTTTAAACTTCAGCGGAATTCCGAGAACAATGGAAGAGTTCCGAAGCATTTTTAAACTTCAGCGGAATTCCGGGAACAATGGAAGAGTTCCACAGCATTTTTAAACTTCAGTGGAAATCTGAGAACAATGGAAGAGTTCCAAAGCATTTTTAAACTTCAGCGGAATTTCGAGAACAATGGAAGAGTTCCGAAGCATTTTTAAACTTCAGCGGAATTCCGAGAACAATGGAAGAGTTCCGAAGCATTTTTAAACTTCAGCGGTATTCCGAGAACAATGGAAGAGTTCCGAAACATTTTTAAACTTCAGTGGAATTCCGAGAACAATGGAAGAGTTCCAAAGCATTTTTATATGTCAGCGGAATTCCGAGAACAATGGAAGAGTTCCGAATCATTTTTAAACTTCAGCGGAATTCCGAGAACAATGGAAGAGTTCAGAAGCATTTTTAAACTTCAGCGGAATTCCGAGAACAATGGAAGAGTTCCAAAGCATTTTTAAACTTCAGCGGAATTCCGAGAACAATGAAAGAGTTCCGAAGCATTTTTAAACTTCAGCAGAATTCCGAGAACAATGGAAGAGTTCCGAAGCATTTTTAAACTTCAGCGGAATTCCGAGAACAATGGAAGAGTTCCGAAGCATTTTTAAACTTCAGCGGAATTCCGAGAACAATGGAAGAGTTCCGAAGCATTTTTAAACTTCAGCGGAATTCCGAGAACAATGGAAGAGTTCCGAAGCATTTTTAAACTTCAGCGGAATTCCGAGAACAATGGAAGAGTTCCGAAGCATTTTTAAACTTCAGCGGAATTCCGAGAACAATGGAAAAGTTCCGAAGCATCTTTAAACTTCAGCAGAATTCCGAGAACAATGGAAGCGTTCCGGAGCATTTTTAAACTTCAGCGGAATTCCGAGAACAATGGAAGAGTTCCGAAGCATTTTTAAACTTCAGCGGAATTCCGAGAACAATGGTAGAGTTCCGAAGCATCTTTAAACTTCAGCAGAATTCCGAGAACAATGGAAGCGTTCCGGAGCATTTTTAAACTTCAGCGGAATTCCGAGAACAATGGAAGTGTTCCGAAGCATTTTTAAACTTCAGCGGAATTCCGAGAACAATGGAAGAGTTCCGAAGCATTTTTAAACTTCAGCGGAATTCCGAGAACAATGGAAGTGTTCCGAAGCATTTTTAAACTTCAGCGGAATTCCGAGAACAATGGAAGAGTTCCAAAGCATTTTTATATGTCAGCGGAATTCCGAGAACAATGGAAGAGTTCCGAAGCATTTTTAAACTTCAGCGGAATTCCGAGAACAATGAAAGAGTTTCGAAACATTTTTAAACTTCAGCGGAATTCCGAGAACAATGGAAGAGTTCCGAAGCATTTTTAAACTTCAGCGGAATTCCGAGAACAATGGAAGAGTTCCGAAGCATTTTTAAACTTCAGCGGAATTCCGAGAACAATGGAAGAGTTCCGAATCATTTTTAAACTTCAGCGGAATTCCGAGAACAATGGAAGAGTTCAGAAGCATTTTTAAACTTCAGCGGAATTCCGAGAACAATGGAAGAGTTCCAAAGCATTCTTAAACTTCAGCGGAATTCCGAGAACAATGAAAGAGTTCCGAAGCATTTTTAAACTTCAGCAGAATTCCGAGAACAATGGAAGAGTTCCGAAGCATTTTTAAACTTCAGCGGAATTCCGAGAACAATGGAAGAGTTCCGAAGCATTTTTAAACTTCAGCGGAATTCCGGGAACAATGGAAGAGTTCCACAGCATTTTTAAACTTCAGTGGAAATCTGAGAACAATGGAAGAGTTCCAAAGCATTTTTAAACTTCAGCGGAATTTCGAGAACAATGGAAGAGTTCCGAAGCATTTTTAAACTTCAGCGGAATTCCGAGAACAATGGAAGAGTTCCGAAGCATTTTTAAACTTCAGCGGAATTCCGAGAACAATGGAAGAGTTCCGAAGCATTTTTAAACTTCAGCGGAATTCCGAGAACAATGGAAGTGTTCCGAAGCATTTTTAAACTTCAGCGGAATTCCGAGAACAATGGAAGAGTTCCAAAGCATTTTTATATGTCAGCGGAATTCCGAGAACAATGGAAGAGTTCCGAAGCATTTTTAAACTTCAGCGGAATTCCGAGAACAATGGAAGAGTTCCGAAGCATTTTTAAACTTCAGCGGAATTCCGAGAACAATGGAAGAGTTCCGAAGCATTTTTAAACTTCAGCGGAATTCCGAGAACAATGGAAGAGTTCCGAAGCATTTTTAAACTTCAGCGGAATTCCGAGAACAATGGAAAAGTTCCGAAGCATCTTTAAACTTCAGCAGAATTCCGAGAACAATGGAAGCGTTCCGGAGCATTTTTAAACTTCAGCGGAATTCCGAGAACAATGGAAGAGTTCCGAAGCATTTTTAAACTTCAGCGGATTTCCGAGAACAATGGTAGAGTTCCGAAGCATTTTTAAACTTCAGCGGAATTCCGAGAACAATGGAAGAGTTCCGAAGCATTTTTAAACTTCAGCGGAATTCCGAGAACAATGGTAGAGTTCCGAAGCATTTTTAAACTTCAGCGGAATTCCGAGAACAATGGAAGAGTTCCGAAGCATTTTTAAACTTCAGCGGAATTCCGAGAACAATGGAAGAGTTCCACAGCATTTTTAAACTTCAGTGGAAATCTGAGAACAATGGAAGAGTTCCAAAGCATTTTTAAATTTCAGCGGAATTCCGAGAACAATGGAAGACTTCCGAAACATTTTTAAACTTCAGCGGAATTTCGAGAACAATGGAAGAGTTCCGAAGCATTTTTAAACTTCAGCGGAATTCCGAGAACAATGGAAGAGTTCCGAAGCATTTTTAAACTTCAGCGGAATTCCGAGAACAATGGAAGAGTTCCGAAGCATTTTTAAACTTCAGCGGAATTCCGAGAACAATGGAAGAGTTCCGAAGCATTTTTAAACTTCAGCGGAATTCCGGGAACAATGGAAGAGTTCCACAGCATTTTTAAACTTCAGTGGAAATCTGAGAACAATGGAAGAGTTCCAAAGCATTTTTAAACTTCAGCGGAATTTCGAGAACAATGGAAGAGTTCCGAAGCATTTTTAAACTTCAGCGGAATTCCGAGAACAATGGAAGAGTTCCGAAGCATTTTTAAACTTCAGCGGAATTCCGAGAACAATGGAAGAGTTCCGAAGCATTTTTAAATTTCAGCGGAATTCCGAGAACAATGGAAAAGTTCCGAAGCATCTTTAAACTTCAGCAGAATTCCGAGAACAATGGAAGCGTTCCGGAGCATTTTTAAACTTCAGCGGAATTCCGAGAACAATGGAAGAGTTCCGAAGCATTTTTAAACTTCAGCGGATTTCCGAGAACAATGGTAGAGTTCCGAAGCATTTTTAAACTTCAGCGGAATTCCGAGAACAATGGAAGAGTTCCGAAGCATTTTTAAACTTCAGCGGAATTCCGAGAACAATGGTAGAGTTCCGAAGCATTTTTAAACTTCAGCGGAATTCCGAGAACAATGGAAGAGTTCCGAAGCATTTTTAAACTTCAGCGGAATTCCGAGAACAATGGAAGAGTTCCACAGCATTTTTAAACTTCAGTGGAAATCTGAGAACAATGGAAGAGTTCCAAAGCATTTTTAAATTTCAGCGGAATTCCGAGAACAATGGAAGATTTCCGAAACATTTTTAAACTTCAGCGGAATTTCGAGAACAATGGAAGAGTTCCGAAGCATTTTTAAACTTCAGCGGAATTCCGAGAACAATGGAAGAGTTCCGAAGCATTTTTAAACTTCAGCGGAATTCCGAGAACAATGGAAGAGTTCCGAAGCATTTTTAAACTTCAGCGGAATTCCGAGAACAATGGAAGTGTTCCGAAGCATTTTTAAACTTCAGCGGAATTCCGAGAACAATGGAAGAGTTCCAAAGCATTTTTATATGTCAGCGGAATTCCGAGAACAATGGAAGAGTTCCGAAGCATTTTTAAACTTCAGCGGAATTCCGAGAACAATGGAAGAGTTCCGAAGCATTTTTAAACTTCAGCGGAATTCCGAGAACAATGGAAGAGTTCCGAAGCATTTTTAAACTTCAGCGGAATTCCGAGAACAATGGAAGAGTTCCGAAGCATTTTTAAACTTCAGCGGAATTCCGAGAACAATGGAAGAGTTCCGAAGCATTTTTAAACTTCAGCGGAATTCCGAGAACAATGGAAGTGTTCCGAAGCATTTTTAAACTTCAGCGGAATTCCGAGAACAATGGAAGAGTTCCAAAGCATTTTTATATGTCAGCGGAATTCCGAGAACAATGGAAGAGTTCCGAAGCATTTTTAAACTTCAGCGGAATTCCGAGAACAATGGAAGAGTTCCGAAGCATTTTTAAACTTCAGCGGAATTCCGAGAACAATGGAAGAGTTCCGAAGCATTTTTAAACTTCAGCGGAATTCCGAGAACAATGGAAGAGTTCCGAAGCATTTTTAAACTTCAGCGGAATTCCGAGAACAATGGAAAAGTTCCGAAGCATCTTTAAGCTTCAGCAGAATTCCGAGAACAATGGAAGCGTTCCGGAGCATTTTTAAACTTCAGCGGAATTCCGAGAACAATGGAAGAGTTCCGAAGCATTTTTAAACTTCAGCGGATTTCCGAGAACAATGGTAGAGTTCCGAAGCATTTTTAAACTTCAGCGGAATTCCGAGAACAATGGAAGAGTTCCGAAGCATTTTTAAACTTCAGCGGAATTCCGAGAACAATGGTAGAGTTCCGAAGCATTTTTAAACTTCAGCGGAATTCCGAGAACAATGGAAGAGTTCCGAAGCATTTTTAAACTTCAGCGGAATTCCGAGAACAATGGAAGAGTTCCACAGCATTTTTAAACTTCAGTGGAAATCTGAGAACAATGGAAGAGTTCCAAAGCATTTTTAAATTTCAGCGGAATTCCGAGAACAATGGAAGATTTCCGAAACATTTTTAAACTTCAGCGGAATTTCGAGAACAATGGAAGAGTTCCGAAGCATTTTTAAACTTCAGCGGAATTCCGAGAACAATGGAAGAGTTCCGAAGCATTTTTAAACTTCAGCGGAATTCCGAGAACAATGGAAGAGTTCCGAAGCATTTTTAAACTTCAGCGGAATTCCGAGAACAATGGAAGTGTTCCGAAGCATTTTTAAACTTCAGCGGAATTCCGAGAACAATGGAAGAGTTCCAAAGCATTTTTATATGTCAGCGGAATTCCGAGAACAATGGAAGAGTTCCGAAGCATTTTTAAACTTCAGCGGAATTCCGAGAACAATGGAAGAGTTCCGAAGCATTTTTAAACTTCAGCGGAATTCCGAGAACAATGGAAGAGTTCCGAAGCATTTTTAAACTTCAGCGGAATTCCGAGAACAATGGAAAAGTTCCGAAGCATCTTTAAACTTCAGCAGAATTCCGAGAACAATGGAAGCGTTCCGGAGCATTTTTAAACTTCAGCGGAATTCCGAGAACAATGGAAGAGTTCCGAAGCATTTTTAAACTTCAGCGGAATTCCGAGAACAATGGTAGAGTTCCGAAGCATCTTTAAACTTCAGCAGAATTCCGAGAACAATGGAAGCGTTCCGGAGCATTTTTAAACTTCAGCGGAATTCCGAGAACAATGGAAGTGTTCCGAAGCATTTTTAAACTTCAGCGGAATTCCGAGAACAATGGAAGAGTTCCGAAGCATTTTTAAACTTCAGCGGAATTCCGAGAACAATGGAAGTGTTCCGAAGCATTTTTAAACTTCAGCGGAATTCCGAGAACAATGGAAGAGTTCCAAAGCATTTTTATATGTCAGCGGAATTCCGAGAACAATGGAAGAGTTCCGAAGCATTTTTAAACTTCAGCGGAATTCCGAGAACAATGAAAGAGTTTCGAAACATTTTTAAACTTCAGCGGAATTCCGAGAACAATGGAAGAGTTCCGAAGCATTTTTAAACTTCAGCGGAATTCCGAGAACAATGGAAGAGTTCCGAAGCATTTTTAAACTTCAGCGGAATTCCGAGAACAATGGAAGAGTTCCGAATCATTTTTAAACTTCAGCGGAATTCCGAGAACAATGGAAGAGTTCAGAAGCATTTTTAAACTTCAGCGGAATTCCGAGAACAATGGAAGAGTTCCAAAGCATTCTTAAACTTCAGCGGAATTCCGAGAACAATGAAAGAGTTCCGAAGCATTTTTAAACTTCAGCAGAATTCCGAGAACAATGGAAGAGTTCCGAAGCATTTTTAAACTTCAGCGGAATTCCGAGAACAATGGAAGAGTTCCGAAGCATTTTTAAACTTCAGCGGAATTCCGGGAACAATGGAAGAGTTCCACAGCATTTTTAAACTTCAGTGGAAATCTGAGAACAATGGAAGAGTTCCAAAGCATTTTTAAACTTCAGCGGAATTTCGAGAACAATGGAAGAGTTCCGAAGCATTTTTAAACTTCAGCGGAATTCCGAGAACAATGGAAGAGTTCCGAAGCATTTTTAAACTTCAGCGGAATTCCGAGAACAATGGAAGAGTTCCGAAGCATTTTTAAACTTCAGCGGAATTCCGAGAACAATGGAAGTGTTCCGAAGCATTTTTAAACTTCAGCGGAATTCCGAGAACAATGGAAGAGTTCCAAAGCATTTTTATATGTCAGCGGAATTCCGAGAACAATGGAAGAGTTCCGAAGCATTTTTAAACTTCAGCGGAATTCCGAGAACAATGGAAGAGTTCCGAAGCATTTTTAAACTTCAGCGGAATTCCGAGAACAATGGAAGAGTTCCGAAGCATTTTTAAACTTCAGCGGAATTCCGAGAACAATGGAAGAGTTCCGAAGCATTTTTAAACTTCAGCGGAATTCCGAGAACAATGGAAAAGTTCCGAAGCATCTTTAAACTTCAGCAGAATTCCGAGAACAATGGAAGCGTTCCGGAGCATTTTTAAACTTCAGCGGAATTCCGAGAACAATGGAAGAGTTCCGAAGCATTTTTAAACTTCAGCGGATTTCCGAGAACAATGGTAGAGTTCCGAAGCATTTTTAAACTTCAGCGGAATTCCGAGAACAATGGAAGAGTTCCGAAGCATTTTTAAACTTCAGCGGAATTCCGAGAACAATGGTAGAGTTCCGAAGCATTTTTAAACTTCAGCGGAATTCCGAGAACAATGGAAGAGTTCCGAAGCATTTTTAAACTTCAGCGGAATTCCGAGAACAATGGAAGAGTTCCACAGCATTTTTAAACTTCAGTGGAAATCTGAGAACAATGGAAGAGTTCCAAAGCATTTTTAAATTTCAGCGGAATTCCGAGAACAATGGAAGACTTCCGAAACATTTTTAAACTTCAGCGGAATTTCGAGAACAATGGAAGAGTTCCGAAGCATTTTTAAACTTCAGCGGAATTCCGAGAACAATGGAAGAGTTCCGAAGCATTTTTAAACTTCAGCGGAATTCCGAGAACAATGGAAGAGTTCCGAAGCATTTTTAAACTTCAGCGGAATTCCGAGAACAATGGAAGAGTTCCGAAGCATTTTTAAACTTCAGCGGAATTCCGGGAACAATGGAAGAGTTCCACAGCATTTTTAAACTTCAGTGGAAATCTGAGAACAATGGAAGAGTTCCAAAGCATTTTTAAACTTCAGCGGAATTTCGAGAACAATGGAAGAGTTCCGAAGCATTTTTAAACTTCAGCGGAATTCCGAGAACAATGGAAGAGTTCCGAAGCATTTTTAAACTTCAGCGGAATTCCGAGAACAATGGAAGAGTTCCGAAGCATTTTTAAACTTCAGCGGAATTCCGAGAACAATGGAAGAGTTCCGAAGCATTTTTAAACTTCAGCGGAATTCCGAGAACAATGGAAGAGTTCCGAAGCATTTTTAAACTTCAGCGGAATTCCGAGAACAATGGAAGAGTTCCGAAGCATTTTTAAACTTCAGCGGAATTCCGAGAACAATGGAAGTGTTCCGAAGCATTTTTAAACTTCAGCGGAATTCCGAGAACAATGGAAGAGTTCCAAAGCATTTTTATATGTCAGCGGAATTCCGAGAACAATGGAAGAGTTCCGAAGCATTTTTAAACTTCAGCGGAATTCCGAGAACAATGGAAGAGTTCCGAAGCATTTTTAAACTTCAGCGGAATTCCGAGAACAATGGAAGAGTTCCGAAGCATTTTTAAACTTCAGCGGAATTCCGAGAACAATGGAAAAGTTCCGAAGCATCTTTAAACTTCAGCAGAATTCCGAGAACAATGGAAGCGTTCCGGAGCATTTTTAAACTTCAGCGGAATTCCGAGAACAATGGAAGAGTTCCGAAGCATTTTTAAACTTCAGCGGAATTCCGAGAACAATGGTAGAGTTCCGAAGCATCTTTAAACTTCAGCAGAATTCCGAGAACAATGGAAGCGTTCCGGAGCATTTTTAAACTTCAGCGGAATTCCGAGAACAATGGAAGTGTTCCGAAGCATTTTTAAACTTCAGCGGAATTCCGAGAACAATGGAAGAGTTCCGAAGCATTTTTAAACTTCAGCGGAATTCCGAGAACAATGGAAGTGTTCCGAAGCATTTTTAAACTTCAGCGGAATTCCGAGAACAATGGAAGAGTTCCAAAGCATTTTTATATGTCAGCGGAATTCCGAGAACAATGGAAGAGTTCCGAAGCATTTTTAAACTTCAGCGGAATTCCGAGAACAATGAAAGAGTTTCGAAACATTTTTAAACTTCAGCGGAATTCCGAGAACAATGGAAGAGTTCCGAAGCATTTTTAAACTTCAGCGGAATTCCGAGAACAATGGAAGAGTTCCGAAGCATTTTTAAACTTCAGCGGAATTCCGAGAACAATGGAAGAGTTCCGAATCATTTTTAAACTTCAGCGGAATTCCGAGAACAATGGAAGAGTTCAGAAGCATTTTTAAACTTCAGCGGAATTCCGAGAACAATGGAAGAGTTCCAAAGCATTCTTAAACTTCAGCGGAATTCCGAGAACAATGAAAGAGTTCCGAAGCATTTTTAAACTTCAGCAGAATTCCGAGAACAATGGAAGAGTTCCGAAGCATTTTTAAACTTCAGCGGAATTCCGAGAACAATGGAAGAGTTCCGAAGCATTTTTAAACTTCAGCGGAATTCCGGGAACAATGGAAGAGTTCCACAGCATTTTTAAACTTCAGTGGAAATCTGAGAACAATGGAAGAGTTCCAAAGCATTTTTAAACTTCAGCGGAATTTCGAGAACAATGGAAGAGTTCCGAAGCATTTTTAAACTTCAGCGGAATTCCGAGAACAATGGAAGAGTTCCGAAGCATTTTTAAACTTCAGCGGAATTCCGAGAACAATGGAAGAGTTCCGAAGCATTTTTAAACTTCAGCGGAATTCCGAGAACAATGGAAGTGTTCCGAAGCATTTTTAAACTTCAGCGGAATTCCGAGAACAATGGAAGAGTTCCAAAGCATTTTTATATGTCAGCGGAATTCCGAGAACAATGGAAGAGTTCCGAAGCATTTTTAAACTTCAGCGGAATTCCGAGAACAATGGAAGAGTTCCGAAGCATTTTTAAACTTCAGCGGAATTCCGAGAACAATGGAAGAGTTCCGAAGCATTTTTAAACTTCAGCGGAATTCCGAGAACAATGGAAGAGTTCCGAAGCATTTTTAAACTTCAGCGGAATTCCGAGAACAATGGAAAAGTTCCGAAGCATCTTTAAACTTCAGCAGAATTCCGAGAACAATGGAAGCGTTCCGGAGCATTTTTAAACTTCAGCGGAATTCCGAGAACAATGGAAGAGTTCCGAAGCATTTTTAAACTTCAGCGGATTTCCGAGAACAATGGTAGAGTTCCGAAGCATTTTTAAACTTCAGCGGAATTCCGAGAACAATGGAAGAGTTCCGAAGCATTTTTAAACTTCAGCGGAATTCCGAGAACAATGGTAGAGTTCCGAAGCATTTTTAAACTTCAGCGGAATTCCGAGAACAATGGAAGAGTTCCGAAGCATTTTTAAACTTCAGCGGAATTCCGAGAACAATGGAAGAGTTCCACAGCATTTTTAAACTTCAGTGGAAATCTGAGAACAATGGAAGAGTTCCAAAGCATTTTTAAATTTCAGCGGAATTCCGAGAACAATGGAAGACTTCCGAAACATTTTTAAACTTCAGCGGAATTTCGAGAACAATGGAAGAGTTCCGAAGCATTTTTAAACTTCAGCGGAATTCCGAGAACAATGGAAGAGTTCCGAAGCATTTTTAAACTTCAGCGGAATTCCGAGAACAATGGAAGAGTTCCGAAGCATTTTTAAACTTCAGCGGAATTCCGAGAACAATGGAAGAGTTCCGAAGCATTTTTAAACTTCAGCGGAATTCCGGGAACAATGGAAGAGTTCCACAGCATTTTTAAACTTCAGTGGAAATCTGAGAACAATGGAAGAGTTCCAAAGCATTTTTAAACTTCAGCGGAATTTCGAGAACAATGGAAGAGTTCCGAAGCATTTTTAAACTTCAGCGGAATTCCGAGAACAATGGAAGAGTTCCGAAGCATTTTTAAACTTCAGCGGAATTCCGAGAACAATGGAAGAGTTCCGAAGCATTTTTAAACTTCAGCGGAATTCCGAGAACAATGGAAAAGTTCCGAAGCATCTTTAAACTTCAGCAGAATTCCGAGAACTATGGAAGCGTTCCGGAGCATTTTTAAACTTCAGCGGAATTCCGAGAACAATGGAAGAGTTCCGAAGCATTTTTAAACTTCAGCGGATTTCCGAGAACAATGGTAGAGTTCCGAAGCATTTTTAAACTTCAGCGGAATTCCGAGAACAATGGAAGAGTTCCGAAGCATTTTTAAACTTCAGCGGAATTCCGAGAACAATGGTAGAGTTCCGAAGCATTTTTAAACTTCAGCGGAATTCCGAGAACAATGGAAGAGTTCCGAAGCATTTTTAAACTTCAGCGGAATTCCGAGAACAATGGAAGAGTTCCACAGCATTTTTAAACTTCAGTGGAAATCTGAGAACAATGGAAGAGTTCCAAAGCATTTTTAAATTTCAGCGGAATTCCGAGAACAATGGAAGAGTTCCAAAGCATTTTTATATGTCAGCGGAATTCCGAGAACAATGGAAGAGTTCCGAAGCATTTTTAAACTTCAGCGGAATTCCGAGAACAATGGAAGAGTTCCGAAGCATTTTTAAACTTCAGCGGAATTCCGAGAACAATGGAAGAGTTCCGAAGCATTTTTAAACTTCAGCGGAATTCCGAGAACAATGGAAGAGTTCCGAAGCATTTTTAAACTTCAGCGGAATTCCGAGAACAATGGAAGAGTTCCGAAGCATTTTTAAACTTCAGCGGAATTCCGAGAACAATGGAAGTGTTCCGAAGCATTTTTAAACTTCAGCGGAATTCCGAGAACAATGGAAGAGTTCCAAAGCATTTTTAAATGTCAGCGGAATTCCGAGAACAATGGAAGAGTTCCGAAG
Source organism: Phyllobates terribilis (assembly GCF_046119375.1). NCBI lineage: Eukaryota > Metazoa > Chordata > Amphibia > Anura > Dendrobatidae > Phyllobates > Phyllobates terribilis. The sequence goes on from NW_027363849.1 coordinate 16,594, forward strand.
CATTTTTAAACTTCAGCGGAATTCCGAGAACAATGGAAGAGTTCCGAAGCATTTTTAAACTTCAGCGGAATTCCGAGAACAATGGAAGAGTTCCGAAGCATTTTTAAACTTCAGCGGAATTCCGAGAACAATGGAAGAGTTCCGAAGCATTTTTAAACTTCAGCGGAATTCCGAGAACAATGGAAAAGTTCCGAAGCATCTTTAAACTTCAGCAGAATTCCGAGAACAATGGAAGCGTTCCGGAGCATTTTTAAACTTCAGCGGAATTCCGAGAACAATGGAAGAGTTCCGAAGCATTTTTAAACTTCAGCGGATTTCCGAGAACAATGGTAGAGTTCCGAAGCATTTTTAAACTTCAGCGGAATTCCGAGAACAATGGAAGAGTTCCGAAGCATTTTTAAACTTCAGCGGAATTCCGAGAACAATGGTAGAGTTCCGAAGCATTTTTAAATTTCAGCGGAATTCCGAGAACAATGGAAGACTTCCGAAACATTTTTAAACTTCAGCGGAATTTCGAGAACAATGGAAGAGTTCCGAAGCATTTTTAAACTTCAGCGGAATTCCGAGAACAATGGAAGAGTTCCGAAGCATTTTTAAACTTCAGCGGAATTCCGAGAACAATGGAAGAGTTCCGAAGCATTTTTAAACTTCAGCGGAATTCCGAGAACAATGGAAGAGTTCCGAAGCATTTTTAAACTTCAGCGGAATTCCGGGAACAATGGAAGAGTTCCACAGCATTTTTAAACTTCAGTGGAAATCTGAGAACAATGGAAGAGTTCCAAAGCATTTTTAAACTTCAGCGGAATTTCGAGAACAATGGAAGAGTTCCGAAGCATTTTTAAACTTCAGCGGAATTCCGAGAACAATGGAAGAGTTCCGAAGCATTTTTAAACTTCAGCGGAATTCCGAGAACAATGGAAGAGTTCCGAAGCATTTTTAAACTTCAGCGGAATTCCGAGAACAATGGAAAAGTTCCGAAGCATCTTTAAACTTCAGCAGAATTCCGAGAACTATGGAAGCGTTCCGGAGCATTTTTAAACTTCAGCGGAATTCCGAGAACAATGGAAGAGTTCCGAAGCATTTTTAAACTTCAGCGGATTTCCGAGAACAATGGTAGAGTTCCGAAGCATTTTTAAACTTCAGCGGAATTCCGAGAACAATGGAAGAGTTCCGAAGCATTTTTAAACTTCAGCGGAATTCCGAGAACAATGGTAGAGTTCCGAAGCATTTTTAAACTTCAGCGGAATTCCGAGAACAATGGAAGAGTTCCGAAGCATTTTTAAACTTCAGCGGAATTCCGAGAACAATGGAAGAGTTCCACAGCATTTTTAAACTTCAGTGGAAATCTGAGAACAATGGAAGAGTTCCAAAGCATTTTTAAATTTCAGCGGAATTCCGAGAACAATGGAAGAGTTCCAAAGCATTTTTATATGTCAGCGGAATTCCGAGAACAATGGAAGAGTTCCGAAGCATTTTTAAACTTCAGCGGAATTCCGAGAACAATGGAAGAGTTCCGAAGCATTTTTAAACTTCAGCGGAATTCCGAGAACAATGGAAGAGTTCCGAAGCATTTTTAAACTTCAGCGGAATTCCGAGAACAATGGAAGAGTTCCGAAGCATTTTTAAACTTCAGCGGAATTCCGAGAACAATGGAAGAGTTCCGAAGCATTTTTAAACTTCAGCGGAATTCCGAGAACAATGGAAGTGTTCCGAAGCATTTTTAAACTTCAGCGGAATTCCGAGAACAATGGAAGAGTTCCAAAGCATTTTTATATGTCAGCGGAATTCCGAGAACAATGGAAGAGTTCCGAAGCATTTTTAAACTTCAGCGGAATTCCGAGAACAATGGAAGAGTTCCGAAGCATTTTTAAACTTCAGCGGAATTCCGAGAACAATGGAAGAGTTCCGAAGCATTTTTAAACTTCAGCGGAATTCCGAGAACAATGGAAGAGTTCCGAAGCATTTTTAAACTTCAGCGGAATTCCGAGAACAATGGAAAAGTTCCGAAGCATCTTTAAACTTCAGCAGAATTCCGAGAACAATGGAAGCGTTCCGGAGCATTTTTAAACTTCAGCGGAATTCCGAGAACAATGGAAGAGTTCCGAAGCATTTTTAAACTTCAGCGGATTTCCGAGAACAATGGTAGAGTTCCGAAGCATTTTTAAACTTCAGCGGAATTCCGAGAACAATGGAAGAGTTCCGAAGCATTTTTAAACTTCAGCGGAATTCCGAGAACAATGGTAGAGTTCCGAAGCATTTTTAAACTTCAGCGGAATTCCGAGAACAATGGAAGAGTTCCGAAGCATTTTTAAACTTCAGCGGAATTCCGAGAACAATGGAAGAGTTCCACAGCATTTTTAAACTTCAGTGGAAATCTGAGAACAATGGAAGAGTTCCAAAGCATTTTTAAATTTCAGCGGAATTCCGAGAACAATGGAAGATTTCCGAAACATTTTTAAACTTCAGCGGAATTTCGAGAACAATGGAAGAGTTCCGAAGCATTTTTAAACTTCAGCGGAATTCCGAGAACAATGGAAGAGTTCCGAAGCATTTTTAAACTTCAGCGGAATTCCGAGAACAATGGAAGAGTTCCGAAGCATTTTTAAACTTCAGCGGAATTCCGAGAACAATGGAAGTGTTCCGAAGCATTTTTAAACTTCAGCGGAATTCCGAGAACAATGGAAGAGTTCCAAAGCATTTTTATATGTCAGCGGAATTCCGAGAACAATGGAAGAGTTCCGAAGCATTTTTAAACTTCAGCGGAATTCCGAGAACAATGGAAGAGTTCCGAAGCATTTTTAAACTTCAGCGGAATTCCGAGAACAATGGAAGAGTTCCGAAGCATTTTTAAACTTCAGCGGAATTCCGAGAACAATGGAAGAGTTCCGAAGCATTTTTAAACTTCAGCGGAATTCCGAGAACAATGGAAGTGTTCCGAAGCATTTTTAAACTTCAGCGGAATTCCGAGAACAATGGAAGAGTTCCAAAGCATTTTTATATGTCAGCGGAATTCCGAGAACAATGGAAGAGTTCCGAAGCATTTTTAAACTTCAGCGGAATTCCGAGAACAATGAAAGAGTTTCGAAACATTTTTAAACTTCAGCGGAATTCCGAGAACAATGGAAGAGTTCCGAAGCATTTTTAAACTTCAGCGGAATTCCGAGAACAATGGAAGAGTTCCGAAGCATTTTTAAACTTCAGCGGAATTCCGAGAACAATGGAAGAGTTCCGAATCATTTTTAAACTTCAGCGGAATTCCGAGAACAATGGAAGAGTTCAGAAGCATTTTTAAACTTCAGCGGAATTCCGAGAACAATGGAAGAGTTCCAAAGCATTCTTAAACTTCAGCGGAATTCCGAGAACAATGAAAGAGTTCCGAAGCATTTTTAAACTTCAGCAGAATTCCGAGAACAATGGAAGAGTTCCGAAGCATTTTTAAACTTCAGCGGAATTCCGAGAACAATGGAAGAGTTCCGAAGCATTTTTAAACTTCAGCGGAATTCCGGGAACAATGGAAGAGTTCCACAGCATTTTTAAACTTCAGTGGAAATCTGAGAACAATGGAAGAGTTCCAAAGCATTTTTAAACTTCAGCGGAATTTCGAGAACAATGGAAGAGTTCCGAAGCATTTTTAAACTTCAGCGGAATTCCGAGAACAATGGAAGAGTTCCGAAGCATTTTTAAACTTCAGCGGAATTCCGAGAACAATGGAAGTGTTCCGAAGCATTTTTAAACTTCAGCGGAATTCCGAGAACAATGGAAGAGTTCCAAAGCATTTTTATATGTCAGCGGAATTCCGAGAACAATGGAAGAGTTCCGAAGCATTTTTAAACTTCAGCGGAATTCCGAGAACAATGGAAGAGTTCCGAAGCATTTTTAAACTTCAGCGGAATTCCGAGAACAATGGAAGAGTTCCGAAGCATTTTTAAACTTCAGCGGAATTCCGAGAACAATGGAAGAGTTCCGAAGCATTTTTAAACTTCAGCGGAATTCCGAGAACAATGGAAAAGTTCCGAAGCATCTTTAAACTTCAGCAGAATTCCGAGAACAATGGAAGCGTTCCGGAGCATTTTTAAACTTCAGCGGAATTCCGAGAACAATGGAAGAGTTCCGAAGCATTTTTAAACTTCAGCGGATTTCCGAGAACAATGGTAGAGTTCCGAAGCATTTTTAAACTTCAGCGGAATTCCGAGAACAATGGAAGAGTTCCGAAGCATTTTTAAACTTCAGCGGAATTCCGAGAACAATGGTAGAGTTCCGAAGCATTTTTAAACTTCAGCGGAATTCCGAGAACAATGGAAGAGTTCCGAAGCATTTTTAAACTTCAGCGGAATTCCGAGAACAATGGAAGAGTTCCACAGCATTTTTAAACTTCAGTGGAAATCTGAGAACAATGGAAGAGTTCCAAAGCATTTTTAAATTTCAGCGGAATTCCGAGAACAATGGAAGATTTCCGAAACATTTTTAAACTTCAGCGGAATTTCGAGAACAATGGAAGAGTTCCGAAGCATTTTTAAACTTCAGCGGAATTCCGAGAACAATGGAAGAGTTCCGAAGCATTTTTAAACTTCAGCGGAATTCCGAGAACAATGGAAGAGTTCCGAAGCATTTTTAAACTTCAGCGGAATTCCGAGAACAATGGAAGTGTTCCGAAGCATTTTTAAACTTCAGCGGAATTCCGAGAACAATGGAAGAGTTCCAAAGCATTTTTATATGTCAGCGGAATTCCGAGAACAATGGAAGAGTTCCGAAGCATTTTTAAACTTCAGCGGAATTCCGAGAACAATGGAAGAGTTCCGAAGCATTTTTAAACTTCAGCGGAATTCCGAGAACAATGGAAGAGTTCCGAAGCATTTTTAAACTTCAGCGGAATTCCGAGAACAATGGAAGAGTTCCGAAGCATTTTTAAACTTCAGCGGAATTCCGAGAACAATGGAAGTGTTCCGAAGCATTTTTAAACTTCAGTGGAATTCCGAGAACAATGGCAGAGTTCCAAAGCATTTTTATATGTCAGCGGAATTCCGAGAACAATGGAAGAGTTCCGAAGCATTTTTAAACTTCAGCGGAATTCCGAGAACAATGAAAGAGATTCGAAACATTTTTAAACTTCAGCGGAATTCCGAGAACAATGGAAGAGTTCCGAAGCATTTTTAAACTTCAGCGGAATTCCGAGAACAATGGAAGAGTTCCGAAGCATTTTTAAACTTCAGCGGAATTCCGAGAACAATGGAAGAGTTCCGAAACATTTTTAAACTTCAGCGGAATTCCGAGAACAATGGAAGAGTTCCAAAGCATTTTTATATGTCAGCGGAATTCCGAGAACAATGGAAGAGTTCCGAATCATTTTTAAACTTCAGCGGAATTCCGAGAACAATGGAAGAGTTCAGAAGCATTTTTAAACTTCAGCGGAATTCCGAGAACAATGGAAAAGTTCCGAAGCATCTTTAAACTTCAGCAGAATTCCGAGAACAATGGAAGCGTTCCGGAGCATTTTTAAACTTCAGCGGAATTCCGAGAACAATGGAAGCGTTCCGGAGCATTTTTAAACTTCAGCGGAATTCCGAGAACAATGGAAGAGTTCCGAAGCATTTTTAAACTTCAGCGGAATTCCGAGAACAATGGAAGTGTTCCGAAGCATTTTTAAACTTCAGCGGAATTCCGAGAACAATGGAAGAGTTCCAAAGCATTTTTATATGTCAGCGGAATTCCGAGAACAATGGAAGAGTTCCGAAGCATTTTTAAACTTCAGCGGAATTCCGAGAACAATGGAAGAGTTCCGAAGCATTTTTAAACTTCAGCGGAATTCCGGGAACAATGGAAGAGTTCCACAGCATTTTTAAACTTCAGTGGAAATCTGAGAACAATGGAAGAGTTCCAAAGCATTTTTAAACTTCAGCGGAATTTCGAGAACAATGGAAGAGTTCCGAAGCATTTTTAAACTTCAGCGGAATTCCGAGAACAATGGAAGAGTTCCGAAGCATTTTTAAACTTCAGCGGAATTCCGAGAACAATGGAAGAGTTCCGAAGCATTTTTAAACTTCAGCGGAATTCCGAGAACAATGGAAGTGTTCCGAAGCATTTTTAAACTTCAGCGGAATTCCGAGAACAATGGAAGAGTTCCAAAGCATTTTTATATGTCAGCGGAATTCCGAGAACAATGGAAGAGTTCCGAAGCATTTTTATATGTCAGCGGAATTCCGAGAACAATGGAAGAGTTCCGAATCATTTTTAAACTTCAGCGGAATTCCGAGAACAATGGAAGAGTTCAGAAGCATTTTTAAACTTCAGCGGAATTCCGAGAACAATGGAAGAGTTCCAAAGCATTTTTAAACTTCAGCGGAATTCCGAGAACAATGAAAGAGTTCCGAAGCATTTTTAAACTTCAGCAGAATTCCGAGAACAATGGAAGAGTTCCGAAACATTTTTAAACTTCAGCGGAATTCCGAGAACAATGGAAGAGTTCCGAAGCATTTTTAAACTTCAGCGGAATTCCGAGAACAATGGAAGAGTTCCGAAGCATTTTTAAACTTCAGCGGAATTCCGAGAACAATGGAAAAGTTCCGAAGCATCTTTAAACTTCAGCAGAATTCCGAGAACAATGGAAGCGTTCCGGAGCATTTTTAAACTTCAGCGGAATTCCGAGAACAATGGAAGAGTTCCAAAGCATTTTTATATGTCAGCGGAATTCCGAGAACAATGGAAGAGTTCCGAAGCATTTTTAAACTTCAGCGGAATTCCGAGAACAATGAAAGAGTTTCGAAACATTTTTAAACTTCAGCGGAATTCCGAGAACAATGGAAGAGTTCCGAAGCATTTTTAAACTTCAGCGGAATTCCGAGAACAATGGAAGAGTTCCGAAGCATTTTTAAACTTCAGCGGAATTCCGAGAACAATGGAAGAGTTCCGAAACATTTTTAAACTTCAGCGGAATTCCGAGAACAATGGAAGAGTTCCAAAGCATTTTTATATGTCAGCGGAATTCCGAGAACAATGGAAGAGTTCCGAAGCATTTTTAAACTTCAGCGGAATTCCGAGAACAATGGAAGAGTTCCGAAGCATGTTTAAACTTCAGTGGAATTCCGAGAACAATGGAAGAGTTCCGAAGCATTTTTAAACTTCAGCGGAATTCCGAGAACAATGAAAGAGTTTCGAAACATTTTTAAACTTCAGCGGAATTCCGAGAACAATGGAAGAGTTCCGAAGCATTTTTAAACTTCAGCGGAATTCCGAGAACAATGGAAGAGTTCCGAAGCATTTTTAAACTTCAGCGGAATTCCGAGAACAATGGAAGAGTTCCGAAACATTTTTAAACTTCAGCGGAATTCCGAGAACAATGGAAGAGTTCCAAAGCATTTTTATATGTCAGCGGAATTCCGAGAACAATGGAAGAGTTCCGAATAATTTTTAAACTTCAGCGGAATTCCGAGAACAATGGAAGAGTTCAGAAGCATTTTTAAACTTCAGCGGAATTCCGAGAACAATGGAAGAGTTCCAAAGCATTTTTAAACTTCAGCGGAATTCCGAGAACAATGAAAGAGTTCCGAAGCATTTTTAAACTTCAGCAGAATTCCGAGAACAATGGAAGAGTTCCGAAACATTTTTAAACTTCAGCGGAATTCCGAGAACAATGGAAGAGTTCCGAAGCATTTTTAAACTTCAGCGGAATTCCGAGAACAATGAAAGAGTTTCGAAACATTTTTAAACTTCAGCGGAATTCCGAGAACAATGGAAGAGTTCCGAAGCATTTTTAAACTTCAGTGGAATTCCGAGAACAATGGAAGAGTTCCGAAGCATTTTTAAACTTCAGCGGTATTCCGAGAACAATGGAAGAGTTCCGAAACATTTTTAAACTTCAGCGGAATTCCGAGAACAATGGAAGAGTTCCAAAGCATTTTTATATGTCAGCGGAATTCCGAGAACAATGGAAGAGTTCCGAATCATTTTTAAACTTCAGCGGAATTCCGAGAACAATGGAAGAGTTCAGAAGCATTTTTAAACTTCAGCGGAATTCCGAGAACAATGGAAGAGTTCCAAAGCATTTTTAAACTTCAGCGGAATTCCGAGAACAATGAAAGAGTTCCGAAGCATTTTTAAACTTCAGCAGAATTCCGAGAACAATGGAAGAGTTCCGAAGCATTTTTAAACTTCAGCGGAATTCCGAGAACAATGGAAGAGTTCCGAAGCATTTTTAAACTTCAGCGGAATTCCGAGAACAATGGAAGAGTTCCGAAGCATTTTTAAACTTCAGCGGAATTCCGAGAACAATGGAAGAGTTCCGAAGCATTTTTAAACTTCAGCGGAATTCCGAGAACAATGGAAGAGTTCCGAAGCATTTTTAAACTTCAGCGGAATTCCGAGAACAATGGAAAAGTTCCGAAGCATCTTTAAACTTCAGCAGAATTCCGAGAACAATGGAAGCGTTCCGGAGCATTTTTAAACTTCAGCGGAATTCCGAGAACAATGGAAGAGTTCCGAAGCATTTTTAAACTTCAGCGGAATTCCGAGAACAATGGTAGAGTTCCGAAGCATCTTTAAACTTCAGCAGAATTCCGAGAACAATGGAAGCGTTCCGGAGCATTTTTAAACTTCAGCGGAATTCCGAGAACAATGGAAGTGTTCCGAAGCATTTTTAAACTTCAGCGGAATTCCGAGAACAATGGAAGAGTTCCGAAGCATTTTTAAACTTCAGCGGAATTCCGAGAACAATGGAAGTGTTCCGAAGCATTTTTAAACTTCAGCGGAATTCCGAGAACAATGGAAGAGTTCCAAAGCATTTTTATATGTCAGCGGAATTCCGAGAACAATGGAAGAGTTCCGAAGCATTTTTAAACTTCAGCGGAATTCCGAGAACAATGAAAGAGTTTCGAAACATTTTTAAACTTCAGCGGAATTCCGAGAACAATGGAAGAGTTCCGAAGCATTTTTAAACTTCAGCGGAATTCCGAGAACAATGGAAAAGTTCCGAAGCATCTTTAAACTTCAGCAGAATTCCGAGAACAATGGAAGCGTTCCGGAGCATTTTTAAACTTCAGCGGAATTCCGAGAACAATGGAAGAGTTCCGAAGCATTTTTAAACTTCAGCGGATTTCCGAGAACAATGGTAGAGTTCCGAAGCATTTTTAAACTTCAGCGGAATTCCGAGAACAATGGAAGAGTTCCGAAGCATTTTTAAACTTCAGCGGAATTCCGAGAACAATGGTAGAGTTCCGAAGCATTTTTAAACTTCAGCGGAATTCCGAGAACAATGGAAGAGTTCCGAAGCATTTTTAAACTGTAGCGGAATTCCGAGAACAATGGAAGAGTTCCACAGCATTTTTAAACTTCAGTGGAAATCTGAGAACAATGGAAGAGTTCCAAAGCATTTTTAAATTTCAGCGGAATTCCGAGAACAATGGAAGATTTCCGAAACATTTTTAAACTTCAGCGGAATTTCGAGAACAATGGAAGAGTTCCGAAGCATTTTTAAACTTCAGCGGAATTCCGAGAACAATGGAAGAGTTCCGAAGCATTTTTAAACTTCAGCGGAATTCCGAGAACAATGGAAGAGTTCCGAAGCATTTTTAAACTTCAGCGGAATTCCGAGAACAATGGAAGTGTTCCGAAGCATTTTTAAACTTCAGCGGAATTCCGAGAACAATGGAAGAGTTCCAAAGCATTTTTATATGTCAGCGGAATTCCGAGAACAATGGAAGAGTTCCGAAGCATTTTTAAACTTCAGCGGAATTCCGAGAACAATGGAAGAGTTCCGAAGCATTTTTAAACTTCAGCGGAATTCCGAGAACAATGGAAGAGTTCCGAAGCATTTTTAAACTTCAGCGGAATTCCGAGAACAATGGAAGAGTTCCGAAGCATTTTTAAACTTCAGCGGAATTCCGAGAACAATGGAAGTGTTCCGAAGCATTTTTAAACTTCAGCGGAAGTCCGAGAACAATGGAAGAGTTCCAAAGCATTTTTATATGTCAGCGGAATTCCGAGAACAATGGAAGAGTTCCGAAGCATTTTTAAACTTCAGCGGAATTCCGAGAACAATGAAAGAGTTTCGAAACATTTTTAAACTTCAGCGGAATTCCGAGAACAATGGAAGAGTTCCGAAGCATTTTTAAACTTCAGCGGAATTCCGAGAACAATGGAAGAGTTCCGAAGCATTTTTAAACTTCAGCGGAATTCCGAGAACAATGGAAGAGTTCCGAATCATTTTTAAACTTCAGCGGAATTCCGAGAACAATGGAAGAGTTCAGAAGCATTTTTAAACTTCAGCGGAATTCCGAGAACAATGGAAGAGTTCCAAAGCATTCTTAAACTTCAGCGGAATTCCGAGAACAATGAAAGAGTTCCGAAGCATTTTTAAACTTCAGCAGAATTCCGAGAACAATGGAAGAGTTCCGAAGCATTTTTAAACTTCAGCGGAATTCCGAGAACAATGGAAGAGTTCCGAAGCATTTTTAAACTTCAGCGGAATTCCGGGAACAATGGAAGAGTTCCACAGCATTTTTAAACTTCAGTGGAAATCTGAGAACAATGGAAGAGTTCCAAAGCATTTTTAAACTTCAGCGGAATTTCGAGAACAATGGAAGATTTCCGAAAAATTTTTAAACTTCAGCGGAATTTCGAGAACAATGGAAGAGTTCCGAAGCATTTTTAAACTTCAGCGGAATTCCGAGAACAATGGAAGAGTTCCGAAGCATTTTTAAACTTCAGCGGAATTCCGAGAACAATGGAAGAGTTCCGAAGCATTTTTAAACTTCAGCGGAATTCCGAGAACAATGGAAGTGTTCCGAAGCATTTTTAAACTTCAGCGGAATTCCGAGAACAATGGAAGAGTTCCAAAGCATTTTTATATGTCAGCGGAATTCCGAGAACAATGGAAGAGTTCCGAAGCATTTTTAAACTTCAGCGGAATTCCGAGAACAATGGAAGAGTTCCGAAGCATTTTTAAACTTCAGCGGAATTCCGAGAACAATGGAAGAGTTCCGAAGCATTTTTAAACTTCAGCGGAATTCCGAGAACAATGGAAGAGTTCCGAAGCATTTTTAAACTTCAGCGGAATTCCGAGAACAATGGAAGTGTTCCGAAGCATTTTTAAACTTCAGTGGAATTCCGAGAACAATGGAAGAGTTCCAAAGCATTTTTATATGTCAGCGGAATTCCGAGAACAATGGAAGAGTTCCGAAGCATTTTTAAACTTCAGCGGAATTCCGAGAACAATGAAAGAGTTTCGAAACATTTTTAAACTTCAGCGGAATTCCGAGAACAATGGAAGAGTTCCGAAGGATTTTTAAACTTCAGCGGAATTCCGAGAACAATGGAAGAGTTCCGAAGCATTTTTAAACTTCAGCGGAATTCCGAGAACAATGGAAGAGTTCCGAAACATTTTTAAACTTCAGCGGAATTCCGAGAACAATGGAAGAGTTCCAAAGCATTTTTATATGTCAGCGGAATTCCGAGAACAATGGAAGAGTTCCGAATCATTTTTAAACTTCAGCGGAATTCCGAGAACAATGGAAGAGTTCAGAAGCATTTTTAAACTTCAGCGGAATTCCGAGAACAATGGAAGAGTTCCAAAGCATTTTTAAACTTCAGCGGAATTCCGAGAACAATGAAAGAGTTCCGAAGCATTTTTAAACTTCAGCAGAATTCCGAGAACAATGGAAGAGTTCCGAAACATTTTTAAACGTCAGCGGAATTCCGAGAACAATGGAAGAGTTCTGAAGCATTTTTAAACTTCAGCGGAATTCCGAGAACAATGGAAAAGTTCCGAAGCATCTTTAAACTTCAGCAGAATTCCGAGAACAATGGAAGCGTTCCGGAGCATTTTTAAACTTCAGCGGAATTCCGAGAACAATGGAAGCGTTCCGGAGCATTTTTAAACTTCAGCGGAATTCCGAGAACAATGGAAGAGTTCCGAAGCATTTTTAAACTTCAGCGGAATTCCGAGAACAATGGAAGTGTTCCGAAGCATTTTTAAACTTCAGCGGAATTCCGAGAACAATGGAAGAGTTCCAAAGCATTTTTATATGTCAGCGGAATTCCGAGAACAATGGAAGAGTTCCGAAGCATTTTTAAACTTCAGCGGAATTCCGAGAACAATGGAAGAGTTCCGAAGCATTTTTAAACTTCAGCGGAATTCCGGGAACAATGGAAGAGTTCCACAGCATTTTTAAACTTCAGTGGAAATCTGAGAACAATGGAAGAGTTCCAAAGCATTTTTAAACTTCAGCGGAATTTCGAGAACAATGGAAGAGTTCCGAAGCATTTTTAAACTTCAGCGGAATTCCGAGAACAATGGAAGAGTTCCGAAGCATTTTTAAACTTCAGCGGAATTCCGAGAACAATGGAAGAGTTCCGAAGCATTTTTAAACTTCAGCGGAATTCCGAGAACAATGGAAGTGTTCCGAAGCATTTTTAAACTTCAGCGGAATTCCGAGAACAATGGAAGCGTTCCGGAGCATTTTTAAACTTCAGCGGAATTCCGAGAACAATGGAAGAGTTCCGAAGCATTTTTAAACTTCAGCGGAATTCCGAGAACAATGAAAGAGTTTCGAAACATTTTTAAACTTCAGCGGAATTCCGAGAACAATGGAAGAGTTCCGAAGCATTTTTAAACTTCAGCGGAATTCCGAGAACAATGGAAGAGTTCCGAAGCATTTTTAAACTTCAGCGGAATTCCGAGAACAATGGAAGAGTTCCGAAACATTTTTAAACTTCAGCGGAATTCCGAGAACAATGGAAGAGTTCCAAAGCATTTTTATATGTCAGCGGAATTCCGAGAACAATGGAAGAGTTCCGAAGCATTTTTAAACTTCAGCGGAATTCCGAGAACAATGGAAGAGTTCCGAAGCATGTTTAAACTTCAGTGGAATTCCGAGAACAATGGAAGAGTTCCGAAGCATTTTTAAACTTCAGCGGAATTCCGAGAACAATGGTAGAGTTCCGAAGCATCTTTAAACTTCAGCAGAATTCCGAGAACAATGGAAGCGTTCCGGAGCATTTTTAAACTTCAGCGGAATTCCGAGAACAATGGAAGTGTTCCGAAGCATTTTTAAACTTCAGCGGAATTCCGAGAACAATGGAAGAGTTCCGAAGCATTTTTAAACTTCAGCGGAATTCCGAGAACAATGGAAGTGTTCCGAAGCATTTTTAAACTTCAGCGGAATTCCGAGAACAATGGAAGAGTTCCAAAGCATTTTTATATGTCAGCGGAATTCCGAGAACAATGGAAGAGTTCCGAAGCATTTTTAAACTTCAGCGGAATTCCGAGAACAATGAAAGAGTTTCGAAACATTTTTAAACTTCAGCGGAATTCCGAGAACAATGGAAGAGTTCCGAAGCATTTTTAAACTTCAGCGGAATTCCGAGAACAATGGAAGAGTTCCGAAGCATTTTTAAACTTCAGCGGAATTCCGAGAACAATGGAAGAGTTCCGAAGCATTTTTAAACTTCAGCGGAATTCCGGGAACAATGGAAGAGTTCCACAGCATTTTTAAACTTCAGTGGAAATCTGAGAACAATGGAAGAGTTCCAAAGCATTTTTAAACTTCAGCGGAATTTCGAGAACAATGGAAGAGTTCCGAAGCATTTTTAAACTTCAGCGGAATTCCGAGAACAATGGAAGAGTTCCGAAGCATTTTTAAACTTCAGCGGAATTCCGAGAACAATGGAAGAGTTCCGAAGCATTTTTAAACTTCAGCGGAATTCCGAGAACAATGGAAGTGTTCCGAAGCATTTTTAAACTTCAGCGGAATTCCGAGAACAATGGAAGAGTTCCAAAGCATTTTTATATGTCAGCGGAATTCCGAGAACAATGGAAGAGTTCCGAAGCATTTTTAAACTTCAGCGGAATTCCGAGAACAATGAAAGAGTTTCGAAAAATTTTTAAACTTCAGCGGAATTCCGAGAACAATGGAAGAGTTCCGAAGCATTTTTAAACTTCAGCGGAATTCCGAGAACAATGGAAGAGTTCCGAAGCATTTTTAAACTTCAGCGGAATTCCGAGAACAATGGAAGAGTTCCGAAACATTTTTAAACTTCAGCGGAATTCCGAGAACAATGGAAGAGTTCCAAAGCATTTTTATATGTCAGCGGAATTCCGAGAACAATGGAAGAGTTCCGAATCATTTTTAAACTTCAGCGGAATTCCGAGAACAATGGAAGAGTTCAGAAGCATTTTTAAACTTCAGCGGAATTCCGAGAACAATGGAAGAGTTCCAAAGCATTTTTAAACTTCAGCGGAATTCCGAGAACAATGAAAGAGTTCCGAAGCATTTTTAAACTTCAGCAGAATTCCGAGAACAATGGAAGAGTTCCGAAACATTTTTAAACTTCAGCGGAATTCCGAGAACAATGGAAGAGTTCCGAAGCATTTTTAAACTTCAGCGGAATTCCGAGAACAATGGAAGAGTTCCGAAGCATTTTTAAACTTCAGCGGAATTCCGAGAACAATGGAAAAGTTCCGAAGCATCTTTAAACTTCAGCAGAATTCCGAGAACAATGGAAGCGTTCCGGAGCATTTTTAAACTTCAGCGGAATTCCGAGAACAATGGAAGAGTTCCAAAGCATTTTTATATGTCAGCGGAATTCCGAGAACAATGGAAGAGTTCCGAAGCATTTTTAAACTTCAGCGGAATTCCGAGAACAATGAAAGAGTTTCGAAACATTTTTAAACTTCAGCGGAATTCCGAGAACAATGGAAGAGTTCCGAAGCATTTTTAAACTTCAGCGGAATTCCGAGAACAATGGAAGAGTTCCGAAGCATTTTTAAACTTCAGCGGAATTCCGAGAACAATGGAAGAGTTCCGAAACATTTTTAAACTTCAGCGGAATTCCGAGAACAATGGAAGAGTTCCAAAGCATTTTTATATGTCAGCGGAATTCCGAGAACAATGGAAGAGTTCCGAAGCATTTTTAAACTTCAGCGGAATTCCGAGAACAATGGAAGAGTTCCGAAGCATGTTTAAACTTCAGTGGAATTCCGAGAACAATGGAAGAGTTCCGAAGCATTTTTAAACTTCAGCGGAATTCCGAGAACAATGAAAGAGTTTCGAAACATTTTTAAACTTCAGCGGAATTCCGAGAACAATGGAAGAGTTCCGAAGCATTTTTAAACTTCAGCGGAATTCCGAGAACAATGGAAGAGTTCCGAAGCATTTTTAAACTTCAGCGGAATTCCGAGAACAATGGAAGAGTTCCGAAACATTTTTAAACTTCAGCGGAATTCCGAGAACAATGGAAGAGTTCCAAAGCATTTTTATATGTCAGCGGAATTCCGAGAACAATGGAAGAGTTCCGAATAATTTTTAAACTTCAGCGGAATTCCGAGAACAATGGAAGAGTTCAGAAGCATTTTTAAACTTCAGCGGAATTCCGAGAACAATGGAAGAGTTCCAAAGCATTTTTAAACTTCAGCGGAATTCCGAGAACAATGAAAGAGTTCCGAAGCATTTTTAAACTTCAGCAGAATTCCGAGAACAATGGAAGAGTTCCGAAACATTTTTAAACTTCAGCGGAATTCCGAGAACAATGGAAGAGTTCCGAAGCATTTTTAAACTTCAGCGGAATTCCGAGAACAATGAAAGAGTTTCGAAACATTTTTAAACTTCAGCGGAATTCCGAGAACAATGGAAGAGTTCCGAAGCATTTTTAAACTTCAGCGGAATTCCGAGAACAATGGAAGAGTTCCGAAGCATTTTTAAACTTCAGCGGTATTCCGAGAACAATGGAAGAGTTCCGAAACATTTTTAAACTTCAGCGGAATTCCGAGAACAATGGAAGAGTTCCAAAGCATTTTTATATGTCAGCGGAATTCCGAGAACAATGGAAGAGTTCCGAATCATTTTTAAACTTCAGCGGAATTCCGAGAACAATGGAAGAGTTCAGAAGCATTTTTAAACTTCAGCGGAATTCCGAGAACAATGGAAGAGTTCCAAAGCATTTTTAAACTTCAGCGGAATTCCGAGAACAATGAAAGAGTTCCGAAGCATTTTTAAACTTCAGCAGAATTCCGAGAACAATGGAAGAGTTCCGAAGCATTTTTAAACTTCAGCGGAATTCCGAGAACAATGGAAGAGTTCCGAAGCATTTTTAAACTTCAGCGGAATTCCGAGAACAATGGAAGAGTTCCGAAGCATTTTTAAACTTCAGCGGAATTCCGAGAACAATGGAAGAGTTCCGAAGCATCTTTAAACTTCAGCAGAATTCCGAGAACAATGGAAGCGTTCCGGAGCATTTTTAAACTTCAGCGGAATTCCGAGAACAATGGAAGTGTTCCGAAGCATTTTTAAACTTCAGCGGAATTCCGAGAACAATGGAAGAGTTCCGAAGCATTTTTAAACTTCAGCGGAATTCCGAGAACAATGGAAGTGTTCCGAAGCATTTTTAAACTTCAGCGGAATTCCGAGAACAATGGAAGAGTTCCAAAGCATTTTTATATGTCAGCGGAATTCCGAGAACAATGGAAGAGTTCCGAAGCATTTTTAAACTTCAGCGGAATTCCGAGAACAATGAAAGAGTTTCGAAACATTTTTAAACTTCAGCGGAATTCCGAGAACAATGGAAGAGTTCCGAAGCATTTTTAAACTTCAGCGGAATTCCGAGAACAATGGAAGAGTTCCGAAGCATTTTTAAACTTCAGCGGAATTCCGAGAACAATGGAAGAGTTCCGAATCATTTTTAAACTTCAGCGGAATTCCGAGAACAATGGAAGAGTTCAGAAGCATTTTTAAACTTCAGCGGAATTCCGAGAACAATGGAAGAGTTCCAAAGCATTCTTAAACTTCAGCGGAATTCCGAGAACAATGAAAGAGTTCCGAAGCATTTTTAAACTTCAGCAGAATTCCGAGAACAATGGAAGAGTTCCGAAGCATTTTTAAACTTCAGCGGAATTCCGAGAACAATGGAAGAGTTCCGAAGCATTTTTAAACTTCAGCGGAATTCCGGGAACAATGGAAGAGTTCCACAGCATTTTTAAACTTCAGTGGAAATCTGAGAACAATGGAAGAGTTCCAAAGCATTTTTAAACTTCAGCGGAATTTCGAGAACAATGGAAGAGTTCCGAAGCATTTTTAAACTTCAGCGGAATTCCGAGAACAATGGAAGAGTTCCGAAGCATTTTTAAACTTCAGCGGAATTCCGAGAACAATGGAAGAGTTCCGAAGCATTTTTAAACTTCAGCGGAATTCCGAGAACAATGGAAGTGTTCCGAAGCATTTTTAAACTTCAGCGGAATTCCGAGAACAATGGAAGAGTTCCAAAGCATTTTTATATGTCAGCGGAATTCCGAGAACAATGGAAGAGTTCCGAAGCATTTTTAAACTTCAGCGGAATTCCGAGAACAATGGAAGAGTTCCGAAGCATTTTTAAACTTCAGCGGAATTCCGAGAACAATGGAAGAGTTCCGAAGCATTTTTAAACTTCAGCGGAATTCCGAGAACAATGGAAGAGTTCCGAAGCATTTTTAAACTTCAGCGGAATTCCGAGAACAATGGAAAAGTTCCGAAGCATCTTTAAACTTCAGCAGAATTCCGAGAACAATGGAAGCGTTCCGGAGCATTTTTAAACTTCAGCGGAATTCCGAGAACAATGGAAGTGTTCCGAAGCATTTTTAAACTTCAGCGGAATTCCGAGAACAATGGTAGAGTTCCGAAGCATTTTTAAACTTCAGCGGAATTCCGAGAACAATGGAAGAGTTCCGAAGCATTTTTAAACTTCAGCGGAATTCTGAGAACAATGGAAGAGTTCCGAAGCATTTTTAAACTTCAGCGGAATTCCGAGAACAATGGAAGAGTTCCAAAGCATTTTTATATGTCAGCGGAATTCCGAGAACAATGGAAGAGTTCCGAAGCATTTTTAAACTTCAGCGGAATTCCGAGAACAATGGAAGAGTTCCGAAGCATTTTTAAACTTCAGCGGAATTCCGGGAACAATGGAAGAGTTCCACAGCATTTTTAAACTTCAGTGGAAATCTGAGAACAATGGAAGAGTTCCAAAGCATTTTTAAACTTCAGCGGAATTTCGAGAACAATGGAAGAGTTCCGAAGCATTTTTAAACTTCAGCGGAATTCCGAGAACAATGGAAGAGTTCCGAAGCATTTTTAAACTTCAGCGGAATTCCGAGAACAATGGAAGAGTTCCGAAGCATTTTTAAACTTCAGCGGAATTCCGAGAACAATGGAAGTGTTCCGAAGCATTTTTAAACTTCAGCGGAATTCCGAGAACAATGGAAGAGTTCCAAAGCATTTTTATATGTCAGCGGAATTCCGAGAACAATGGAAGAGTTCCGAAGCATTTTTAAACTTCAGCGGAATTCCGAGAACAATGAAAGAGTTTCGAAAAATTTTTAAACTTCAGCGGAATTCCGAGAACAATGGAAGAGTTCCGAAGCATTTTTAAACTTCAGCGGAATTCCGAGAACAATGGAAGAGTTCCGAAGCATTTTTAAACTTCAGCGGAATTCCGAGAACAATGGAAGAGTTCCGAAACATTTTTAAACTTCAGCGGAATTCCGAGAACAATGGAAGAGTTCCAAAGCATTTTTATATGTCAGCGGAATTCCGAGAACAATGGAAGAGTTCCGAATCATTTTTAAACTTCAGCGGAATTCCGAGAACAATGGAAGAGTTCAGAAGCATTTTTAAACTTCAGCGGAATTCCGAGAACAATGGAAGAGTTCCAAAGCATTTTTAAACTTCAGCGGAATTCCGAGAACAATGAAAGAGTTCCGAAGCATTTTTAAACTTCAGCAGAATTCCGAGAACAATGGAAGAGTTCCGAAACATTTTTAAACTTCAGCGGAATTCCGAGAACAATGGAAGAGTTCCGAAGCATTTTTAAACTTCAGCGGAATTCCGAGAACAATGGAAGAGTTCCGAAGCATTTTTAAACTTCAGCGGAATTCCGAGAACAATGGAAAAGTTCCGAAGCATCTTTAAACTTCAGCAGAATTCCGAGAACAATGGAAGCGTTCCGGAGCATTTTTAAACTTCAGCGGAATTCCGAGAACAATGGAAGAGTTCCAAAGCATTTTTATATGTCAGCGGAATTCCGAGAACAATGGAAGAGTTCCGAAGCATTTTTAAACTTCAGCGGTATTCCGAGAACAATGGAAGAGTTCCGAAACATTTTTAAACTTCAGCGGAATTCCGAGAACAATGGAAGAGTTCCAAAGCATTTTTATATGTCAGCGGAATTCCGAGAACAATGGAAGAGTTCCGAATCATTTTTAAACTTCAGCGGAATTCCGAGAACAATGGAAGAGTTCAGAAGCATTTTTAAACTTCAGCGGAATTCCGAGAACAATGGAAGAGTTCCAAAGCATTTTTAAACTTCAGCGGAATTCCGAGAACAATGAAAGAGTTCCGAAGCATTTTTAAACTTCAGCAGAATTCCGAGAACAATGGAAGAGTTCCGAAGCATTTTTAAACTTCAGCGGAATTCCGAGAACAATGGAAGAGTTCCGAAGCATTTTTAAACTTCAGCGGAATTCCGAGAACAATGGAAGAGTTCCGAAGCATTTTTAAACTTCAGCGGAATTCCGAGAACAATGGAAGAGTTCCGAAGCATCTTTAAACTTCAGCAGAATTCCGAGAACAATGGAAGCGTTCCGGAGCATTTTTAAACTTCAGCGGAATTCCGAGAACAATGGAAGTGTTCCGAAGCATTTTTAAACTTCAGCGGAATTCCGAGAACAATGGAAGAGTTCCGAAGCATTTTTAAACTTCAGCGGAATTCCGAGAACAATGGAAGTGTTCCGAAGCATTTTTAAACTTCAGCGGAATTCCGAGAACAATGGAAGAGTTCCAAAGCATTTTTATATGTCAGCGGAATTCCGAGAACAATGGAAGAGTTCCGAAGCATTTTTAAACTTCAGCGGAATTCCGAGAACAATGAAAGAGTTTCGAAACATTTTTAAACTTCAGCGGAATTCCGAGAACAATGGAAGAGTTCCGAAGCATTTTTAAACTTCAGCGGAATTCCGAGAACAATGGAAGAGTTCCGAAGCATTTTTAAACTTCAGCGGAATTCCGAGAACAATGGAAGAGTTCCGAATCATTTTTAAACTTCAGCGGAATTCCGAGAACAATGGAAGAGTTCAGAAGCATTTTTAAACTTCAGCGGAATTCCGAGAACAATGGAAGAGTTCCAAAGCATTCTTAAACTTCAGCGGAATTCCGAGAACAATGAAAGAGTTCCGAAGCATTTTTAAACTTCAGCAGAATTCCGAGAACAATGGAAGAGTTCCGAAGCATTTTTAAACTTCAGCGGAATTCCGAGAACAATGGAAGAGTTCCGAAGCATTTTTAAACTTCAGCGGAATTCCGGGAACAATGGAAGAGTTCCACAGCATTTTTAAACTTCAGTGGAAATCTGAGAACAATGGAAGAGTTCCAAAGCATTTTTAAACTTCAGCGGAATTTCGAGAACAATGGAAGAGTTCCGAAGCATTTTTAAACTTCAGCGGAATTCCGAGAACAATGGAAGAGTTCCGAAGCATTTTTAAACTTCAGCGGAATTCCGAGAACAATGGAAGAGTTCCGAAGCATTTTTAAACTTCAGCGGAATTCCGAGAACAATGGAAGTGTTCCGAAGCATTTTTAAACTTCAGCGGAATTCCGAGAACAATGGAAGAGTTCCAAAGCATTTTTATATGTCAGCGGAATTCCGAGAACAATGGAAGAGTTCCGAAGCATTTTTAAACTTCAGCGGAATTCCGAGAACAATGGAAGAGTTCCGAAGCATTTTTAAACTTCAGCGGAATTCCGAGAACAATGGAAGAGTTCCGAAGCATTTTTAAACTTCAGCGGAATTCCGAGAACAATGGAAGAGTTCCGAAGCATTTTTAAACTTCAGCGGAATTCCGAGAACAATGGAAAAGTTCCGAAGCATCTTTAAACTTCAGCAGAATTCCGAGAACAATGGAAGCGTTCCGGAGCATTTTTAAACTTCAGCGGAATTCCGAGAACAATGGAAGTGTTCCGAAGCATTTTTAAACTTCAGCGGAATTCCGAGAACAATGGTAGAGTTCCGAAGCATTTTTAAACTTCAGCGGAATTCCGAGAACAATGGAAGAGTTCCGAAGCATTTTTAAACTTCAGCGGAATTCTGAGAACAATGGAAGAGTTCCGAAGCATTTTTAAACTTCAGCGGAATTCCGAGAACAATGGAAGAGTTCCAAAGCATTTTTATATGTCAGCGGAATTCCGAGAACAATGGAAGAGTTCCGAAGCATTTTTAAACTTCAGCGGAATTCCGAGAACAATGGAAGAGTTCCGAAGCATTTTTAAACTTCAGCGGAATTCCGGGAACAATGGAAGAGTTCCACAGCATTTTTAAACTTCAGTGGAAATCTGAGAACAATGGAAGAGTTCCAAAGCATTTTTAAACTTCAGCGGAATTTCGAGAACAATGGAAGAGTTCCGAAGCATTTTTAAACTTCAGCGGAATTCCGAGAACAATGGAAGAGTTCCGAAGCATTTTTAAACTTCAGCGGAATTCCGAGAACAATGGAAGAGTTCCGAAGCATTTTTAAACTTCAGCGGAATTCCGAGAACAATGGAAGTGTTCCGAAGCATTTTTAAACTTCAGCGGAATTCCGAGAACAATGGAAGAGTTCCAAAGCATTTTTATATGTCAGCGGAATTCCGAGAACAATGGAAGAGTTCCGAAGCATTTTTAAACTTCAGCGGAATTCCGAGAACAATGAAAGAGTTTCGAAAAATTTTTAAACTTCAGCGGAATTCCGAGAACAATGGAAGAGTTCCGAAGCATTTTTAAACTTCAGCGGAATTCCGAGAACAATGGAAGAGTTCCGAAGCATTTTTAAACTTCAGCGGAATTCCGAGAACAATGGAAGAGTTCCGAAACATTTTTAAACTTCAGCGGAATTCCGAGAACAATGGAAGAGTTCCAAAGCATTTTTATATGTCAGCGGAATTCCGAGAACAATGGAAGAGTTCCGAATCATTTTTAAACTTCAGCGGAATTCCGAGAACAATGGAAGAGTTCAGAAGCATTTTTAAACTTCAGCGGAATTCCGAGAACAATGGAAGAGTTCCAAAGCATTTTTAAACTTCAGCGGAATTCCGAGAACAATGAAAGAGTTCCGAAGCATTTTTAAACTTCAGCAGAATTCCGAGAACAATGGAAGAGTTCCGAAACATTTTTAAACTTCAGCGGAATTCCGAGAACAATGGAAGAGTTCCGAAGCATTTTTAAACTTCAGCGGAATTCCGAGAACAATGGAAGAGTTCCGAAGCATTTTTAAACTTCAGCGGAATTCCGAGAACAATGGAAAAGTTCCGAAGCATCTTTAAACTTCAGCAGAATTCCGAGAACAATGGAAGCGTTCCGGAGCATTTTTAAACTTCAGCGGAATTCCGAGAACAATGGAAGAGTTCCAAAGCATTTTTATATGTCAGCGGAATTCCGAGAACAATGGAAGAGTTCCGAAGCATTTTTAAACTTCAGCGGAATTCCGAGAACAATGAAAGAGTTTCGAAACATTTTTAAACTTCAGCGGAATTCCGAGAACAATGGAAGAGTTCCACAGCATTTTTAAACTTCAGTGGAAATCTGAGAACAATGGAAGAGTTCCAAAGCATTTTTAAACTTCAGCGGAATTTCGAGAACAATGGAAGAGTTCCGAAGCATTTTTAAACTTCAGCGGAATTCCGAGAACAATGGAAGAGTTCCGAAGCATTTTTAAACTTCAGCGGAATTCCGAGAACAATGGAAGTGTTCCGAAGCATTTTTAAACTTCAGCGGAATTCCGAGAACAATGGAAGAGTTCCAAAGCATTTTTATATGTCAGCGGAATTCCGAGAACAATGGAAGAGTTCCGAAGCATTTTTAAACTTCAGCGGAATTCCGAGAACAATGAAAGAGTTTCGAAAAATTTTTAAACTTCAGCGGAATTCCGAGAACAATGGAAGAGTTCCGAAGCATTTTTAAACTTCAGCGGAATTCCGAGAACAATGGAAGAGTTCCGAAGCATTTTTAAACTTCAGCGGAATTCCGAGAACAATGGAAGAGTTCCGAAACATTTTTAAACTTCAGCGGAATTCCGAGAACAATGGAAGAGTTCCAAAGCATTTTTATATGTCAGCGGAATTCCGAGAACAATGGAAGAGTTCCGAATCATTTTTAAACTTCAGCGGAATTCCGAGAACAATGGAAGAGTTCAGAAGCATTTTTAAACTTCAGCGGAATTCCGAGAACAATGGAAGAGTTCCGAAGCATTTTTAAACTTCAGCGGAATTCCGAGAACAATGGAAGAGTTCCGAAGCATTTTTAAACTTCAGCGGAATTCCGAGAACAATGGAAAAGTTCCGAAGCATCTTTAAACTTCAGCAGAATTCCGAGAACAATGGAAGCGTTCCGGAGCATTTTTAAACTTCAGCGGAATTCCGAGAACAATGGAAGTGTTCCGAAGCATTTTTAAACTTCAGCGGAATTCCGAGAACAATGGTAGAGTTCCGAAGCATTTTTAAACTTCAGCGGAATTCCGAGAACAATGGAAGAGTTCCGAAGCATTTTTAAACTTCAGCGGAATTCTGAGAACAATGGAAGAGTTCCGAAGCATTTTTAAACTTCAGCGGAATTCCGAGAACAATGGAAGAGTTCCAAAGCATTTTTATATGTCAGCGGAATTCCGAGAACAATGGAAGAGTTCCGAAGCATTTTTAAACTTCAGCGGAATTCCGAGAACAATGGAAGAGTTCCGAAGCATTTTTAAACTTCAGCGGAATTCCGGGAACAATGGAAGAGTTCCACAGCATTTTTAAACTTCAGTGGAAATCTGAGAACAATGGAAGAGTTCCAAAGCATTTTTAAACTTCAGCGGAATTTCGAGAACAATGGAAGAGTTCCGAAGCATTTTTAAACTTCAGCGGAATTCCGAGAACAATGGAAGAGTTCCGAAGCATTTTTAAACTTCAGCGGAATTCCGAGAACAATGGAAGAGTTCCGAAGCATTTTTAAACTTCAGCGGAATTCCGAGAACAATGGAAGTGTTCCGAAGCATTTTTAAACTTCAGCGGAATTCCGAGAACAATGGAAGAGTTCCAAAGCATTTTTATATGTCAGCGGAATTCCGAGAACAATGGAAGAGTTCCGAAGCATTTTTAAACTTCAGCGGAATTCCGAGAACAATGAAAGAGTTTCGAAAAATTTTTAAACTTCAGCGGAATTCCGAGAACAATGGAAGAGTTCCGAAGCATTTTTAAACTTCAGCGGAATTCCGAGAACAATGGAAGAGTTCCGAAGCATTTTTAAACTTCAGCGGAATTCCGAGAACAATGGAAGAGTTCCGAAACATTTTTAAACTTCAGCGGAATTCCGAGAACAATGGAAGAGTTCCAAAGCATTTTTATATGTCAGCGGAATTCCGAGAACAATGGAAGAGTTCCGAATCATTTTTAAACTTCAGCGGAATTCCGAGAACAATGGAAGAGTTCAGAAGCATTTTTAAACTTCAGCGGAATTCCGAGAACAATGGAAGAGTTCCAAAGCATTTTTAAACTTCAGCGGAATTCCGAGAACAATGAAAGAGTTCCGAAGCATTTTTAAACTTCAGCAGAATTCCGAGAACAATGGAAGAGTTCCGAAACATTTTTAAACTTCAGCGGAATTCCGAGAACAATGGAAGAGTTCCGAAGCATTTTTAAACTTCAGCGGAATTCCGAGAACAATGGAAGAGTTCCGAAGCATTTTTAAACTTCAGCGGAATTCCGAGAACAATGGAAAAGTTCCGAAGCATCTTTAAACTTCAGCAGAATTCCGAGAACAATGGAAGCGTTCCGGAGCATTTTTAAACTTCAGCGGAATTCCGAGAACAATGGAAGAGTTCCAAAGCATTTTTATATGTCAGCGGAATTCCGAGAACAATGGAAGAGTTCCGAAGCATTTTTAAACTTCAGCGGAATTCCGAGAACAATGAAAGAGTTTCGAAACATTTTTAAACTTCAGCGGAATTCCGAGAACAATGGAAGAGTTCCGAAGCATTTTTAAACTTCAGCGGAATTCCGAGAACAATGGAAGAGTTCCGAAGCATTTTTAAACTTCAGCGGAATTCCGCGAACAATGGAAGAGTTCCGAAACATTTTTAAACTTCAGCGGAATTACGAGAACAATGGAAGAGTTCCAAAGCATTTTTATATGTCAGCGGAATTCCGAGAACAATGGAAGAGTTCCGAAGCATTTTTAAACTTCAGCGGAATTCCGAGAACAATGGAAGAGTTCCGAAGCATGTTTAAACTTCAGTGGAATTCCGAGAACAATGGAAGAGTTCCGAAGCATTTTTAAACTTCAGCGGAATTCCGAGAACAATGAAAGAGTTTCGAAACATTTTTAAACTTCAGCGGAATTCCGAGAACAATGGAAGAGTTCCGAAGCATTTTTAAACTTCAGCGGAATTCCGAGAACAATGGAAGAGTTCCGAAGCATTTTTAAACTTCAGCGGAATTCCGAGAACAATGGAAGAGTTCCGAAGCATTTTTAAACTTCAGCGGAATTCCGAGAACAATGAAAGAGTTTCGAAACATTTTTAAACTTCAGCGGAATTCCGAGAACAATGGAAGAGTTCCGAAGCATTTTTAAACTTCAGCGGAATTCCGAGAACAATGGAAGAGTTCCGAAGCATTTTTAAACTTCAGCGGTATTCCGAGAACAATGGAAGAGTTCCGAAACATTTTTAAACTTCAGCGGAATTCCGAGAACAATGGAAGAGTTCCAAAGCATTTTTATATGTCAGCGGAATTCCGAGAACAATGGAAGAGTTCCGAATCATTTTTAAACTTCAGCGGAATTCCGAGAACAATGGAAGAGTTCAGAAGCATTTTTAAACTTCAGCGGAATTCCGAGAACAATGGAAGAGTTCCAAAGCATTTTTAAACTTCAGCGGAATTCCGAGAACAATGAAAGAGTTCCGAAGCATTTTAAACTTCAGCAGAATTCCGAGAACAATGGAAGAGTTCCGAAGCATTTTTAAACTTCAGCGGAATTCCGAGAACAATGGAAGAGTTCCGAAGCATTTTTAAACTTCAGCGGAATTCCGAGAACAATGGAAGAGTTCCGAAGCATTTTTAAACTTCAGCGGAATTCCGAGAACAATGGAAGAGTTCCGAAGCATTTTTAAACTTCAGCGGAATTCCGAGAACAATGGAAGAGTTCCGAAGCATTTTTAAACTTCAGCGGAATTCCGAGAACAATGAAAGAGTTTCGAAAAATTTTTAAACTTCAGCGGAATTCCGAGAACAATGGAAGAGTTCCGAAGCATTTTTAAACTTCAGCGGAATTCCGAGAACAATGGAAGAGTTCCGAAGCATTTTTAAACTTCAGCGGAATTCCGAGAACAATGGAAGAGTTCCGAAACATTTTTAAACTTCAGCGGAATTCCGAGAACAATGGAAGAGTTCCAAAGCATTTTTATATGTCAGCGGAATTCCGAGAACAATGGAAGAGTTCCGAATCATTTTTAAACTTCAGCGGAATTCCGAGAACAATGGAAGAGTTCAGAAGCATTTTTAAACTTCAGCGGAATTCCGAGAACAATGGAAGAGTTCCAAAGCATTTTTAAACTTCAGCGGAATTCCGAGAACAATGAAAGAGTTCCGAAGCATTTTTAAACTTCAGCAGAATTCCGAGAACAATGGAAGAGTTCCGAAACATTTTTAAACTTCAGCGGAATTCCGAGAACAATGGAAGAGTTCCGAAGCATTTTTAAACTTCAGCGGAATTCCGAGAACAATGGAAGAGTTCCGAAGCATTTTTAAACTTCAGCGGAATTCCGAGAACAATGGAAAAGTTCCGAAGCATCTTTAAACTTCAGCAGAATTCCGAGAACAATGGAAGCGTTCCGGAGCATTTTTAAACTTCAGCGGAATTCCGAGAACAATGGAAGAGTTCCAAAGCATTTTTATATGTCAGCGGAATTCCGAGAACAATGGAAGAGTTCCGAAGCATTTTTAAACTTCAGCGGTATTCCGAGAACAATGGAAGAGTTCCGAAACATTTTTAAACTTCAGCGGAATTCCGAGAACAATGGAAGAGTTCCAAAGCATTTTTATATGTCAGCGGAATTCCGAGAACAATGGAAGAGTTCCGAATCATTTTTAAACTTCAGCGGAATTCCGAGAACAATGGAAGAGTTCAGAAGCATTTTTAAACTTCAGCGGAATTCCGAGAACAATGGAAGAGTTCCAAAGCATTTTTAAACTTCAGCGGAATTCCGAGAACAATGAAAGAGTTCCGAAGCATTTTTAAACTTCAGCAGAATTCCGAGAACAATGGAAGAGTTCCGAAGCATTTTTAAACTTCAGCGGAATTCCGAGAACAATGGAAGAGTTCCGAAGCATTTTTAAACTTCAGCGGAATTCCGAGAACAATGGAAGAGTTCCGAAGCATTTTTAAACTTCAGCGGAATTCCGAGAACAATGGAAGAGTTCCGAAGCATCTTTAAACTTCAGCAGAATTCCGAGAACAATGGAAGCGTTCCGGAGCATTTTTAAACTTCAGCGGAATTCCGAGAACAATGGAAGTGTTCCGAAGCATTTTTAAACTTCAGCGGAATTCCGAGAACAATGGAAGAGTTCCGAAGCATTTTTAAACTTCAGCGGAATTCCGAGAACAATGGAAGTGTTCCGAAGCATTTTTAAACTTCAGCGGAATTCCGAGAACAATGGAAGAGTTCCAAAGCATTTTTATATGTCAGCGGAATTCCGAGAACAATGGAAGAGTTCCGAAGCATTTTTAAACTTCAGCGGAATTCCGAGAACAATGAAAGAGTTTCGAAACATTTTTAAACTTCAGCGGAATTCCGAGAACAATGGAAGAGTTCCGAAGCATTTTTAAACTTCAGCGGAATTCCGAGAACAATGGAAGAGTTCCGAAGCATTTTTAAACTTCAGCGGAATTCCGAGAACAATGGAAGAGTTCCGAATCATTTTTAAACTTCAGCGGAATTCCGAGAACAATGGAAGAGTTCAGAAGCATTTTTAAACTTCAGCGGAATTCCGAGAACAATGGAAGAGTTCCAAAGCATTCTTAAACTTCAGCGGAATTCCGAGAACAATGAAAGAGTTCCGAAGCATTTTTAAACTTCAGCAGAATTCCGAGAACAATGGAAGAGTTCCGAAGCATTTTTAAACTTCAGCGGAATTCCGAGAACAATGGAAGAGTTCCGAAGCATTTTTAAACTTCAGCGGAATTCCGGGAACAATGGAAGAGTTCCACAGCATTTTTAAACTTCAGTGGAAATCTGAGAACAATGGAAGAGTTCCAAAGCATTTTTAAACTTCAGCGGAATTTCGAGAACAATGGAAGAGTTCCGAAGCATTTTTAAACTTCAGCGGAATTCCGAGAACAATGGAAGAGTTCCGAAGCATTTTTAAACTTCAGCGGAATTCCGAGAACAATGGAAGAGTTCCGAAGCATTTTTAAACTTCAGCGGAATTCCGAGAACAATGGAAGTGTTCCGAAGCATTTTTAAACTTCAGCGGAATTCCGAGAACAATGGAAGAGTTCCAAAGCATTTTTATATGTCAGCGGAATTCCGAGAACAATGGAAGAGTTCCGAAGCATTTTTAAACTTCAGCGGAATTCCGAGAACAATGGAAGAGTTCCGAAGCATTTTTAAACTTCAGCGGAATTCCGAGAACAATGGAAGAGTTCCGAAGCATTTTTAAACTTCAGCGGAATTCCGAGAACAATGGAAGAGTTCCGAAGCATTTTTAAACTTCAGCGGAATTCCGAGAACAATGGAAAAGTTCCGAAGCATCTTTAAACTTCAGCAGAATTCCGAGAACAATGGAAGCGTTCCGGAGCATTTTTAAACTTCAGCGGAATTCCGAGAACAATGGAAGTGTTCCGAAGCATTTTTAAACTTCAGCGGAATTCCGAGAACAATGGTAGAGTTCCGAAGCATTTTTAAACTTCAGCGGAATTCCGAGAACAATGGAAGAGTTCCGAAGCATTTTTAAACTTCAGCGGAATTCTGAGAACAATGGAAGAGTTCCGAAGCATTTTTAAACTTCAGCGGAATTCCGAGAACAATGGAAGAGTTCCAAAGCATTTTTATATGTCAGCGGAATTCCGAGAACAATGGAAGAGTTCCGAAGCATTTTTAAACTTCAGCGGAATTCCGAGAACAATGGAAGAGTTCCGAAGCATTTTTAAACTTCAGCGGAATTCCGGGAACAATGGAAGAGTTCCACAGCATTTTTAAACTTCAGTGGAAATCTGAGAACAATGGAAGAGTTCCAAAGCATTTTTAAACTTCAGCGGAATTTCGAGAACAATGGAAGAGTTCCGAAGCATTTTTAAACTTCAGCGGAATTCCGAGAACAATGGAAGAGTTCCGAAGCATTTTTAAACTTCAGCGGAATTCCGAGAACAATGGAAGAGTTCCGAAGCATTTTTAAACTTCAGCGGAATTCCGAGAACAATGGAAGTGTTCCGAAGCATTTTTAAACTTCAGCGGAATTCCGAGAACAATGGAAGAGTTCCAAAGCATTTTTATATGTCAGCGGAATTCCGAGAACAATGGAAGAGTTCCGAAGCATTTTTAAACTTCAGCGGAATTCCGAGAACAATGAAAGAGTTTCGAAAAATTTTTAAACTTCAGCGGAATTCCGAGAACAATGGAAGAGTTCCGAAGCATTTTTAAACTTCAGCGGAATTCCGAGAACAATGGAAGAGTTCCGAAGCATTTTTAAACTTCAGCGGAATTCCGAGAACAATGGAAGAGTTCCGAAACATTTTTAAACTTCAGCGGAATTCCGAGAACAATGGAAGAGTTCCAAAGCATTTTTATATGTCAGCGGAATTCCGAGAACAATGGAAGAGTTCCGAATCATTTTTAAACTTCAGCGGAATTCCGAGAACAATGGAAGAGTTCAGAAGCATTTTTAAACTTCAGCGGAATTCCGAGAACAATGGAAGAGTTCCAAAGCATTTTTAAACTTCAGCGGAATTCCGAGAACAATGAAAGAGTTCCGAAGCATTTTTAAACTTCAGCAGAATTCCGAGAACAATGGAAGAGTTCCGAAACATTTTTAAACTTCAGCGGAATTCCGAGAACAATGGAAGAGTTCCGAAGCATTTTTAAACTTCAGCGGAATTCCGAGAACAATGGAAGAGTTCCGAAGCATTTTTAAACTTCAGCGGAATTCCGAGAACAATGGAAAAGTTCCGAAGCATCTTTAAACTTCAGCAGAATTCCGAGAACAATGGAAGCGTTCCGGAGCATTTTTAAACTTCAGCGGAATTCCGAGAACAATGGAAGAGTTCCAAAGCATTTTTATATGTCAGCGGAATTCCGAGAACAATGGAAGAGTTCCGAAGCATTTTTAAACTTCAGCGGAATTCCGAGAACAATGAAAGAGTTTCGAAACATTTTTAAACTTCAGCGGAATTCCGAGAACAATGGAAGAGTTCCACAGCATTTTTAAACTTCAGTGGAAATCTGAGAACAATGGAAGAGTTCCAAAGCATTTTTAAACTTCAGCGGAATTTCGAGAACAATGGAAGAGTTCCGAAGCATTTTTAAACTTCAGCGGAATTCCGAGAACAATGGAAGAGTTCCGAAGCATTTTTAAACTTCAGCGGAATTCCGAGAACAATGGAAGAGTTCCGAAGCATTTTTAAACTTCAGCGGAATTCCGAGAACAATGGAAGTGTTCCGAAGCATTTTTAAACTTCAGCGGAATTCCGAGAACAATGGAAGAGTTCCAAAGCATTTTTATATGTCAGCGGAATTCCGAGAACAATGGAAGAGTTCCGAAGCATTTTTAAACTTCAGCGGAATTCCGAGAACAATGAAAGAGTTTCGAAAAATTTTTAAACTTCAGCGGAATTCCGAGAACAATGGAAGAGTTCCGAAGCATTTTTAAACTTCAGCGGAATTCCGAGAACAATGGAAGAGTTCCGAAGCATTTTTAAACTTCAGCGGAATTCCGAGAACAATGGAAGAGTTCCGAAACATTTTTAAACTTCAGCGGAATTCCGAGAACAATGGAAGAGTTCCAAAGCATTTTTATATGTCAGCGGAATTCCGAGAACAATGGAAGAGTTCCGAATCATTTTTAAACTTCAGCGGAATTCCGAGAACAATGGAAGAGTTCAGAAGCATTTTTAAACTTCAGCGGAATTCCGAGAACAATGGAAGAGTTCCGAAGCATTTTTAAACTTCAGCGGAATTCCGAGAACAATGGAAGAGTTCCGAAGCATTTTTAAACTTCAGCGGAATTCCGAGAACAATGGAAAAGTTCCGAAGCATCTTTAAACTTCAGCAGAATTCCGAGAACAATGGAAGCGTTCCGGAGCATTTTTAAACTTCAGCGGAATTCCGAGAACAATGGAAGTGTTCCGAAGCATTTTTAAACTTCAGCGGAATTCCGAGAACAATGGTAGAGTTCCGAAGCATTTTTAAACTTCAGCGGAATTCCGAGAACAATGGAAGAGTTCCGAAGCATTTTTAAACTTCAGCGGAATTCTGAGAACAATGGAAGAGTTCCGAAGCATTTTTAAACTTCAGCGGAATTCCGAGAACAATGGAAGAGTTCCAAAGCATTTTTATATGTCAGCGGAATTCCGAGAACAATGGAAGAGTTCCGAAGCATTTTTAAACTTCAGCGGAATTCCGAGAACAATGGAAGAGTTCCGAAGCATTTTTAAACTTCAGCGGAATTCCGGGAACAATGGAAGAGTTCCACAGCATTTTTAAACTTCAGTGGAAATCTGAGAACAATGGAAGAGTTCCAAAGCATTTTTAAACTTCAGCGGAATTCCGAGAACAATGGAAGAGTTCCGAAGCATTTTTAAACTTCAGCGGAATTCCGAGAACAATGGAAGAGTTCCGAAGCATTTTTAAACTTCAGCGGAATTCCGAGAACAATGGAAGAGTTCCGAAGCATTTTTAAACTTCAGCGGAATTCCGAGAACAATGGAAGTGTTCCGAAGCATTTTTAAACTTCAGCGGAATTCCGAGAACAATGGAAGAGTTCCAAAGCATTTTTATATGTCAGCGGAATTCCGAGAACAATGGAAGAGTTCCGAAGCATTTTTAAACTTCAGCGGAATTCCGAGAACAATGAAAGAGTTTCGAAAAATTTTTAAACTTCAGCGGAATTCCGAGAACAATGGAAGAGTTCCGAAGCATTTTTAAACTTCAGCGGAATTCCGAGAACAATGGAAGAGTTCCGAAGCATTTTTAAACTTCAGCGGAATTCCGAGAACAATGGAAGAGTTCCGAAACATTTTTAAACTTCAGCGGAATTCCGAGAACAATGGAAGAGTTCCAAAGCATTTTTATATGTCAGCGGAATTCCGAGAACAATGGAAGAGTTCCGAATCATTTTTAAACTTCAGCGGAATTCCGAGAACAATGGAAGAGTTCAGAAGCATTTTTAAACTTCAGCGGAATTCCGAGAACAATGGAAGAGTTCCAAAGCATTTTTAAACTTCAGCGGAATTCCGAGAACAATGAAAGAGTTCCGAAGCATTTTTAAACTTCAGCAGAATTCCGAGAACAATGGAAGAGTTCCGAAACATTTTTAAACTTCAGCGGAATTCCGAGAACAATGGAAGAGTTCCGAAGCATTTTTAAACTTCAGCGGAATTCCGAGAACAATGGAAGAGTTCCGAAGCATTTTTAAACTTCAGCGGAATTCCGAGAACAATGGAAAAGTTCCGAAGCATCTTTAAACTTCAGCAGAATTCCGAGAACAATGGAAGCGTTCCGGAGCATTTTTAAACTTCAGCGGAATTCCGAGAACAATGGAAGAGTTCCAAAGCATTTTTATATGTCAGCGGAATTCCGAGAACAATGGAAGAGTTCCGAAGCATTTTTAAACTTCAGCGGAATTCCGAGAACAATGAAAGAGTTTCGAAACATTTTTAAACTTCAGCGGAATTCCGAGAACAATGGAAGAGTTCCGAAGCATTTTTAAACTTCAGCGGAATTCCGAGAACAATGGAAGAGTTCCGAAGCATTTTTAAACTTCAGCGGAATTCCGCGAACAATGGAAGAGTTCCGAAACATTTTTAAACTTCAGCGGAATTACGAGAACAATGGAAGAGTTCCAAAGCATTTTTATATGTCAGCGGAATTCCGAGAACAATGGAAGAGTTCCGAAGCATTTTTAAACTTCAGCGGAATTCCGAGAACAATGGAAGAGTTCCGAAGCATGTTTAAACTTCAGTGGAATTCCGAGAACAATGGAAGAGTTCCGAAGCATTTTTAAACTTCAGCGGAATTCCGAGAACAATGAAAGAGTTTCGAAACATTTTTAAACTTCAGCGGAATTCCGAGAACAATGGAAGAGTTCCGAAGCATTTTTAAACTTCAGCGGAATTCCGAGAACAATGGAAGAGTTCCGAAGCATTTTTAAACTTCAGCGGAATTCCGAGAACAATGGAAGAGTTCCGAAGCATTTTTAAACTTCAGCGGAATTCCGAGAACAATGAAAGAGTTTCGAAACATTTTTAAACTTCAGCGGAATTCCGAGAACAATGGAAGAGTTCCGAAGCATTTTTAAACTTCAGCGGAATTCCGAGAACAATGGAAGAGTTCCGAAGCATTTTTAAACTTCAGCGGTATTCCGAGAACAATGGAAGAGTTCCGAAACATTTTTAAACTTCAGCGGAATTCCGAGAACAATGGAAGAGTTCCAAAGCATTTTTATATGTCAGCGGAATTCCGAGAACAATGGAAGAGTTCCGAATCATTTTTAAACTTCAGCGGAATTCCGAGAACAATGGAAGAGTTCAGAAGCATTTTTAAACTTCAGCGGAATTCCGAGAACAATGGAAGAGTTCCAAAGCATTTTTAAACTTCAGCGGAATTCCGAGAACAATGAAAGAGTTCCGAAGCATTTTAAACTTCAGCAGAATTCCGAGAACAATGGAAGAGTTCCGAAGCATTTTTAAACTTCAGCGGAATTCCGAGAACAATGGAAGAGTTCCGAAGCATTTTTAAACTTCAGCGGAATTCCGAGAACAATGGAAGAGTTCCGAAGCATTTTTAAACTTCAGCGGAATTCCGAGAACAATGGAAGAGTTCCGAAGCATTTTTAAACTTCAGCGGAATTCCGAGAACAATGGAAGAGTTCCGAAGCATTTTTAAACTTCAGCGGAATTCCGAGAACAATGGAAAAGTTCCGAAGCATCTTTAAACTTCAGCAGAATTCCGAGAACAATGGAAGCGTTCCGGAGCATTTTTAAACTTCAGCGGAATTCCGAGAACAATGGAAGAGTTCCGAAGCATTTTTAAACTTCAGCGGAATTCCGAGAACAATGGTAGAGTTCCGAAGCATCTTTAAACTTCAGCAGAATTCCGAGAACAATGGAAGCGTTCCGGAGCATTTTTAAACTTCAGCGGAATTCCGAGAACAATGGAAGTGTTCCGAAGCATTTTTAAACTTCAGCGGAATTCCGAGAACAATGGAAGAGTTCCGAAGCATTTTTAAACTTCAGCGGAATTCCGAGAACAATGGAAGTGTTCCGAAGCATTTTTAAACTTCAGCGGAATTCCGAGAACAATGGAAGAGTTCCACAGCATTTTTAAACTTCAGTGGAAATCTGAGAACAATGGAAGAGTTCCAAAGCATTTTTAAACTTCAGCGGAATTTCGAGAACAATGGAAGAGTTCCGAAGCATTTTTAAACTTCAGCGGAATTCCGAGAACAATGGAAGAGTTCCGAAGCATTTTTAAACTTCAGCGGAATTCCGAGAACAATGGAAGAGTTCCGAAGCATTTTTAAACTTCAGCGGAATTCCGAGAACAATGGAAGTGTTCCGAAGCATTTTTAAACTTCAGCGGAATTCCGAGAACAATGGAAGAGTTCCAAAGCATTTTTATATGTCAGCGGAATTCCGAGAACAATGGAAGAGTTCCGAAGCATTTTTAAACTTCAGCGGAATTCCGAGAACAATGGAAGAGTTCCGAAGCATTTTTAAACTTCAGCGGAATTACGAGAACAATGGAAGAGTTCCGAAGCATTTTTAAACTTCAGCGGAATTCCGAGAACAATGGAAGAGTTCCGAAGCATTTTTAAACTTCAGCGGAATTCCGAGAACAATGGAAAAGTTCCGAAGCATCTTTAAACTTCAGCAGAATTCCGAGAACAATGGAAGCGTTCCGGAGCATTTTTAAACTTCAGCGGAATTCCGAGAACAATGGAAGAGTTCCGAAGCATTTTTAAACTTCAGCGGAATTCCGAGAACAATGGTAGAGTTCCGAAGCATTTTTAAACTTCAGCGGAATTCCGAGAACAATGGAAGAGTTCCGAAGCATTTTTAAACTTCAGCGGAATTCTGAGAACAATGGAAGAGTTCCGAAGCATTTTTAAACTTCAGCGGAATTCTGAGAACAATGGAAGAGTTCCGAAGCATTTTTAAACTTCAGCGGAATTCCGAGAACAATGGAAGTGTTCCGAAGCATTTTTAAACTTCAGCGGAATTCCGAGAACAATGGTAGAGTTCCGAAGCATCTTTAAACTTCAGCAGAATTCCGAGAACAATGGAAGCGTTCCGAAGCATTTTTAAACTTCAGCGGAATTCCGAGAACAATGGAAGTGTTCCGAAGCATTTTTAAACTTCAGCGGAATTCCGAGAACAATGGAAGCGTTCCAAAGCATTTTTATATGTCAGCGGAATTCCGAGAACAATGGAAGAGTTCCAAAGCATTTTTAAACTTCAGCGGAATTCCGAGAACAATGGAAGAGTTCCGAAGCATTTTTAAACTTCAGCGGAATTCCGAAAACAATGGAAGAGTTCCGAAGCATTTTTAAACTTCAGCGGAATTCCGAGAAAAATGGAAGAGTTCCGAAGCATTTTTAAACTTCAGCGGAATTCCGAGAACAATGGAAGTGTTCCGAAGCATTTTTAAACTTCAGCGGAATTCCGAGAACAATGGAAGAGTTCCAAAGCATTTTTATATGTCAGCGGAATTCCGAGAACAATGGAAGAGTTCCGAAGCATTTTTAAACTTCAGCGGAATTCCGAGAACAATGGAAGAGTTCCGAAGCATGTTTAAACTTCAGTGGAATTCCGAGAACAATGGAAGAGTTCCGAAGCATTTTTAAACTTCAGCGGAATTCCGAGAACAATGAAAGAGTTTCGAAACATTTTTAAACTTCAGCGGAATTCCGAGAACAATGGAAGAGTTCCGAAGCATTTTTAAACTTCAGCGGAATTCCGAGAACAATGGAAGAGTTCCGAAGCATTTTTAAACTTCAGCGGAATTCCGAGAACAATGGAAGAGTTCCACAGCATTTTTAAACTTCAGTGGAAATCTGAGAACAATGGAAGAGTTCCAAAGCATTTTTAAATTTCAGCGGAATTCCGAGAACAATGGAAGATTTCCGAAACATTTTTAAACTTCAGCGGAATTTC
Organism: Phyllobates terribilis; assembly: GCF_046119375.1. NCBI lineage: Eukaryota > Metazoa > Chordata > Amphibia > Anura > Dendrobatidae > Phyllobates > Phyllobates terribilis. The sequence goes on from NW_027363849.1 coordinate 52,975, forward strand.
GAGAACAATGGAAGAGTTCCGAAGCATTTTTAAACTTCAGCGGAATTCCGAGAACAATGGAAGAGTTCCGAAGCATTTTTAAACTTCAGCGGAATTCCGAGAACAATGGAAGAGTTCCGAAGCATTTTTAAACTTCAGCGGAATTCCGAGAACAATGGAAGTGTTCCGAAGCATTTTTAAACTTCAGCGGAATTCCGAGAACAATGGAAGAGTTCCAAAGCATTTTTATATGTCAGCGGAATTCCGAGAACAATGGAAGAGTTCCGAAGCATTTTTAAACTTCAGCGGAATTCCGAGAACAATGGAAGAGTTCCGAAGCATTTTTAAACTTCAGCGGAATTCCGAGAACAATGGAAGAGTTCCGAAGCATTTTTAAACTTCAGCGGAATTCCGAGAACAATGGAAAAGTTCCGAAGCATCTTTAAACTTCAGCAGAATTCCGAGAACAATGGAAGCGTTCCGGAGCATTTTTAAACTTCAGCGGAATTCCGAGAACAATGGAAGAGTTCCGAAGCATTTTTAAACTTCAGCGGAATTCCGAGAACAATGGTAGAGTTCCGAAGCATTTTTAAACTTCAGCGGAATTCCGAGAACAATGGAAGAGTTCCGAAGCATTTTTAAACTTCAGCGGAATTCTGAGAACAATGGAAGAGTTCCGAAGCATTTTTAAACTTCAGCGGAATTCCGAGAACAATGGAAGTGTTCCGAAGCATTTTTAAACTTCAGCGGAATTCCGAGAACAATGGTAGAGTTCCGAAGCATCTTTAAACTTCAGCAGAATTCCGAGAACAATGGAAGCGTTCCGAAGCATTTTTAAACTTCAGCGGAATTCCGAGAACAATGGAAGTGTTCCGAAGCATTTTTAAACTTCAGCGGAATTCCGAGAACAATGGAAGTGTTCCGAAGCATTTTTAAACTTCAGCGGAATTCCGAGAACAATGGAAGCGTTCCAAAGCATTTTTATATGTCAGCGGAATTCCGAGAACAATGGAAGAGTTCCAAAGCATTTTTAAACTTCAGCGGAATTCCGAGAACAATGGAAGAGTTCCGAAGCATTTTTAAACTTCAGCGGAATTCCGAGAAAAATGGAAGAGTTCCGAAGCATTTTTAAACTTCAGCGGAATTCTGAGAACAATGGAAGTGTTCCGAAGCATTTTTAAACTTCAGCGGAATTCCGAGAACAATGGAAGAGTTCCAAAGCATTTTTATATGTCAGCGGAATTCCGAGAACAATGGAAGAGTTCCGAAGCATTTTTAAACTTCAGCGGAATTCCGAGAACAATGGAAGAGTTCCGAAGCATGTTTAAACTTCAGTGGAATTCCGAGAACAATGGAAGAGTTCCGAAGCATTTTTAAACTTCAGCGGAATTCCGAGAACAATGAAAGAGTTTCGAAACATTTTTAAACTTCAGCGGAATTCCGAGAACAATGGAAGAGTTCCGAAGCATTTTTAAACTTCAGCGGAATTCCGAGAACAATGGAAGAGTTCCGAAGCATTTTTAAACTTCAGCGGAATTCCGAGAACAATGGAAGAGTTCCACAGCATTTTTAAACTTCAGTGGAAATCTGAGAACAATGGAAGAGTTCCAAAGCATTTTTAAATTTCAGCGGAATTCCGAGAACAATGGAAGATTTCCGAAACATTTTTAAACTTCAGCGGAATTTCGAGAACAATGGAAGAGTTCCGAAGCATTTTTAAACTTCAGCGGAATTCCGAGAACAATGGAAGAGTTCCGAAGCATTTTTAAACTTCAGCGGAATTCCGAGAACAATGGAAGAGTTCCGAAGCATTTTTAAACTTCAGCGGAATTCCGAGAACAATGGAAGTGTTCCGAAGCATTTTTAAACTTCAGCGGAATTCCGAGAACAATGGAAGAGTTCCAAAGCATTTTTATATGTCAGCGGAATTCCGAGAACAATGGAAGAGTTCCGAAGCATTTTTAAACTTCAGCGGAATTCCGAGAACAATGGAAGAGTTCCGAAGCATTTTTAAACTTCAGCGGAATTCCGAGAACAATGGAAGAGTTCCGAAGCATTTTTAAACTTCAGCGGAATTCCGAGAACAATGGTAGAGTTCCGAAGCATTTTTAAACTTCAGCGGAATTCCGAGAACAATGGAAGAGTTCCGAAGCATTTTTAAACTTCAGCGGAATTCTGAGAACAATGGAAGAGTTCCGAAGCATTTTTAAACTTCAGCGGAATTCTGAGAACAATGGAAGAGTTCCGAAGCATTTTTAAACTTCAGCGGAATTCCGAGAACAATGGAAGTGTTCCGAAGCATTTTTAAACTTCAGCGGAATTCCGAGAACAATGGTAGAGTTCCGAAGCATCTTTAAACTTCAGCAGAATTCCGAGAACAATGGAAGCGTTCCGAAGCATTTTTAAACTTCAGCGGAATTCCGAGAACAATGGAAGTGTTCCGAAGCATTTTTAAACTTCAGCGGAATTCCGAGAACAATGGAAGTGTTCCGAAGCATTTTTAAACTTCAGCGGAATTCCGAGAACAATGGAAGCGTTCCAAAGCATTTTTATATGTCAGCGGAATTCCGAGAACAATGGAAGAGTTCCAAAGCATTTTTAAACTTCAGCGGAATTCCGAGAACAATGGAAGAGTTCCGAAGCATTTTTAAACTTCAGCGGAATTCCGAAAACAATGGAAGAGTTCCGAAGCATTTTTAAACTTCAGCGGAATTCCGAGAAAAATGGAAGAGTTCCGAAGCATTTTTAAACTTCAGCGGAATTCCGAGAACAATGGAAGTGTTCCGAAGCATTTTTAAACTTCAGCGGAATTCCGAGAACAATGGAAGAGTTCCAAAGCATTTTTATATGTCAGCGGAATTCCGAGAACAATGGAAGAGTTCCGAAGCATTTTTAAACTTCAGCGGAATTCCGAGAACAATGGAAGAGTTCCGAAGCATGTTTAAACTTCAGTGGAATTCCGAGAACAATGGAAGAGTTCCGAAGCATTTTTAAACTTCAGCGGAATTCCGAGAACAATGAAAGAGTTTCGAAACATTTTTAAACTTCAGCGGAATTCCGAGAACAATGGAAGAGTTCCGAAGCATTTTTAAACTTCAGCGGAATTCCGAGAACAATGGAAGAGTTCCAAAGCATTTTTATATGTCAGCGGAATTCCGAGAACAATGGAAGTGTTCCGAAGCATTTTTAAACTTCAGCGGAATTCCGAGAACAATGGTAGAGTTCCGAAGCATTTTTAAACTTCAGCGGAATTCCGAGAACAATGGAAGAGTTCCGAAGCATTTTTAAACTTCAGCGGAATTCTGAGAACAATGGAAGAGTTCCGAAGCATTTTTAAACTTCAGCGGAATTCCGAGAACAATGGAAGAGTTCCAAAGCATTTTTATATGTCAGCGGAATTCTGAGAACAATGGAAGAGTTCCGAAGCATTTTTAAACTTCAGCGGAATTCCGAGAACAATGGAAGAGTTCCGAAGCATTTTTAAACTTCAGCGGAATTCCGGGAACAATGGAAGAGTTCCACAGCATTTTTAAACTTCAGTGGAAATCTGAGAACAATGGAAGAGTTCCAAAGCATTTTTAAACTTCAGCGGAATTTCGAGAACAATGGAAGAGTTCCGAAGCATTTTTAAACTTCAGCGGAATTCCGAGAACAATGGAAGAGTTCCGAAGCATTTTTAAACTTCAGCGGAATTCCGAGAACAATGGAAGAGTTCCGAAGCATTTTTAAACTTCAGCGGAATTCCGAGAACAATGGAAGTGTTCCGAAGCATTTTTAAACTTCAGCGGAATTCCGAGAACAATGGAAGAGTTCCAAAGCATTTTTATATGTCAGCGGAATTCCGAGAACAATGGAAGAGTTCCGAAGCATTTTTAAACTTCAGCGGAATTCCGAGAACAATGGAAGAGTTCCGAAACATTTTTAAACTTCAGCGGAATTCCGAGAACAATGGAAGAGTTCCAAAGCATTTTTATATGTCAGCGGAATTCCGAGAACAATGGAAGAGTTCCGAATCATTTTTAAACTTCAGCGGAATTCCGAGAACAATGGAAGAGTTCAGAAGCATTTTTAAACTTCAGCGGAATTCCGAGAACAATGGAAGAGTTCCAAAGCATTTTTAAACTTCAGCGGAATTCCGAGAACAATGAAAGAGTTCCGAAGCATTTTTAAACTTCAGCAGAATTCCGAGAACAATGGAAGAGTTCCGAAACATTTTTAAACTTCAGCGGAATTCCGAGAACAATGGAAGAGTTCCGAAGCATTTTTAAACTTCAGCGGAATTCCGAGAACAATGGAAGAGTTCCGAAGCATTTTTAAACTTCAGCGGAATTCCGAGAACAATGGAAAAGTTCCGAAGCATCTTTAAACTTCAGCAGAATTCCGAGAACAATGGAAGCGTTCCGGAGCATTTTTAAACTTCAGCGGAATTCCGAGAACAATGGAAGAGTTCCAAAGCATTTTTATATGTCAGCGGAATTCCGAGAACAATGGAAGAGTTCCGAAGCATTTTTAAACTTCAGCGGTATTCCGAGAACAATGGAAGAGTTCCGAAACATTTTTAAACTTCAGCGGAATTCCGAGAACAATGGAAGAGTTCCAAAGCATTTTTATATGTCAGCGGAATTCCGAGAACAATGGAAGAGTTCCGAATCATTTTTAAACTTCAGCGGAATTCCGAGAACAATGGAAGAGTTCCAAAGCATTTTTAAACTTCAGCGGAATTCCGAGAACAATGAAAGAGTTCCGAAGCATTTTTAAACTTCAGCAGAATTCCGAGAACAATGGAAGAGTTCCGAAGCATTTTTAAACTTCAGCGGAATTCCGAGAACAATGGAAGAGTTCCGAAGCATTTTTAAACTTCAGCGGAATTCCGAGAACAATGGAAGAGTTCCGAAGCATTTTTAAACTTCAGCGGAATTCCGAGAACAATGGAAGAGTTCCGAAGCATCTTTAAACTTCAGCAGAATTCCGAGAACAATGGAAGCGTTCCGGAGCATTTTTAAACTTCAGCGGAATTCCGAGAACAATGGAAGTGTTCCGAAGCATTTTTAAACTTCAGCGGAATTCCGAGAACAATGGAAGAGTTCCGAAGCATTTTTAAACTTCAGCGGAATTCCGAGAACAATGGAAGTGTTCCGAAGCATTTTTAAACTTCAGCGGAATTCCGAGAACAATGGAAGAGTTCCAAAGCATTTTTATATGTCAGCGGAATTCCGAGAACAATGGAAGAGTTCCGAAGCATTTTTAAACTTCAGCGGAATTCCGAGAACAATGAAAGAGTTTCGAAACATTTTTAAACTTCAGCGGAATTCCGAGAACAATGGAAGAGTTCCGAAGCATTTTTAAACTTCAGCGGAATTCCGAGAACAATGGAAGAGTTCCGAAGCATTTTTAAACTTCAGCGGAATTCCGAGAACAATGGAAGAGTTCCGAATCATTTTTAAACTTCAGCGGAATTCCGAGAACAATGGAAGAGTTCAGAAGCATTTTTAAACTTCAGCGGAATTCCGAGAACAATGGAAGAGTTCCAAAGCATTCTTAAACTTCAGCGGAATTCCGAGAACAATGAAAGAGTTCCGAAGCATTTTTAAACTTCAGCAGAATTCCGAGAACAATGGAAGAGTTCCGAAGCATTTTTAAACTTCAGCGGAATTCCGAGAACAATGGAAGAGTTCCGAAGCATTTTTAAACTTCAGCGGAATTCCGGGAACAATGGAAGAGTTCCACAGCATTTTTAAACTTCAGTGGAAATCTGAGAACAATGGAAGAGTTCCAAAGCATTTTTAAACTTCAGCGGAATTTCGAGAACAATGGAAGAGTTCCGAAGCATTTTTAAACTTCAGCGGAATTCCGAGAACAATGGAAGAGTTCCGAAGCATTTTTAAACTTCAGCGGAATTCCGAGAACAATGGAAGAGTTCCGAAGCATTTTTAAACTTCAGCGGAATTCCGAGAACAATGGAAGTGTTCCGAAGCATTTTTAAACTTCAGCGGAATTCCGAGAACAATGGAAGAGTTCCAAAGCATTTTTATATGTCAGCGGAATTCCGAGAACAATGGAAGAGTTCCGAAGCATTTTTAAACTTCAGCGGAATTCCGAGAACAATGGAAGAGTTCCGAAGCATTTTTAAACTTCAGCGGAATTCCGAGAACAATGGAAGAGTTCCGAAGCATTTTTAAACTTCAGCGGAATTCCGAGAACAATGGAAGAGTTCCGAAGCATTTTTAAACTTCAGCGGAATTCCGAGAACAATGGAAAAGTTCCGAAGCATCTTTAAACTTCAGCAGAATTCCGAGAACAATGGAAGCGTTCCGGAGCATTTTTAAACTTCAGCGGAATTCCGAGAACAATGGAAGTGTTCCGAAGCATTTTTAAACTTCAGCGGAATTCCGAGAACAATGGTAGAGTTCCGAAGCATTTTTAAACTTCAGCGGAATTCCGAGAACAATGGAAGAGTTCCGAAGCATTTTTAAACTTCAGCGGAATTCTGAGAACAATGGAAGAGTTCCGAAGCATTTTTAAACTTCAGCGGAATTCCGAGAACAATGGAAGAGTTCCAAAGCATTTTTATATGTCAGCGGAATTCCGAGAACAATGGAAGAGTTCCGAAGCATTTTTAAACTTCAGCGGAATTCCGAGAACAATGGAAGAGTTCCGAAGCATTTTTAAACTTCAGCGGAATTCCGGGAACAATGGAAGAGTTCCACAGCATTTTTAAACTTCAGTGGAAATCTGAGAACAATGGAAGAGTTCCAAAGCATTTTTAAACTTCAGCGGAATTTCGAGAACAATGGAAGAGTTCCGAAGCATTTTTAAACTTCAGCGGAATTCCGAGAACAATGGAAGAGTTCCGAAGCATTTTTAAACTTCAGCGGAATTCCGAGAACAATGGAAGAGTTCCGAAGCATTTTTAAACTTCAGCGGAATTCCGAGAACAATGGAAGTGTTCCGAAGCATTTTTAAACTTCAGCGGAATTCCGAGAACAATGGAAGAGTTCCAAAGCATTTTTATATGTCAGCGGAATTCCGAGAACAATGGAAGAGTTCCGAAGCATTTTTAAACTTCAGCGGAATTCCGAGAACAATGAAAGAGTTTCGAAAAATTTTTAAACTTCAGCGGAATTCCGAGAACAATGGAAGAGTTCCGAAGCATTTTTAAACTTCAGCGGAATTCCGAGAACAATGGAAGAGTTCCGAAGCATTTTTAAACTTCAGCGGAATTCCGAGAACAATGGAAGAGTTCCGAAACATTTTTAAACTTCAGCGGAATTCCGAGAACAATGGAAGAGTTCCAAAGCATTTTTATATGTCAGCGGAATTCCGAGAACAATGGAAGAGTTCCGAATCATTTTTAAACTTCAGCGGAATTCCGAGAACAATGGAAGAGTTCAGAAGCATTTTTAAACTTCAGCGGAATTCCGAGAACAATGGAAGAGTTCCAAAGCATTTTTAAACTTCAGCGGAATTCCGAGAACAATGAAAGAGTTCCGAAGCATTTTTAAACTTCAGCAGAATTCCGAGAACAATGGAAGAGTTCCGAAACATTTTTAAACTTCAGCGGAATTCCGAGAACAATGGAAGAGTTCCGAAGCATTTTTAAACTTCAGCGGAATTCCGAGAACAATGGAAGAGTTCCGAAGCATTTTTAAACTTCAGCGGAATTCCGAGAACAATGGAAAAGTTCCGAAGCATCTTTAAACTTCAGCAGAATTCCGAGAACAATGGAAGCGTTCCGGAGCATTTTTAAACTTCAGCGGAATTCCGAGAACAATGGAAGAGTTCCAAAGCATTTTTATATGTCAGCGGAATTCCGAGAACAATGGAAGAGTTCCGAAGCATTTTTAAACTTCAGCGGAATTCCGAGAACAATGAAAGAGTTTCGAAACATTTTTAAACTTCAGCGGAATTCCGAGAACAATGGAAGAGTTCCGAAGCATTTTTAAACTTCAGCGGAATTCCGAGAACAATGGAAGAGTTCCGAAGCATTTTTAAACTTCAGCGGAATTCCGAGAACAATGGAAGAGTTCCGAAACATTTTTAAACTTCAGCGGAATTCCGAGAACAATGGAAGAGTTCCAAAGCATTTTTATATGTCAGCGGAATTCCGAGAACAATGGAAGAGTTCCGAAGCATTTTTAAACTTCAGCGGAATTCCGAGAACAATGGAAGAGTTCCGAAGCATGTTTAAACTTCAGTGGAATTCCGAGAACAATGGAAGAGTTCCGAAGCATTTTTAAACTTCAGCGGAATTCCGAGAACAATGAAAGAGTTTCGAAACATTTTTAAACTTCAGCGGAATTCCGAGAACAATGGAAGCGTTCCAAAGCATTTTTATATGTCAGCGGAATTCCGAGAACAATGGAAGAGTTCCGAAGCATTTTTAAACTTCAGCGGAATTCCGAGAACAATGGAAGAGTTCCGAAGCATTTTTAAACTTCAGCGGAATTCCGAAAACAATGGAAGAGTTCCGAAGCATTTTTAAACTTCAGCGGAATTCCGAGAAAAATGGAAGAGTTCCGAAGCATTTTTAAACTTCAGCGGAATTCCGAGAACAATGGAAGTGTTCCGAAGCATTTTTAAACTTCAGCGGAATTCCGAGAACAATGGAAGAGTTCCAAAGCATTTTTATATGTCAGCGGAATTCCGAGAACAATGGAAGAGTTCCGAAGCATTTTTAAACTTCAGCGGAATTCCGAGAACAATGGAAGAGTTCCGAAGCATGTTTAAACTTCAGTGGAATTCCGAGAACAATGGAAGAGTTCCGAAGCATTTTTAAACTTCAGCGGAATTCCGAGAACAATGAAAGAGTTTCGAAACATTTTTAAACTTCAGCGGAATTCCGAGAACAATGGAAGAGTTCCGAAGCATTTTTAAACTTCAGCGGAATTCCGAGAACAATGGAAGAGTTCCGAAGCATTTTTAAACTTCAGCGGAATTCCGAGAACAATGGAAGAGTTCCACAGCATTTTTAAACTTCAGTGGAAATCTGAGAACAATGGAAGAGTTCCAAAGCATTTTTAAATTTCAGCGGAATTCCGAGAACAATGGAAGATTTCCGAAACATTTTTAAACTTCAGCGGAATTTCGAGAACAATGGAAGAGTTCCGAAGCATTTTTAAACTTCAGCGGAATTCCGAGAACAATGGAAGAGTTCCGAAGCATTTTTAAACTTCAGCGGAATTCCGAGAACAATGGAAGAGTTCCGAAGCATTTTTAAACTTCAGCGGAATTCCGAGAACAATGGAAGTGTTCCGAAGCATTTTTAAACTTCAGCGGAATTCCGAGAACAATGGAAGAGTTCCAAAGCATTTTTATATGTCAGCGGAATTCCGAGAACAATGGAAGAGTTCCGAAGCATTTTTAAACTTCAGCGGAATTCCGAGAACAATGGAAGAGTTCCGAAGCATTTTTAAACTTCAGCGGAATTCCGAGAACAATGGAAGAGTTCCGAAGCATTTTTAAACTTCAGCGGAATTCCGAGAACAATGGAAAAGTTCCGAAGCATCTTTAAACTTCAGCAGAATTCCAAGAACAATGGAAGCGTTCCGGAGCATTTTTAAACTTCAGCGGAATTCCGAGAACAATGGAAGAGTTCCGAAGCATTTTTAAACTTCAGCGGAATTCCGAGAACAATGGTAGAGTTCCGAAGCATTTTTAAACTTCAGCGGAATTCCGAGAACAATGGAAGAGTTCCGAAGCATTTTTAAACTTCAGCGGAATTCTGAGAACAATGGAAGAGTTCCGAAGCATTTTTAAACTTCAGCGGAATTCCGAGAACAATGGAAGTGTTCCGAAGCATTTTTAAACTTCAGCGGAATTCCGAGAACAATGGTAGAGTTCCGAAGCATCTTTAAACTTCAGCAGAATTCCGAGAACAATGGAAGCGTTCCGAAGCATTTTTAAACTTCAGCGGAATTCCGAGAACAATGGAAGTGTTCCGAAGCATTTTTAAACTTCAGCGGAATTCCGAGAACAATGGAAGTGTTCCGAAGCATTTTTAAACTTCAGCGGAATTCCGAGAACAATGGAAGCGTTCCAAAGCATTTTTATATGTCAGCGGAATTCCGAGAACAATGGAAGAGTTCCAAAGCATTTTTAAACTTCAGCGGAATTCCGAGAACAATGGAAGAGTTCCGAAGCATTTTTAAACTTCAGCGGAATTCCGAGAAAAATGGAAGAGTTCCGAAGCATTTTTAAACTTCAGCGGAATTCTGAGAACAATGGAAGTGTTCCGAAGCATTTTTAAACTTCAGCGGAATTCCGAGAACAATGGAAGAGTTCCAAAGCATTTTTATATGTCAGCGGAATTCCGAGAACAATGGAAGAGTTCCGAAGCATTTTTAAACTTCAGCGGAATTCCGAGAACAATGGAAGAGTTCCGAAGCATGTTTAAACTTCAGTGGAATTCCGAGAACAATGGAAGAGTTCCGAAGCATTTTTAAACTTCAGCGGAATTCCGAGAACAATGAAAGAGTTTCGAAACATTTTTAAACTTCAGCGGAATTCCGAGAACAATGGAAGAGTTCCGAAGCATTTTTAAACTTCAGCGGAATTCCGAGAACAATGGAAGAGTTCCGAAGCATTTTTAAACTTCAGCGGAATTCCGAGAACAATGGAAGAGTTCCACAGCATTTTTAAACTTCAGTGGAAATCTGAGAACAATGGAAGAGTTCCAAAGCATTTTTAAATTTCAGCGGAATTCCGAGAACAATGGAAGATTTCCGAAACATTTTTAAACTTCAGCGGAATTTCGAGAACAATGGAAGAGTTCCGAAGCATTTTTAAACTTCAGCGGAATTCCGAGAACAATGGAAGAGTTCCGAAGCATTTTTAAACTTCAGCGGAATTCCGAGAACAATGGAAGAGTTCCGAAGCATTTTTAAACTTCAGCGGAATTCCGAGAACAATGGAAGTGTTCCGAAGCATTTTTAAACTTCAGCGGAATTCCGAGAACAATGGAAGAGTTCCAAAGCATTTTTATATGTCAGCGGAATTCCGAGAACAATGGAAGAGTTCCGAAGCATTTTTAAACTTCAGCGGAATTCCGAGAACAATGGAAGAGTTCCGAAGCATTTTTAAACTTCAGCGGAATTCCGAGAACAATGGAAGAGTTCCGAAGCATTTTTAAACTTCAGCGGAATTCCGAGAACAATGGTAGAGTTCCGAAGCATTTTTAAACTTCAGCGGAATTCCGAGAACAATGGAAGAGTTCCGAAGCATTTTTAAACTTCAGCGGAATTCTGAGAACAATGGAAGAGTTCCGAAGCATTTTTAAACTTCAGCGGAATTCTGAGAACAATGGAAGAGTTCCGAAGCATTTTTAAACTTCAGCGGAATTCCGAGAACAATGGAAGTGTTCCGAAGCATTTTTAAACTTCAGCGGAATTCCGAGAACAATGGTAGAGTTCCGAAGCATCTTTAAACTTCAGCAGAATTCCGAGAACAATGGAAGCGTTCCGAAGCATTTTTAAACTTCAGCGGAATTCCGAGAACAATGGTAGAGTTCCGAAGCATCTTTAAACTTCAGCAGAATTCCGAGAACAATGGAAGCGTTCCGAAGCATTTTTAAACTTCAGCGGAATTCCGAGAACAATGGAAGTGTTCCGAAGCATTTTTAAACTTCAGCGGAATTCCGAGAACAATGGAAGTGTTCCGAAGCATTTTTAAACTTCAGCGGAATTCCGAGAACAATGGAAGCGTTCCAAAGCATTTTTATATGTCAGCGGAATTCCGAGAACAATGGAAGAGTTCCAAAGCATTTTTAAACTTCAGCGGAATTCCGAGAACAATGGAAGAGTTCCGAAGCATTTTTAAACTTCAGCGGAATTCCGAGAAAAATGGAAGAGTTCCGAAGCATTTTTAAACTTCAGCGGAATTCTGAGAACAATGGAAGTGTTCCGAAGCATTTTTAAACTTCAGCGGAATTCCGAGAACAATGGAAGAGTTCCAAAGCATTTTTATATGTCAGCGGAATTCCGAGAACAATGGAAGAGTTCCGAAGCATTTTTAAACTTCAGCGGAATTCCGAGAACAATGGAAGAGTTCCGAAGCATGTTTAAACTTCAGTGGAATTCCGAGAACAATGGAAGAGTTCCGAAGCATTTTTAAACTTCAGCGGAATTCCGAGAACAATGAAAGAGTTTCGAAACATTTTTAAACTTCAGCGGAATTCCGAGAACAATGGAAGAGTTCCGAAGCATTTTTAAACTTCAGCGGAATTCCGAGAACAATGGAAGAGTTCCGAAGCATTTTTAAACTTCAGCGGAATTCCGAGAACAATGGAAGAGTTCCACAGCATTTTTAAACTTCAGTGGAAATCTGAGAACAATGGAAGAGTTCCAAAGCATTTTTAAATTTCAGCGGAATTCCGAGAACAATGGAAGATTTCCGAAACATTTTTAAACTTCAGCGGAATTTCGAGAACAATGGAAGAGTTCCGAAGCATTTTTAAACTTCAGCGGAATTCCGAGAACAATGGAAGAGTTCCGAAGCATTTTTAAACTTCAGCGGAATTCCGAGAACAATGGAAGAGTTCCGAAGCATTTTTAAACTTCAGCGGAATTCTGAGAACAATGGAAGAGTTCCGAAGCATTTTTAAACTTCAGCGGAATTCCGAGAACAATGGAAGAGTTCCAAAGCATTTTTATATGTCAGCGGAATTCCGAGAACAATGGAAGAGTTCCGAAGCATTTTTAAACTTCAGCGGAATTCCGAGAACAATGGAAGAGTTCCGAAGCATTTTTAAACTTCAGCGGAATTCCGGGAACAATGGAAGAGTTCCACAGCATTTTTAAACTTCAGTGGAAATCTGAGAACAATGGAAGAGTTCCAAAGCATTTTTAAACTTCAGCGGAATTTCGAGAACAATGGAAGAGTTCCGAAGCATTTTTAAACTTCAGCGGAATTCCGAGAACAATGGAAGAGTTCCGAAGCATTTTTAAACTTCAGCGGAATTCCGAGAACAATGGAAGAGTTCCGAAGCATTTTTAAACTTCAGCGGAATTCCGAGAACAATGGAAGTGTTCCGAAGCATTTTTAAACTTCAGCGGAATTCCGAGAACAATGGTAGAGTTCCGAAGCATCTTTAAACTTCAGCAGAATTCCGAGAACAATGGAAGCGTTCCGAAGCATTTTTAAACTTCAGCGGAATTCCGAGAACAATGGAAGTGTTCCGAAGCATTTTTAAACTTCAGCGGAATTCCGAGAACAATGGAAGTGTTCCGAAGCATTTTTAAACTTCAGCGGAATTCCGAGAACAATGGAAGCGTTCCAAAGCATTTTTAAACTTCAGCAGAATTCCGAGAACAATGGAAGAGTTCCGAAGCATTTTTAAACTTCAGCGGAATTCCGGGAACAATGGAAGAGTTCCACAGCATTTTTAAACTTCAGTGGAAATCTGAGAACAATGGAAGAGTTCCAAAGCATTTTTAAACTTCAGCGGAATTTCGAGAACAATGGAAGAGTTCCGAAGCATTTTTAAACTTCAGCGGAATTCCGAGAACAATGGAAGAGTTCCGAAGCATTTTTAAACTTCAGCGGAATTCCGAGAACAATGGAAGAGTTCCGAAGCATTTTTAAACTTCAGCGGAATTCCGAGAACAATGGAAGTGTTCCGAAGCATTTTTAAACTTCAGCGGAATTCCGAGAACAATGGAAGAGTTCCAAAGCATTTTTATATGTCAGCGGAATTCCGAGAACAATGGAAGAGTTCCGAAGCATTTTTAAACTTCAGCGGAATTCCGAGAACAATGGAAGAGTTCCGAAGCATTTTTAAACTTCAGCGGAATTCCGAGAACAATGGAAGAGTTCCGAAGCATTTTTAAACTTCAGCGGAATTCCGAGAACAATGGAAGAGTTCCGAAGCATTTTTAAACTTCAGCGGAATTCCGAGAACAATGGAAAAGTTCCGAAGCATCTTTAAACTTCAGCAGAATTCCGAGAACAATGGAAGCGTTCCGGAGCATTTTTAAACTTCAGCGGAATTCCGAGAACAATGGAAGTGTTCCGAAGCATTTTTAAACTTCAGCGGAATTCCGAGAACAATGGTAGAGTTCCGAAGCATTTTTAAACTTCAGCGGAATTCCGAGAACAATGGAAGAGTTCCGAAGCATTTTTAAACTTCAGCGGAATTCTGAGAACAATGGAAGAGTTCCGAAGCATTTTTAAACTTCAGCGGAATTCCGAGAACAATGGAAGAGTTCCAAAGCATTTTTATATGTCAGCGGAATTCCGAGAACAATGGAAGAGTTCCGAAGCATTTTTAAACTTCAGCGGAATTCCGAGAACAATGGAAGAGTTCCGAAGCATTTTTAAACTTCAGCGGAATTCCGGGAACAATGGAAGAGTTCCACAGCATTTTTAAACTTCAGTGGAAATCTGAGAACAATGGAAGAGTTCCAAAGCATTTTTAAACTTCAGCGGAATTTCGAGAACAATGGAAGAGTTCCGAAGCATTTTTAAACTTCAGCGGAATTCCGAGAACAATGGAAGAGTTCCGAAGCATTTTTAAACTTCAGCGGAATTCCGAGAACAATGGAAGAGTTCCGAAGCATTTTTAAACTTCAGCGGAATTCCGAGAACAATGGAAGTGTTCCGAAGCATTTTTAAACTTCAGCGGAATTCCGAGAACAATGGAAGAGTTCCAAAGCATTTTTATATGTCAGCGGAATTCCGAGAACAATGGAAGAGTTCCGAAGCATTTTTAAACTTCAGCGGAATTCCGAGAACAATGAAAGAGTTTCGAAAAATTTTTAAACTTCAGCGGAATTCCGAGAACAATGGAAGAGTTCCGAAGCATTTTTAAACTTCAGCGGAATTCCGAGAACAATGGAAGAGTTCCGAAGCATTTTTAAACTTCAGCGGAATTCCGAGAACAATGGAAGAGTTCCGAAACATTTTTAAACTTCAGCGGAATTCCGAGAACAATGGAAGAGTTCCAAAGCATTTTTATATGTCAGCGGAATTCCGAGAACAATGGAAGAGTTCCGAATCATTTTTAAACTTCAGCGGAATTCCGAGAACAATGGAAGAGTTCAGAAGCATTTTTAAACTTCAGCGGAATTCCGAGAACAATGGAAGAGTTCCAAAGCATTTTTAAACTTCAGCGGAATTCCGAGAACAATGAAAGAGTTCCGAAGCATTTTTAAACTTCAGCAGAATTCCGAGAACAATGGAAGAGTTCCGAAACATTTTTAAACTTCAGCGGAATTCCGAGAACAATGGAAGAGTTCCGAAGCATTTTTAAACTTCAGCGGAATTCCGAGAACAATGGAAGAGTTCCGAAGCATTTTTAAACTTCAGCGGAATTCCGAGAACAATGGAAAAGTTCCGAAGCATCTTTAAACTTCAGCAGAATTCCGAGAACAATGGAAGCGTTCCGGAGCATTTTTAAACTTCAGCGGAATTCCGAGAACAATGGAAGAGTTCCAAAGCATTTTTATATGTCAGCGGAATTCCGAGAACAATGGAAGAGTTCCGAAGCATTTTTAAACTTCAGCGGAATTCCGAGAACAATGAAAGAGTTTCGAAACATTTTTAAACTTCAGCGGAATTCCGAGAACAATGGAAGAGTTCCGAAGCATTTTTAAACTTCAGCGGAATTCCGAGAACAATGGAAGAGTTCCGAAGCATTTTTAAACTTCAGCGGAATTCCGAGAACAATGGAAGAGTTCCGAAACATTTTTAAACTTCAGCGGAATTCCGAGAACAATGGAAGAGTTCCAAAGCATTTTTATATGTCAGCGGAATTCCGAGAACAATGGAAGAGTTCCGAAGCATTTTTAAACTTCAGCGGAATTCCGAGAACAATGGAAGAGTTCCGAAGCATGTTTAAACTTCAGTGGAATTCCGAGAACAATGGAAGAGTTCCGAAGCATTTTTAAACTTCAGCGGAATTCCGAGAACAATGAAAGAGTTTCGAAACATTTTTAAACTTCAGCGGAATTCCGAGAACAATGGAAGCGTTCCAAAGCATTTTTATATGTCAGCGGAATTCCGAGAACAATGGAAGAGTTCCGAAGCATTTTTAAACTTCAGCGGAATTCCGAGAACAATGGAAGAGTTCCGAAGCATTTTTAAACTTCAGCGGAATTCCGAAAACAATGGAAGAGTTCCGAAGCATTTTTAAACTTCAGCGGAATTCCGAGAAAAATGGAAGAGTTCCGAAGCATTTTTAAACTTCAGCGGAATTCCGAGAACAATGGAAGTGTTCCGAAGCATTTTTAAACTTCAGCGGAATTCCGAGAACAATGGAAGAGTTCCAAAGCATTTTTATATGTCAGCGGAATTCCGAGAACAATGGAAGAGTTCCGAAGCATTTTTAAACTTCAGCGGAATTCCGAGAACAATGGAAGAGTTCCGAAGCATGTTTAAACTTCAGTGGAATTCCGAGAACAATGGAAGAGTTCCGAAGCATTTTTAAACTTCAGCGGAATTCCGAGAACAATGAAAGAGTTTCGAAACATTTTTAAACTTCAGCGGAATTCCGAGAACAATGGAAGAGTTCCGAAGCATTTTTAAACTTCAGCGGAATTCCGAGAACAATGGAAGAGTTCCGAAGCATTTTTAAACTTCAGCGGAATTCCGAGAACAATGGAAGAGTTCCACAGCATTTTTAAACTTCAGTGGAAATCTGAGAACAATGGAAGAGTTCCAAAGCATTTTTAAATTTCAGCGGAATTCCGAGAACAATGGAAGATTTCCGAAACATTTTTAAACTTCAGCGGAATTTCGAGAACAATGGAAGAGTTCCGAAGCATTTTTAAACTTCAGCGGAATTCCGAGAACAATGGAAGAGTTCCGAAGCATTTTTAAACTTCAGCGGAATTCCGAGAACAATGGAAGAGTTCCGAAGCATTTTTAAACTTCAGCGGAATTCCGAGAACAATGGAAGTGTTCCGAAGCATTTTTAAACTTCAGCGGAATTCCGAGAACAATGGAAGAGTTCCAAAGCATTTTTATATGTCAGCGGAATTCCGAGAACAATGGAAGAGTTCCGAAGCATTTTTAAACTTCAGCGGAATTCCGAGAACAATGGAAGAGTTCCGAAGCATTTTTAAACTTCAGCGGAATTCCGAGAACAATGGAAGAGTTCCGAAGCATTTTTAAACTTCAGCGGAATTCCGAGAACAATGGAAAAGTTCCGAAGCATCTTTAAACTTCAGCAGAATTCCAAGAACAATGGAAGCGTTCCGGAGCATTTTTAAACTTCAGCGGAATTCCGAGAACAATGGAAGAGTTCCGAAGCATTTTTAAACTTCAGCGGAATTCCGAGAACAATGGTAGAGTTCCGAAGCATTTTTAAACTTCAGCGGAATTCCGAGAACAATGGAAGAGTTCCGAAGCATTTTTAAACTTCAGCGGAATTCTGAGAACAATGGAAGAGTTCCGAAGCATTTTTAAACTTCAGCGGAATTCCGAGAACAATGGAAGTGTTCCGAAGCATTTTTAAACTTCAGCGGAATTCCGAGAACAATGGTAGAGTTCCGAAGCATCTTTAAACTTCAGCAGAATTCCGAGAACAATGGAAGCGTTCCGAAGCATTTTTAAACTTCAGCGGAATTCCGAGAACAATGGAAGTGTTCCGAAGCATTTTTAAACTTCAGCGGAATTCCGAGAACAATGGAAGTGTTCCGAAGCATTTTTAAACTTCAGCGGAATTCCGAGAACAATGGAAGCGTTCCAAAGCATTTTTATATGTCAGCGGAATTCCGAGAACAATGGAAGAGTTCCAAAGCATTTTTAAACTTCAGCGGAATTCCGAGAACAATGGAAGAGTTCCGAAGCATTTTTAAACTTCAGCGGAATTCCGAGAAAAATGGAAGAGTTCCGAAGCATTTTTAAACTTCAGCGGAATTCTGAGAACAATGGAAGTGTTCCGAAGCATTTTTAAACTTCAGCGGAATTCCGAGAACAATGGAAGAGTTCCAAAGCATTTTTATATGTCAGCGGAATTCCGAGAACAATGGAAGAGTTCCGAAGCATTTTTAAACTTCAGCGGAATTCCGAGAACAATGGAAGAGTTCCGAAGCATGTTTAAACTTCAGTGGAATTCCGAGAACAATGGAAGAGTTCCGAAGCATTTTTAAACTTCAGCGGAATTCCGAGAACAATGAAAGAGTTTCGAAACATTTTTAAACTTCAGCGGAATTCCGAGAACAATGGAAGAGTTCCGAAGCATTTTTAAACTTCAGCGGAATTCCGAGAACAATGGAAGAGTTCCGAAGCATTTTTAAACTTCAGCGGAATTCCGAGAACAATGGAAGAGTTCCACAGCATTTTTAAACTTCAGTGGAAATCTGAGAACAATGGAAGAGTTCCAAAGCATTTTTAAATTTCAGCGGAATTCCGAGAACAATGGAAGATTTCCGAAACATTTTTAAACTTCAGCGGAATTCCGAGAACAATGGAAGAGTTCCGAAGCATTTTTAAACTTCAGCGGAATTCCGGGAACAATGGAAGAGTTCCACAGCATTTTTAAACTTCAGTGGAAATCTGAGAACAATGGAAGAGTTCCAAAGCATTTTTAAACTTCAGCGGAATTTCGAGAACAATGGAAGAGTTCCGAAGCATTTTTAAACTTCAGCGGAATTCCGAGAACAATGGAAGAGTTCCGAAGCATTTTTAAACTTCAGCGGAATTCCGAGAACAATGGAAGAGTTCCGAAGCATTTTTAAACTTCAGCGGAATTCCGAGAACAATGGAAGTGTTCCGAAGCATTTTTAAACTTCAGCGGAATTCCGAGAACAATGGAAGAGTTCCAAAGCATTTTTATATGTCAGCGGAATTCCGAGAACAATGGAAGAGTTCCGAAGCATTTTTAAACTTCAGCGGAATTCCGAGAACAATGGAAGAGTTCCGAAGCATTTTTAAACTTCAGCGGAATTCCGAGAACAATGGAAGAGTTCCGAAGCATTTTTAAACTTCAGCGGAATTCCGAGAACAATGGAAGAGTTCCGAAGCATTTTTAAACTTCAGCGGAATTCCGAGAACAATGGAAAAGTTCCGAAGCATCTTTAAACTTCAGCAGAATTCCGAGAACAATGGAAGCGTTCCGGAGCATTTTTAAACTTCAGCGGAATTCCGAGAACAATGGAAGTGTTCCGAAGCATTTTTAAACTTCAGCGGAATTCCGAGAACAATGGTAGAGTTCCGAAGCATTTTTAAACTTCAGCGGAATTCCGAGAACAATGGAAGAGTTCCGAAGCATTTTTAAACTTCAGCGGAATTCTGAGAACAATGGAAGAGTTCCGAAGCATTTTTAAACTTCAGCGGAATTCCGAGAACAATGGAAGAGTTCCAAAGCATTTTTATATGTCAGCGGAATTCCGAGAACAATGGAAGAGTTCCGAAGCATTTTTAAACTTCAGCGGAATTCCGAGAACAATGGAAGAGTTCCGAAGCATTTTTAAACTTCAGCGGAATTCCGGGAACAATGGAAGAGTTCCACAGCATTTTTAAACTTCAGTGGAAATCTGAGAACAATGGAAGAGTTCCAAAGCATTTTTAAACTTCAGCGGAATTTCGAGAACAATGGAAGAGTTCCGAAGCATTTTTAAACTTCAGCGGAATTCCGAGAACAATGGAAGAGTTCCGAAGCATTTTTAAACTTCAGCGGAATTCCGAGAACAATGGAAGAGTTCCGAAGCATTTTTAAACTTCAGCGGAATTCCGAGAACAATGGAAGTGTTCCGAAGCATTTTTAAACTTCAGCGGAATTCCGAGAACAATGGAAGAGTTCCAAAGCATTTTTATATGTCAGCGGAATTCCGAGAACAATGGAAGAGTTCCGAAGCATTTTTAAACTTCAGCGGAATTCCGAGAACAATGAAAGAGTTTCGAAAAATTTTTAAACTTCAGCGGAATTCCGAGAACAATGGAAGAGTTCCGAAGCATTTTTAAACTTCAGCGGAATTCCGAGAACAATGGAAGAGTTCCGAAGCATTTTTAAACTTCAGCGGAATTCCGAGAACAATGGAAGAGTTCCGAAACATTTTTAAACTTCAGCGGAATTCCGAGAACAATGGAAGAGTTCCAAAGCATTTTTATATGTCAGCGGAATTCCGAGAACAATGGAAGAGTTCCGAATCATTTTTAAACTTCAGCGGAATTCCGAGAACAATGGAAGAGTTCAGAAGCATTTTTAAACTTCAGCGGAATTCCGAGAACAATGGAAGAGTTCCAAAGCATTTTTAAACTTCAGCGGAATTCCGAGAACAATGAAAGAGTTCCGAAGCATTTTTAAACTTCAGCAGAATTCCGAGAACAATGGAAGAGTTCCGAAACATTTTTAAACTTCAGCGGAATTCCGAGAACAATGGAAGAGTTCCGAAGCATTTTTAAACTTCAGCGGAATTCCGAGAACAATGGAAGAGTTCCGAAGCATTTTTAAACTTCAGCGGAATTCCGAGAACAATGGAAAAGTTCCGAAGCATCTTTAAACTTCAGCAGAATTCCGAGAACAATGGAAGCGTTCCGGAGCATTTTTAAACTTCAGCGGAATTCCGAGAACAATGGAAGAGTTCCAAAGCATTTTTATATGTCAGCGGAATTCCGAGAACAATGGAAGAGTTCCGAAGCATTTTTAAACTTCAGCGGAATTCCGAGAACAATGAAAGAGTTTCGAAACATTTTTAAACTTCAGCGGAATTCCGAGAACAATGGAAGAGTTCCGAAGCATTTTTAAACTTCAGCGGAATTCCGAGAACAATGGAAGAGTTCCGAAGCATTTTTAAACTTCAGCGGAATTCCGAGAACAATGGAAGAGTTCCGAAACATTTTTAAACTTCAGCGGAATTCCGAGAACAATGGAAGAGTTCCAAAGCATTTTTATATGTCAGCGGAATTCCGAGAACAATGGAAGAGTTCCGAAGCATTTTTAAACTTCAGCGGAATTCCGAGAACAATGGAAGAGTTCCGAAGCATGTTTAAACTTCAGTGGAATTCCGAGAACAATGGAAGAGTTCCGAAGCATTTTTAAACTTCAGCGGAATTCCGAGAACAATGAAAGAGTTTCGAAACATTTTTAAACTTCAGCGGAATTCCGAGAACAATGGAAGCGTTCCAAAGCATTTTTATATGTCAGCGGAATTCCGAGAACAATGGAAGAGTTCCGAAGCATTTTTAAACTTCAGCGGAATTCCGAGAACAATGGAAGAGTTCCGAAGCATTTTTAAACTTCAGCGGAATTCCGAAAACAATGGAAGAGTTCCGAAGCATTTTTAAACTTCAGCGGAATTCCGAGAAAAATGGAAGAGTTCCGAAGCATTTTTAAACTTCAGCGGAATTCCGAGAACAATGGAAGTGTTCCGAAGCATTTTTAAACTTCAGCGGAATTCCGAGAACAATGGAAGAGTTCCAAAGCATTTTTATATGTCAGCGGAATTCCGAGAACAATGGAAGAGTTCCGAAGCATTTTTAAACTTCAGCGGAATTCCGAGAACAATGGAAGAGTTCCGAAGCATGTTTAAACTTCAGTGGAATTCCGAGAACAATGGAAGAGTTCCGAAGCATTTTTAAACTTCAGCGGAATTCCGAGAACAATGAAAGAGTTTCGAAACATTTTTAAACTTCAGCGGAATTCCGAGAACAATGGAAGAGTTCCGAAGCATTTTTAAACTTCAGCGGAATTCCGAGAACAATGGAAGAGTTCCGAAGCATTTTTAAACTTCAGCGGAATTCCGAGAACAATGGAAGAGTTCCACAGCATTTTTAAACTTCAGTGGAAATCTGAGAACAATGGAAGAGTTCCAAAGCATTTTTAAATTTCAGCGGAATTCCGAGAACAATGGAAGATTTCCGAAACATTTTTAAACTTCAGCGGAATTTCGAGAACAATGGAAGAGTTCCGAAGCATTTTTAAACTTCAGCGGAATTCCGAGAACAATGGAAGAGTTCCGAAGCATTTTTAAACTTCAGCGGAATTCCGAGAACAATGGAAGAGTTCCGAAGCATTTTTAAACTTCAGCGGAATTCCGAGAACAATGGAAGTGTTCCGAAGCATTTTTAAACTTCAGCGGAATTCCGAGAACAATGGAAGAGTTCCAAAGCATTTTTATATGTCAGCGGAATTCCGAGAACAATGGAAGAGTTCCGAAGCATTTTTAAACTTCAGCGGAATTCCGAGAACAATGGAAGAGTTCCGAAGCATTTTTAAACTTCAGCGGAATTCCGAGAACAATGGAAGAGTTCCGAAGCATTTTTAAACTTCAGCGGAATTCCGAGAACAATGGAAAAGTTCCGAAGCATCTTTAAACTTCAGCAGAATTCCAAGAACAATGGAAGCGTTCCGGAGCATTTTTAAACTTCAGCGGAATTCCGAGAACAATGGAAGAGTTCCGAAGCATTTTTAAACTTCAGCGGAATTCCGAGAACAATGGTAGAGTTCCGAAGCATTTTTAAACTTCAGCGGAATTCCGAGAACAATGGAAGAGTTCCGAAGCATTTTTAAACTTCAGCGGAATTCTGAGAACAATGGAAGAGTTCCGAAGCATTTTTAAACTTCAGCGGAATTCCGAGAACAATGGAAGTGTTCCGAAGCATTTTTAAACTTCAGCGGAATTCCGAGAACAATGGTAGAGTTCCGAAGCATCTTTAAACTTCAGCAGAATTCCGAGAACAATGGAAGCGTTCCGAAGCATTTTTAAACTTCAGCGGAATTCCGAGAACAATGGAAGTGTTCCGAAGCATTTTTAAACTTCAGCGGAATTCCGAGAACAATGGAAGTGTTCCGAAGCATTTTTAAACTTCAGCGGAATTCCGAGAACAATGGAAGCGTTCCAAAGCATTTTTATATGTCAGCGGAATTCCGAGAACAATGGAAGAGTTCCAAAGCATTTTTAAACTTCAGCGGAATTCCGAGAACAATGGAAGAGTTCCGAAGCATTTTTAAACTTCAGCGGAATTCCGAGAAAAATGGAAGAGTTCCGAAGCATTTTTAAACTTCAGCGGAATTCTGAGAACAATGGAAGTGTTCCGAAGCATTTTTAAACTTCAGCGGAATTCCGAGAACAATGGAAGAGTTCCAAAGCATTTTTATATGTCAGCGGAATTCCGAGAACAATGGAAGAGTTCCGAAGCATTTTTAAACTTCAGCGGAATTCCGAGAACAATGGAAGAGTTCCGAAGCATGTTTAAACTTCAGTGGAATTCCGAGAACAATGGAAGAGTTCCGAAGCATTTTTAAACTTCAGCGGAATTCCGAGAACAATGAAAGAGTTTCGAAACATTTTTAAACTTCAGCGGAATTCCGAGAACAATGGAAGAGTTCCGAAGCATTTTTAAACTTCAGCGGAATTCCGAGAACAATGGAAGAGTTCCGAAGCATTTTTAAACTTCAGCGGAATTCCGAGAACAATGGAAGAGTTCCACAGCATTTTTAAACTTCAGTGGAAATCTGAGAACAATGGAAGAGTTCCAAAGCATTTTTAAATTTCAGCGGAATTCCGAGAACAATGGAAGATTTCCGAAACATTTTTAAACTTCAGCGGAATTTCGAGAACAATGGAAGAGTTCCGAAGCATTTTTAAACTTCAGCGGAATTCCGAGAACAATGGAAGAGTTCCGAAGCATTTTTAAACTTCAGCGGAATTCCGAGAACAATGGAAGAGTTCCGAAGCATTTTTAAACTTCAGCGGAATTCCGAGAACAATGGAAGTGTTCCGAAGCATTTTTAAACTTCAGCGGAATTCCGAGAACAATGGAAGAGTTCCAAAGCATTTTTATATGTCAGCGGAATTCCGAGAACAATGGAAGAGTTCCGAAGCATTTTTAAACTTCAGCGGAATTCCGAGAACAATGGAAGAGTTCCGAAGCATTTTTAAACTTCAGCGGAATTCCGAGAACAATGGAAGAGTTCCGAAGCATTTTTAAACTTCAGCGGAATTCCGAGAACAATGGTAGAGTTCCGAAGCATTTTTAAACTTCAGCGGAATTCCGAGAACAATGGAAGAGTTCCGAAGCATTTTTAAACTTCAGCGGAATTCTGAGAACAATGGAAGAGTTCCGAAGCATTTTTAAACTTCAGCGGAATTCTGAGAACAATGGAAGAGTTCCGAAGCATTTTTAAACTTCAGCGGAATTCCGAGAACAATGGAAGTGTTCCGAAGCATTTTTAAACTTCAGCGGAATTCCGAGAACAATGGTAGAGTTCCGAAGCATCTTTAAACTTCAGCAGAATTCCGAGAACAATGGAAGCGTTCCGAAGCATTTTTAAACTTCAGCGGAATTCCGAGAACAATGGAAGTGTTCCGAAGCATTTTTAAACTTCAGCGGAATTCCGAGAACAATGGAAGTGTTCCGAAGCATTTTTAAACTTCAGCGGAATTCCGAGAACAATGGAAGCGTTCCAAAGCATTTTTAAACTTCAGCAGAATTCCGAGAACAATGGAAGAGTTCCGAAGCATTTTTAAACTTCAGCGGAATTCCGGGAACAATGGAAGAGTTCCACAGCATTTTTAAACTTCAGTGGAAATCTGAGAACAATGGAAGAGTTCCAAAGCATTTTTAAACTTCAGCGGAATTTCGAGAACAATGGAAGAGTTCCGAAGCATTTTTAAACTTCAGCGGAATTCCGAGAACAATGGAAGAGTTCCGAAGCATTTTTAAACTTCAGCGGAATTCCGAGAACAATGGAAGAGTTCCGAAGCATTTTTAAACTTCAGCGGAATTCCGAGAACAATGGAAGTGTTCCGAAGCATTTTTAAACTTCAGCGGAATTCCGAGAACAATGGAAGAGTTCCAAAGCATTTTTATATGTCAGCGGAATTCCGAGAACAATGGAAGAGTTCCGAAGCATTTTTAAACTTCAGCGGAATTCCGAGAACAATGGAAGAGTTCCGAAGCATTTTTAAACTTCAGCGGAATTCCGAGAACAATGGAAGAGTTCCGAAGCATTTTTAAACTTCAGCGGAATTCCGAGAACAATGGAAGAGTTCCGAAGCATTTTTAAACTTCAGCGGAATTCCGAGAACAATGGAAAAGTTCCGAAGCATCTTTAAACTTCAGCAGAATTCCGAGAACAATGGAAGCGTTCCGGAGCATTTTTAAACTTCAGCGGAATTCCGAGAACAATGGAAGTGTTCCGAAGCATTTTTAAACTTCAGCGGAATTCCGAGAACAATGGTAGAGTTCCGAAGCATTTTTAAACTTCAGCGGAATTCCGAGAACAATGGAAGAGTTCCGAAGCATTTTTAAACTTCAGCGGAATTCTGAGAACAATGGAAGAGTTCCGAAGCATTTTTAAACTTCAGCGGAATTCCGAGAACAATGGAAGAGTTCCAAAGCATTTTTATATGTCAGCGGAATTCCGAGAACAATGGAAGAGTTCCGAAGCATTTTTAAACTTCAGCGGAATTCCGAGAACAATGGAAGAGTTCCGAAGCATTTTTAAACTTCAGCGGAATTCCGGGAACAATGGAAGAGTTCCACAGCATTTTTAAACTTCAGTGGAAATCTGAGAACAATGGAAGAGTTCCAAAGCATTTTTAAACTTCAGCGGAATTTCGAGAACAATGGAAGAGTTCCGAAGCATTTTTAAACTTCAGCGGAATTCCGAGAACAATGGAAGAGTTCCGAAGCATTTTTAAACTTCAGCGGAATTCCGAGAACAATGGAAGAGTTCCGAAGCATTTTTAAACTTCAGCGGAATTCCGAGAACAATGGAAGTGTTCCGAAGCATTTTTAAACTTCAGCGGAATTCCGAGAACAATGGAAGAGTTCCAAAGCATTTTTATATGTCAGCGGAATTCCGAGAACAATGGAAGAGTTCCGAAGCATTTTTAAACTTCAGCGGAATTCCGAGAACAATGAAAGAGTTTCGAAAAATTTTTAAACTTCAGCGGAATTCCGAGAACAATGGAAGAGTTCCGAAGCATTTTTAAACTTCAGCGGAATTCCGAGAACAATGGAAGAGTTCCGAAGCATTTTTAAACTTCAGCGGAATTCCGAGAACAATGGAAGAGTTCCGAAACATTTTTAAACTTCAGCGGAATTCCGAGAACAATGGAAGAGTTCCAAAGCATTTTTATATGTCAGCGGAATTCCGAGAACAATGGAAGAGTTCCGAATCATTTTTAAACTTCAGCGGAATTCCGAGAACAATGGAAGAGTTCAGAAGCATTTTTAAACTTCAGCGGAATTCCGAGAACAATGGAAGAGTTCCAAAGCATTTTTAAACTTCAGCGGAATTCCGAGAACAATGAAAGAGTTCCGAAGCATTTTTAAACTTCAGCAGAATTCCGAGAACAATGGAAGAGTTCCGAAACATTTTTAAACTTCAGCGGAATTCCGAGAACAATGGAAGAGTTCCGAAGCATTTTTAAACTTCAGCGGAATTCCGAGAACAATGGAAGAGTTCCGAAGCATTTTTAAACTTCAGCGGAATTCCGAGAACAATGGAAAAGTTCCGAAGCATCTTTAAACTTCAGCAGAATTCCGAGAACAATGGAAGCGTTCCGGAGCATTTTTAAACTTCAGCGGAATTCCGAGAACAATGGAAGAGTTCCAAAGCATTTTTATATGTCAGCGGAATTCCGAGAACAATGGAAGAGTTCCGAAGCATTTTTAAACTTCAGCGGAATTCCGAGAACAATGAAAGAGTTTCGAAACATTTTTAAACTTCAGCGGAATTCCGAGAACAATGGAAGAGTTCCGAAGCATTTTTAAACTTCAGCGGAATTCCGAGAACAATGGAAGAGTTCCGAAGCATTTTTAAACTTCAGCGGAATTCCGAGAACAATGGAAGAGTTCCGAAACATTTTTAAACTTCAGCGGAATTCCGAGAACAATGGAAGAGTTCCAAAGCATTTTTATATGTCAGCGGAATTCCGAGAACAATGGAAGAGTTCCGAAGCATTTTTAAACTTCAGCGGAATTCCGAGAACAATGGAAGAGTTCCGAAGCATGTTTAAACTTCAGTGGAATTCCGAGAACAATGGAAGAGTTCCGAAGCATTTTTAAACTTCAGCGGAATTCCGAGAACAATGAAAGAGTTTCGAAACATTTTTAAACTTCAGCGGAATTCCGAGAACAATGGAAGCGTTCCAAAGCATTTTTATATGTCAGCGGAATTCCGAGAACAATGGAAGAGTTCCGAAGCATTTTTAAACTTCAGCGGAATTCCGAGAACAATGGAAGAGTTCCGAAGCATTTTTAAACTTCAGCGGAATTCCGAAAACAATGGAAGAGTTCCGAAGCATTTTTAAACTTCAGCGGAATTCCGAGAAAAATGGAAGAGTTCCGAAGCATTTTTAAACTTCAGCGGAATTCCGAGAACAATGGAAGTGTTCCGAAGCATTTTTAAACTTCAGCGGAATTCCGAGAACAATGGAAGAGTTCCAAAGCATTTTTATATGTCAGCGGAATTCCGAGAACAATGGAAGAGTTCCGAAGCATTTTTAAACTTCAGCGGAATTCCGAGAACAATGGAAGAGTTCCGAAGCATGTTTAAACTTCAGTGGAATTCCGAGAACAATGGAAGAGTTCCGAAGCATTTTTAAACTTCAGCGGAATTCCGAGAACAATGAAAGAGTTTCGAAACATTTTTAAACTTCAGCGGAATTCCGAGAACAATGGAAGAGTTCCGAAGCATTTTTAAACTTCAGCGGAATTCCGAGAACAATGGAAGAGTTCCGAAGCATTTTTAAACTTCAGCGGAATTCCGAGAACAATGGAAGAGTTCCACAGCATTTTTAAACTTCAGTGGAAATCTGAGAACAATGGAAGAGTTCCAAAGCATTTTTAAATTTCAGCGGAATTCCGAGAACAATGGAAGATTTCCGAAACATTTTTAAACTTCAGCGGAATTTCGAGAACAATGGAAGAGTTCCGAAGCATTTTTAAACTTCAGCGGAATTCCGAGAACAATGGAAGAGTTCCGAAGCATTTTTAAACTTCAGCGGAATTCCGAGAACAATGGAAGAGTTCCGAAGCATTTTTAAACTTCAGCGGAATTCCGAGAACAATGGAAGTGTTCCGAAGCATTTTTAAACTTCAGCGGAATTCCGAGAACAATGGAAGAGTTCCAAAGCATTTTTATATGTCAGCGGAATTCCGAGAACAATGGAAGAGTTCCGAAGCATTTTTAAACTTCAGCGGAATTCCGAGAACAATGGAAGAGTTCCGAAGCATTTTTAAACTTCAGCGGAATTCCGAGAACAATGGAAGAGTTCCGAAGCATTTTTAAACTTCAGCGGAATTCCGAGAACAATGGTAGAGTTCCGAAGCATTTTTAAACTTCAGCGGAATTCCGAGAACAATGGAAGAGTTCCGAAGCATTTTTAAACTTCAGCGGAATTCTGAGAACAATGGAAGAGTTCCGAAGCATTTTTAAACTTCAGCGGAATTCTGAGAACAATGGAAGAGTTCCGAAGCATTTTTAAACTTCAGCGGAATTCCGAGAACAATGGAAGTGTTCCGAAGCATTTTTAAACTTCAGCGGAATTCCGAGAACAATGGTAGAGTTCCGAAGCATCTTTAAACTTCAGCAGAATTCCGAGAACAATGGAAGCGTTCCGAAGCATTTTTAAACTTCAGCGGAATTCCGAGAACAATGGAAGTGTTCCGAAGCATTTTTAAACTTCAGCGGAATTCCGAGAACAATGGAAGTGTTCCGAAGCATTTTTAAACTTCAGCGGAATTCCGAGAACAATGGAAGCGTTCCAAAGCATTTTTAAACTTCAGCAGAATTCCGAGAACAATGGAAGAGTTCCGAAGCATTTTTAAACTTCAGCGGAATTCCGGGAACAATGGAAGAGTTCCACAGCATTTTTAAACTTCAGTGGAAATCTGAGAACAATGGAAGAGTTCCAAAGCATTTTTAAACTTCAGCGGAATTTCGAGAACAATGGAAGAGTTCCGAAGCATTTTTAAACTTCAGCGGAATTCCGAGAACAATGGAAGAGTTCCGAAGCATTTTTAAACTTCAGCGGAATTCCGAGAACAATGGAAGAGTTCCGAAGCATTTTTAAACTTCAGCGGAATTCCGAGAACAATGGAAGTGTTCCGAAGCATTTTTAAACTTCAGCGGAATTCCGAGAACAATGGAAGAGTTCCAAAGCATTTTTATATGTCAGCGGAATTCCGAGAACAATGGAAGAGTTCCGAAGCATTTTTAAACTTCAGCGGAATTCCGAGAACAATGGAAGAGTTCCGAAGCATTTTTAAACTTCAGCGGAATTCCGAGAACAATGGAAGAGTTCCGAAGCATTTTTAAACTTCAGCGGAATTCCGAGAACAATGGAAGAGTTCCGAAGCATTTTTAAACTTCAGCGGAATTCCGAGAACAATGGAAAAGTTCCGAAGCATCTTTAAACTTCAGCAGAATTCCGAGAACAATGGAAGCGTTCCGGAGCATTTTTAAACTTCAGCGGAATTCCGAGAACAATGGAAGTGTTCCGAAGCATTTTTAAACTTCAGCGGAATTCCGAGAACAATGGTAGAGTTCCGAAGCATTTTTAAACTTCAGCGGAATTCCGAGAACAATGGAAGAGTTCCGAAGCATTTTTAAACTTCAGCGGAATTCTGAGAACAATGGAAGAGTTCCGAAGCATTTTTAAACTTCAGCGGAATTCCGAGAACAATGGAAGAGTTCCAAAGCATTTTTATATGTCAGCGGAATTCCGAGAACAATGGAAGAGTTCCGAAGCATTTTTAAACTTCAGCGGAATTCCGAGAACAATGGAAGAGTTCCGAAGCATTTTTAAACTTCAGCGGAATTCCGGGAACAATGGAAGAGTTCCACAGCATTTTTAAACTTCAGTGGAAATCTGAGAACAATGGAAGAGTTCCAAAGCATTTTTAAACTTCAGCGGAATTTCGAGAACAATGGAAGAGTTCCGAAGCATTTTTAAACTTCAGCGGAATTCCGAGAACAATGGAAGAGTTCCGAAGCATTTTTAAACTTCAGCGGAATTCCGAGAACAATGGAAGAGTTCCGAAGCATTTTTAAACTTCAGCGGAATTCCGAGAACAATGGAAGTGTTCCGAAGCATTTTTAAACTTCAGCGGAATTCCGAGAACAATGGAAGAGTTCCAAAGCATTTTTATATGTCAGCGGAATTCCGAGAACAATGGAAGAGTTCCGAAGCATTTTTAAACTTCAGCGGAATTCCGAGAACAATGAAAGAGTTTCGAAAAATTTTTAAACTTCAGCGGAATTCCGAGAACAATGGAAGAGTTCCGAAGCATTTTTAAACTTCAGCGGAATTCCGAGAACAATGGAAGAGTTCCGAAGCATTTTTAAACTTCAGCGGAATTCCGAGAACAATGGAAGAGTTCCGAAACATTTTTAAACTTCAGCGGAATTCCGAGAACAATGGAAGAGTTCCAAAGCATTTTTATATGTCAGCGGAATTCCGAGAACAATGGAAGAGTTCCGAATCATTTTTAAACTTCAGCGGAATTCCGAGAACAATGGAAGAGTTCAGAAGCATTTTTAAACTTCAGCGGAATTCCGAGAACAATGGAAGAGTTCCAAAGCATTTTTAAACTTCAGCGGAATTCCGAGAACAATGAAAGAGTTCCGAAGCATTTTTAAACTTCAGCAGAATTCCGAGAACAATGGAAGAGTTCCGAAACATTTTTAAACTTCAGCGGAATTCCGAGAACAATGGAAGAGTTCCGAAGCATTTTTAAACTTCAGCGGAATTCCGAGAACAATGGAAGAGTTCCGAAGCATTTTTAAACTTCAGCGGAATTCCGAGAACAATGGAAAAGTTCCGAAGCATCTTTAAACTTCAGCAGAATTCCGAGAACAATGGAAGCGTTCCGGAGCATTTTTAAACTTCAGCGGAATTCCGAGAACAATGGAAGAGTTCCAAAGCATTTTTATATGTCAGCGGAATTCCGAGAACAATGGAAGAGTTCCGAAGCATTTTTAAACTTCAGCGGAATTCCGAGAACAATGAAAGAGTTTCGAAACATTTTTAAACTTCAGCGGAATTCCGAGAACAATGGAAGAGTTCCGAAGCATTTTTAAACTTCAGCGGAATTCCGAGAACAATGGAAGAGTTCCGAAGCATTTTTAAACTTCAGCGGAATTCCGAGAACAATGGAAGAGTTCCGAAACATTTTTAAACTTCAGCGGAATTCCGAGAACAATGGAAGAGTTCCAAAGCATTTTTATATGTCAGCGGAATTCCGAGAACAATGGAAGAGTTCCGAAGCATTTTTAAACTTCAGCGGAATTCCGAGAACAATGGAAGAGTTCCGAAGCATGTTTAAACTTCAGTGGAATTCCGAGAACAATGGAAGAGTTCCGAAGCATTTTTAAACTTCAGCGGAATTCCGAGAACAATGAAAGAGTTTCGAAACATTTTTAAACTTCAGCGGAATTCCGAGAACAATGGAAGCGTTCCAAAGCATTTTTATATGTCAGCGGAATTCCGAGAACAATGGAAGAGTTCCGAAGCATTTTTAAACTTCAGCGGAATTCCGAGAACAATGGAAGAGTTCCGAAGCATTTTTAAACTTCAGCGGAATTCCGAAAACAATGGAAGAGTTCCGAAGCATTTTTAAACTTCAGCGGAATTCCGAGAAAAATGGAAGAGTTCCGAAGCATTTTTAAACTTCAGCGGAATTCCGAGAACAATGGAAGTGTTCCGAAGCATTTTTAAACTTCAGCGGAATTCCGAGAACAATGGAAGAGTTCCAAAGCATTTTTATATGTCAGCGGAATTCCGAGAACAATGGAAGAGTTCCGAAGCATTTTTAAACTTCAGCGGAATTCCGAGAACAATGGAAGAGTTCCGAAGCATGTTTAAACTTCAGTGGAATTCCGAGAACAATGGAAGAGTTCCGAAGCATTTTTAAACTTCAGCGGAATTCCGAGAACAATGAAAGAGTTTCGAAACATTTTTAAACTTCAGCGGAATTCCGAGAACAATGGAAGAGTTCCGAAGCATTTTTAAACTTCAGCGGAATTCCGAGAACAATGGAAGAGTTCCGAAGCATTTTTAAACTTCAGCGGAATTCCGAGAACAATGGAAGAGTTCCACAGCATTTTTAAACTTCAGTGGAAATCTGAGAACAATGGAAGAGTTCCAAAGCATTTTTAAATTTCAGCGGAATTCCGAGAACAATGGAAGATTTCCGAAACATTTTTAAACTTCAGCGGAATTTCGAGAACAATGGAAGAGTTCCGAAGCATTTTTAAACTTCAGCGGAATTCCGAGAACAATGGAAGAGTTCCGAAGCATTTTTAAACTTCAGCGGAATTCCGAGAACAATGGAAGAGTTCCGAAGCATTTTTAAACTTCAGCGGAATTCCGAGAACAATGGAAGTGTTCCGAAGCATTTTTAAACTTCAGCGGAATTCCGAGAACAATGGAAGAGTTCCAAAGCATTTTTATATGTCAGCGGAATTCCGAGAACAATGGAAGAGTTCCGAAGCATTTTTAAACTTCAGCGGAATTCCGAGAACAATGGAAGAGTTCCGAAGCATTTTTAAACTTCAGCGGAATTCCGAGAACAATGGAAGAGTTCCGAAGCATTTTTAAACTTCAGCGGAATTCCGAGAACAATGGAAAAGTTCCGAAGCATCTTTAAACTTCAGCAGAATTCCAAGAACAATGGAAGCGTTCCGGAGCATTTTTAAACTTCAGCGGAATTCCGAGAACAATGGAAGAGTTCCGAAGCATTTTTAAACTTCAGCGGAATTCCGAGAACAATGGTAGAGTTCCGAAGCATTTTTAAACTTCAGCGGAATTCCGAGAACAATGGAAGAGTTCCGAAGCATTTTTAAACTTCAGCGGAATTCTGAGAACAATGGAAGAGTTCCGAAGCATTTTTAAACTTCAGCGGAATTCCGAGAACAATGGAAGTGTTCCGAAGCATTTTTAAACTTCAGCGGAATTCCGAGAACAATGGTAGAGTTCCGAAGCATCTTTAAACTTCAGCAGAATTCCGAGAACAATGGAAGCGTTCCGAAGCATTTTTAAACTTCAGCGGAATTCCGAGAACAATGGAAGTGTTCCGAAGCATTTTTAAACTTCAGCGGAATTCCGAGAACAATGGAAGTGTTCCGAAGCATTTTTAAACTTCAGCGGAATTCCGAGAACAATGGAAGCGTTCCAAAGCATTTTTATATGTCAGCGGAATTCCGAGAACAATGGAAGAGTTCCAAAGCATTTTTAAACTTCAGCGGAATTCCGAGAACAATGGAAGAGTTCCGAAGCATTTTTAAACTTCAGCGGAATTCCGAGAAAAATGGAAGAGTTCCGAAGCATTTTTAAACTTCAGCGGAATTCTGAGAACAATGGAAGTGTTCCGAAGCATTTTTAAACTTCAGCGGAATTCCGAGAACAATGGAAGAGTTCCAAAGCATTTTTATATGTCAGCGGAATTCCGAGAACAATGGAAGAGTTCCGAAGCATTTTTAAACTTCAGCGGAATTCCGAGAACAATGGAAGAGTTCCGAAGCATGTTTAAACTTCAGTGGAATTCCGAGAACAATGGAAGAGTTCCGAAGCATTTTTAAACTTCAGCGGAATTCCGAGAACAATGAAAGAGTTTCGAAACATTTTTAAACTTCAGCGGAATTCCGAGAACAATGGAAGAGTTCCGAAGCATTTTTAAACTTCAGCGGAATTCCGAGAACAATGGAAGAGTTCCGAAGCATTTTTAAACTTCAGCGGAATTCCGAGAACAATGGAAGAGTTCCACAGCATTTTTAAACTTCAGTGGAAATCTGAGAACAATGGAAGAGTTCCAAAGCATTTTTAAATTTCAGCGGAATTCCGAGAACAATGGAAGATTTCCGAAACATTTTTAAACTTCAGCGGAATTTCGAGAACAATGGAAGAGTTCCGAAGCATTTTTAAACTTCAGCGGAATTCCGAGAACAATGGAAGAGTTCCGAAGCATTTTTAAACTTCAGCGGAATTCCGAGAACAATGGAAGAGTTCCGAAGCATTTTTAAACTTCAGCGGAATTCCGAGAACAATGGAAGTGTTCCGAAGCATTTTTAAACTTCAGCGGAATTCCGAGAACAATGGAAGAGTTCCAAAGCATTTTTATATGTCAGCGGAATTCCGAGAACAATGGAAGAGTTCCGAAGCATTTTTAAACTTCAGCGGAATTCCGAGAACAATGGAAGAGTTCCGAAGCATTTTTAAACTTCAGCGGAATTCCGAGAACAATGGAAGAGTTCCGAAGCATTTTTAAACTTCAGCGGAATTCCGAGAACAATGGTAGAGTTCCGAAGCATTTTTAAACTTCAGCGGAATTCCGAGAACAATGGAAGAGTTCCGAAGCATTTTTAAACTTCAGCGGAATTCTGAGAACAATGGAAGAGTTCCGAAGCATTTTTAAACTTCAGCGGAATTCTGAGAACAATGGAAGAGTTCCGAAGCATTTTTAAACTTCAGCGGAATTCCGAGAACAATGGAAGTGTTCCGAAGCATTTTTAAACTTCAGCGGAATTCCGAGAACAATGGTAGAGTTCCGAAGCATCTTTAAACTTCAGCAGAATTCCGAGAACAATGGAAGCGTTCCGAAGCATTTTTAAACTTCAGCGGAATTCCGAGAACAATGGAAGTGTTCCGAAGCATTTTTAAACTTCAGCGGAATTCCGAGAACAATGGAAGTGTTCCGAAGCATTTTTAAACTTCAGCGGAATTCCGAGAACAATGGAAGCGTTCCAAAGCATTTTTATATGTCAGCGGAATTCCGAGAACAATGGAAGAGTTCCAAAGCATTTTTAAACTTCAGCGGAATTCCGAGAACAATGGAAGAGTTCCGAAGCATTTTTAAACTTCAGCGGAATTCCGAAAACAATGGAAGAGTTCCGAAGCATTTTTAAACTTCAGCGGAATTCCGAGAAAAATGGAAGAGTTCCGAAGCATTTTTAAACTTCAGCGGAATTCCGAGAACAATGGAAGTGTTCCGAAGCATTTTTAAACTTCAGCGGAATTCCGAGAACAATGGAAGAGTTCCAAAGCATTTTTATATGTCAGCGGAATTCCGAGAACAATGGAAGAGTTCCGAAGCATTTTTAAACTTCAGCGGAATTCCGAGAACAATGGAAGAGTTCCGAAGCATGTTTAAACTTCAGTGGAATTCCGAGAACAATGGAAGAGTTCCGAAGCATTTTTAAACTTCAGCGGAATTCCGAGAACAATGAAAGAGTTTCGAAACATTTTTAAACTTCAGCGGAATTCCGAGAACAATGGAAGAGTTCCGAAGCATTTTTAAACTTCAGCGGAATTCCGAGAACAATGGAAGAGTTCCGAAGCATTTTTAAACTTCAGCGGAATTCCAAGAACAATGGAAGAGTTCCACAGCATTTTTAAACTTCAGTGGAAATCTGAGAACAATGGAAGAGTTCCAAAGCATTTTTAAATTTCAGCGGAATTCCGAGAACAATGGAAGATTTCCGAAACATTTTTAAACTTCAGCGGAATTTCGAGAACAATGGAAGAGTTCCGAAGCATTTTTATATGTCAGCGGAATTCCGAGAACAATGGAAGAGTTCCGAAGCATTTTTAAACTTCAGCGGAATTCCGAGAACAATGGAAGAGTTCCGAAGCATTTTTAAACTTCAGCGGAATTCCGAGAACAATGGAAGAGTTCCGAAGCATTTTTAAACTTCAGCGGAATTCCGAGAACAATGGAAGTGTTCCGAAGCATTTTTAAACTTCAGCGGAATTCCGAGAACAATGGAAGAGTTCCAAAGCATTTTTATATGTCAGCGGAATTCCGAGAACAATGGAAGAGTTCCGAAGCATTTTTAAACTTCAGCGGAATTCCGAGAACAATGAAAGAGTTTCGAAACATTTTTAAACTTCAGCGGAATTCCGAGAACAATGGAAGAGTTCCGAAGCATTTTTAAACTTCAGCGGAATTCCGAGAACAATGGAAGAGTTCCGAAGCATTTTTAAACTTCAGCGGAATTCCGAGAACAATGGAAGAGTTCCGAAACATTTTTAAACTTCAGCGGAATTCCGAGAACAATGGAAGAGTTCCAAAGCATTTTTATATGTCAGCGGAATTCCGAGAACAATGGAAGAGTTCCGAATCATTTTTAAACTTCAGCGGAATTCCGAGAACAATGGAAGAGTTCAGAAGCATTTTTAAACTTCAGCGGAATTCCGAGAACAATGGAAGAGTTCCAAAGCATTTTTAAACTTCAGCGGAATTCCGAGAACAATGAAAGAGTTCCGAAGCATTTTTAAACTTCAGCAGAATTCCGAGAACAATGGAAGAGTTCCGAAACATTTTTAAACGTCAGCGGAATTCCGAGAACAATGGAAGAGTTCCGAAGCATTTTTAAACTTCAGCGGAATTCCGAGAACAATGGAAGAGTTCTGAAGCATTTTTAAACTTCAGCGGAATTCCGAGAACAATGGAAAAGTTCCGAAGCATCTTTAAAGTTCAGCAGAATTCCGAGAACAATGGAAGCATTCCGGAGCATTTTTAAACTTCAGCGGAATTCCGAGAACAATGGAAGCGTTCCGGAGCATTTTTAAACTTCAGCGGAATTCCGAGAACAATGGAAGAGTTCCGAAGCATTTTTAAACTTCAGCGGAATTCCGAGAACAATGGAAGTGTTCCGAAGCATTTTTAAACTTCAGCGGAATTCCGAGAACAATGGAAGAGTTCCAAAGCATTTTTATATGTCAGCGGAATTCCGAGAACAATGGAAGAGTTCCGAAGCATTTTTAAACTTCAGCGGAATTCCGAGAACAATGGAAGAGTTCCGAAGCATTTTTAAACTTCAGCGGAATTCCGGGAACAATGGAAGAGTTCCACAGCATTTTTAAACTTCAGTGGAAATCTGAGAACAATGGAAGAGTTCCAAAGCATTTTTAAACTTCAGCGGAATTTCGAGAACAATGGAAGAGTTCCGAAGCATTTTTAAACTTCAGCGGAATTCCGAGAACAATGGAAGAGTTCCGAAGCATTTTTAAACTTCAGCGGAATTCCGAGAACAATGGAAGAGTTCCGAAGCATTTTTAAACTTCAGCGGAATTCCGAGAACAATGGAAGTGTTCCGAAGCATTTTTAAACTTCAGCGGAATTCCGAGAACAATGGAAGAGTTCCGAAGCATTTTTAAACTTCAGCGGAATTCCGAGAACAATGGAAGAGTTCCGAAGCATTTTTAAACTTCAGCGGAATTCCGAGAACAATGGAAAAGTTCCGAAGCATCTTTAAACTTCAGCAGAATTCCGAGAACAATGGAAGCGTTCCGGAGCATTTTTAAACTTCAGCGGAATTCCGAGAACAATGGAAGAGTTCCGAAGCATTTTTAAACTTCAGCGGAATTCCGAGAACAATGGTAGAGTTCCGAAGCATTTTTAAACTTCAGCGGAATTCCGAGAACAATGGAAGTGTTCCGAAGCATTTTTAAACTTCAGCGGAATTCCGAGAACAATGAAAGAGTTCCGAAGCATTTTTAAACTTCAGCAGAATTCCGAGAACAATGGAAGAGTTCCGAAACATTTTTAAACGTCAGCGGAATTCCGAGAACAATGGAAGAGTTCCGAAGCATTTTTAAACTTCAGCGGAATTCCGAGAACAATGGAAGAGTTCTGAAGCATTTTTAAACTTCAGCGGAATTCCGAGAACAATGGAAAAGTTCCGAAGCATCTTTAAAGTTCAGCAGAATTCCGAGAACAATGGAAGCATTCCGGAGCATTTTTAAACTTCAGCGGAATTCCGAGAACAATGGAAGCGTTCCGGAGCATTTTTAAACTTCAGCGGAATTCCGAGAACAATGGAAGAGTTCCGAAGCATTTTTAAACTTCAGCGGAATTCCGAGAACAATGGAAGTGTTCCGAAGCATTTTTAAACTTCAGCGGAATTCCGAGAACAATGGAAGAGTTCCAAAGCATTTTTATATGTCAGCGGAATTCCGAGAACAATGGAAGAGTTCCGAAGCATTTTTAAACTTCAGCGGAATTCCGAGAACAATGGAAGAGTTCCGAAGCATTTTTAAACTTCAGCGGAATTCCGGGAACAATGGAAGAGTTCCACAGCATTTTTAAACTTCAGTGGAAATCTGAGAACAATGGAAGAGTTCCAAAGCATTTTTAAACTTCAGCGGAATTTCGAGAACAATGGAAGAGTTCCGAAGCATTTTTAAACTTCAGCGGAATTCCGAGAACAATGGAAGAGTTCCGAAGCATTTTTAAACTTCAGCGGAATTCCGAGAACAATGGAAGAGTTCCGAAGCATTTTTAAACTTCAGCGGAATTCCGAGAACAATGGAAGTGTTCCGAAGCATTTTTAAACTTCAGCGGAATTCCGAGAACAATGGAAGAGTTCCGAAGCATTTTTAAACTTCAGCGGAATTCCGAGAACAATGGAAGAGTTCCGAAGCATTTTTAAACTTCAGCGGAATTCCGAGAACAATGGAAAAGTTCCGAAGCATCTTTAAACTTCAGCAGAATTCCGAGAACAATGGAAGCGTTCCGGAGCATTTTTAAACTTCAGCGGAATTCCGAGAACAATGGAAGAGTTCCGAAGCATTTTTAAACTTCAGCGGAATTCCGAGAACAATGGTAGAGTTCCGAAGCATTTTTAAACTTCAGCGGAATTCCGAGAACAATGGAAGTGTTCCGAAGCATTTTTAAACTTCAGCGGAATTCCGAGAACAATGGAAGAGTTCCAAAGCATTTTTATATGTCAGCGGAATTCCGAGAACAATGGAAGAGTTCCGAAGCATTTTTAAACTTCAGCGGAATTCCGAGAACAATGGAAGCGTTCCGAAGCATTTTTAAACTTCAGTGGAATTCCGAGAACAATGGAAGAGTTCCGAAGCATTTTTAAACTTCAGCGGAATTCCGAGAACAATGGAAGAGTTCCGAAGCATTTTTAAACTTCAGCGGAATTCCGAGAACAATGGAAAAGTTCCGAAGCATCTTTAAACTTCAGCAGAATTCCGAGAACAATGGAAGCGTTCCGGAGCATTTTTAAACTTCAGCGGAATTCCGAGAACAATGGAAGAGTTCCGAAGCATTTTTAAACTTCAGCGGAATTCCGAGAACAATGGTAGAGTTCCGAAGCATTTTTAAACTTCAGCGGAATTCCGAGAACAATGGAAGAGTTCCGAAGCATTTTTAAACTTCAGCGGAATTCTGAGAACAATGGAAGAGTTCCGAAGCATTTTTAAACTTCAGCGGAATTCTGAGAACAATGGAAGAGTTCCGAACCATTTTTAAACTTCAGCGGAATTCCGAGAACAATGGAAGTGTTCCGAAGCATTTTTAAACTTCAGCGGAATTCCGAGAACAATGGTAGAGTTCCGAACCATCTTTAAACTTCAGCAGAATTCCGAGAACAATGGAAGCGTTCCGAAGCATTTTTAAACTTCAGCGGAATTCCGAGAACAATGGAAGTGTTCCGAAGCATTTTTAAACTTCAGCGGAATTCCGAGAACAATGGAAGTGTTCCGAAGCATTTTTAAACTTCAGCGGAATTCCGAGAACAATGGAAGCGTTCCAAAGCATTTTTATATGTCAGCGGAATTCCGAGAACAATGGAAGAGTTCCAAAGCATTTTTAAACTTCAGCGGAATTCTGAGAACAATGGAAGAGTTCCGAAGCATTTTTAAACTTCAGCGGAATTCCGAAAACAATGGAAGAGTTCCGAACCATTTTTAAACTTCAGCGGAATTCCGAGAACAATGGAAGAGTTCCGAAGCATTTTTAAACTTCAGCGGAATTCCGAGAACAATGGAAGTGTTCCGAAGCATTTTTAAACTTCAGCGGAATTCCGAGAACAATGGAAGAGTTCCAAAGCATTTTTATATGTCAGCGGAATTCAGAGAACAATGGAAGAGTTCCGAAGCATTTTTAAACTTCAGCGGAATTCTGAGAACAATGGAAGAGTTCCGAAGCATGTTTAAACTTCAGTGGAATTCCGAGAACAATGGAAGAGTTCCGAAGCATTTTTAAACTTCAGCGGAATTCCGAGAACAATGAAAGAGTTTCGAAACATTTTTAAACTTCAGCGGAATTCCGAGAACAATGGAAGAGTTCCGAAGCATTTTTAAACTTCAGCGGAATTCCGAGAACAATGGAAGAGTTCCGAAGCATTTTTAAACTTCAGCGGAATTCTGAGAACAATGGAAGAGTTCCGAAGCATTTTTAAACTTCAGCGGAATTCTGAGAACAATGGAAGAGTTCCGAAGCATTTTTAAACTTCAGCGGAATTCCGAGAACAATGGAAGTGTTCCGAAGCATTTTTAAACTTCAGCGGAATTCCGAGAACAATGGTAGAG
The DNA here is from genome assembly GCF_046119375.1 of Phyllobates terribilis. Lineage (NCBI taxonomy): Eukaryota > Metazoa > Chordata > Amphibia > Anura > Dendrobatidae > Phyllobates > Phyllobates terribilis. Next base: position 93,171 of record NW_027363849.1, read on the forward strand.
TTCCGAAGCATCTTTAAACTTCAGCAGAATTCCGAGAACAATGGAAGCGTTCCGAAGCATTTTTAAACTTCAGCGGAATTCCGAGAACAATGGAAGTGTTCCGAAGCATTTTTAAACTTCAGCGGAATTCCGAGAACAATGGAAGTGTTCCGAAGCATTTTTAAACTTCAGCGGAATTCCGAGAACAATGGAAGCGTTCCAAAGCATTTTTATATGTCAGCGGAATTCCGAGAACAATGGAAGAGTTCCAAAGCATTTTTAAACTTCAGCGGAATTCCGAGAACAATGGAAGAGTTCCGAAGCATTTTTAAACTTCATCGGAATTCCGAAAACAATGGAAGAGTTCCGAAGCATTTTTAAACTTCAGCGGAATTCCGAGAAAAATGGAAGAGTTCCGAAGCATTTTTAAACTTCAGCGGAATTCCGAGAACAATGGAAGTGTTCCGAAGCATTTTTAAACTTCAGCGGAATTCCGAGAACAATGGAAGAGTTCCAAAGCATTTTTATATGTCAGCGGAATTCCGAGAACAATGGAAGAGTTCCGAAGCATTTTTAAACTTCAGCGGAATTCCGAGAACAATGGAAGAGTTCCGAAGCATGTTTAAACTTCAGTGGAATTCCGAGAACAATGGAAGAGTTCCGAAGCATTTTTAAACTTCAGCGGAATTCCGAGAACAATGAAAGAGTTTCGAAACATTTTTAAACTTCAGCGGAATTCCGAGAACAATGGAAGAGTTCCGAAGCATTTTTAAACTTCAGCGGAATTCCGAGAACAATGGAAGAGTTCCGAAGCATTTTTAAACTTCAGCGGAATTCCAAGAACAATGGAAGAGTTCCACAGCATTTTTAAACTTCAGTGGAAATCTGAGAACAATGGAAGAGTTCCAAAGCATTTTTAAATTTCAGCGGAATTCCGAGAACAATGGAAGATTTCCGAAACATTTTTAAACTTCAGCGGAATTTCGAGAACAATGGAAGAGTTCCGAAGCATTTTTAAACTTCAGCGGAATTCCGAGAACAATGGAAGAGTTCCGAAGCATTTTTAAACTTCAGCGGAATTCCGAGAACAATGGAAGAGTTCCGAAGCATTTTTAAACTTCAGCGGAATTCCGAGAACAATGGAAGTGTTCCGAAGCATTTTTAAACTTCAGCGGAATTCCGAGAACAATGGAAGAGTTCCAAAGCATTTTTATATGTCAGCGGAATTCCGAGAACAATGGAAGAGTTCCGAAGCATTTTTAAACTTCAGCGGAATTCCGAGAACAATGGAAGAGTTCCGAAGCATTTTTAAACTTCAGCGGAATTCCGAGAACAATGGAAGAGTTCCGAAGCATTTTTAAACTTCAGCGGAATTCCGAGAACAATGGAAGAGTTCCGAAGCATTTTTAAACTTCAGCGGAATTCCGAGAACAATGGAAGTGTTCCGAAGCATTTTTAAACTTCAGCGGAATTCCGAGAACAATGGAAGAGTTCCAAAGCATTTTTATATGTCAGCGGAATTCCGAGAACAATGGAAGAGTTCCGAAGCATTTTTAAACTTCAGCGGAATTCCGAGAACAATGAAAGAGTTTCGAAACATTTTTAAACTTCAGCGGAATTCCGAGAACAATGGAAGAGTTCCGAAGCATTTTTAAACTTCAGCGGAATTCCGAGAACAATGGAAGAGTTCCGAAGCATTTTTAAACTTCAGCGGAATTCCGAGAACAATGGAAGAGTTCCGAAACATTTTTAAACTTCAGCGGAATTCCGAGAACAATGGAAGAGTTCCAAAGCATTTTTATATGTCAGCGGAATTCCGAGAACAATGGAAGAGTTCCGAATCATTTTTAAACTTCAGCGGAATTCCGAGAACAATGGAAGAGTTCAGAAGCATTTTTAAACTTCAGCGGAATTCCGAGAACAATGGAAGAGTTCCAAAGCATTTTTAAACTTCAGCGGAATTCCGAGAACAATGAAAGAGTTCCGAAGCATTTTTAAACTTCAGCAGAATTCCGAGAACAATGGAAGAGTTCCGAAACATTTTTAAACGTCAGCGGAATTCCGAGAACAATGGAAGAGTTCCGAAGCATTTTTAAACTTCAGCGGAATTCCGAGAACAATGGAAGAGTTCTGAAGCATTTTTAAACTTCAGCGGAATTCCGAGAACAATGGAAAAGTTCCGAAGCATCTTTAAACTTCAGCAGAATTCCGAGAACAATGGAAGCGTTCCGGAGCATTTTTAAACTTCAGCGGAATTCCGAGAACAATGGAAGCGTTCCGGAGCATTTTTAAACTTCAGCGGAATTCCGAGAACAATGGAAGAGTTCCGAAGCATTTTTAAACTTCAGCGGAATTCCGAGAACAATGGAAGTGTTCCGAAGCATTTTTAAACTTCAGCGGAATTCCGAGAACAATGGAAGAGTTCCAAAGCATTTTTATATGTCAGCGGAATTCCGAGAACAATGGAAGAGTTCCGAAGCATTTTTAAACTTCAGCGGAATTCCGAGAACAATGGAAGAGTTCCGAAGCATTTTTAAACTTCAGCGGAATTCCGGGAACAATGGAAGAGTTCCACAGCATTTTTAAACTTCAGTGGAAATCTGAGAACAATGGAAGAGTTCCAAAGCATTTTTAAACTTCAGCGGAATTTCGAGAACAATGGAAGAGTTCCGAAGCATTTTTAAACTTCAGCGGAATTCCGAGAACAATGGAAGAGTTCCGAAGCATTTTTAAACTTCAGCGGAATTCCGAGAACAATGGAAGAGTTCCGAAGCATTTTTAAACTTCAGCGGAATTCCGAGAACAATGGAAGTGTTCCGAAGCATTTTTAAACTTCAGCGGAATTCCGAGAACAATGGAAGAGTTCCGAAGCATTTTTAAACTTCAGCGGAATTCCGAGAACAATGGAAGAGTTCCGAAGCATTTTTAAACTTCAGCGGAATTCCGAGAACAATGGAAAAGTTCCGAAGCATCTTTAAACTTCAGCAGAATTCCGAGAACAATGGAAGCGTTCCGGAGCATTTTTAAACTTCAGCGGAATTCCGAGAACAATGGAAGAGTTCCGAAGCATTTTTAAACTTCAGCGGAATTCCGAGAACAATGGTAGAGTTCCGAAGCATTTTTAAACTTCAGCGGAATTCCGAGAACAATGGAAGTGTTCCGAAGCATTTTTAAACTTCAGCGGAATTCCGAGAACAATGGAAGAGTTCCAAAGCATTTTTATATGTCAGCGGAATTCCGAGAACAATGGAAGAGTTCCGAAGCATTTTTAAACTTCAGCGGAATTCCGAGAACAATGGAAGCGTTCCGAAGCATTTTTAAACTTCAGCGGAATTCCGAGAACAATGGAAGAGTTCTGAAGCATTTTTAAACTTCAGCGGAATTCCGAGAACAATGGAAGAGTTCCGAAGCATTTTTAAACTTCAGCGGAATTCCGAGAACAATGGAAAAGTTCCGAAGCATCTTTAAACTTCAGCAGAATTCCGAGAACAATGGAAGCGTTCCGGAGCATTTTTAAACTTCAGCGGAATTCCGAGAACAATGGAAGAGTTCCGAAGCATTTTTAAACTTCAGCGGAATTCCGAGAACAATGGTAGAGTTCCGAAGCATTTTTAAACTTCAGCGGAATTCCGAGAACAATGGAAGAGTTCCGAAGCATTTTTAAACTTCAGCGGAATTCTGAGAACAATGGAAGAGTTCCGAAGCATTTTTAAACTTCAGCGGAATTCCGAAAACAATGGAAGAGTTCCGAACCATTTTTAAACTTCAGCGGAATTCCGAGAACAATGGAAGAGTTCCGAAGCATTTTTAAACTTCAGCGGAATTCCGAGAACAATGGAAGTGTTCCGAAGCATTTTTAAACTTCAGCGGAATTCCGAGAACAATGGAAGAGTTCCAAAGCATTTTTATATGTCAGCGGAATTCAGAGAACAATGGAAGAGTTCCGAAGCATTTTTAAACTTCAGCGGAATTCTGAGAACAATGGAAGAGTTCCGAAGCATGTTTAAACTTCAGTGGAATTCCGAGAACAATGGAAGAGTTCCGAAGCATTTTTAAACTTCAGCGGAATTCCGAGAACAATGAAAGAGTTTCGAAACATTTTTAAACTTCAGCGGAATTCCGAGAACAATGGAAGAGTTCCGAAGCATTTTTAAACTTCAGCGGAATTCCGAGAACAATGGAAGAGTTCCGAAGCATTTTTAAACTTCAGCGGAATTCCGAGAACAATGGAAGAGTTCCACAGCATTTTTAAACTTCAGTGGAAATCTGAGAACAATGGAAGAGTTCCACAGCATTTTTAAACTTCAGTGGAAATCTGAGAACAATGGAAGAGTTCCAAAGCATTTTTAAACTTCAGCGGAATTCCGAGAACAATGGTAGAGTTCCGAAGCATTTTTAAACTTCAGCGGAATTCCGAGAACAATGGAAGAGTTCCGAAGCATTTTTAAACTTCAGCGGAATTCTGAGAACAATGGAAGAGTTCCGAAGCATTTTTAAACTTCAGCGGAATTCTGAGAACAATGGAAGAGTTCCGAAGCATTTTTAAACTTCAGCGGAATTCCGAGAACAATGGAAGTGTTCCGAAGCATTTTTAAACTTCAGCGGAATTCCGAGAACAATGGTAGAGTTCCGAAGCATCTTTAAACTTCAGCAGAATTCCGAGAACAATGGAAGCGTTCCGAAGCATTTTTAAACTTCAGCGGAATTCCGAGAACAATGGAAGTGTTCCGAAGCATTTTTAAACTTCAGCGGAATTCCGAGAACAATGGAAGTGTTCCGAAGCATTTTTAAACTTCAGCGGAATTCCGAGAACAATGGAAGCGTTCCAAAGCATTTTTATATGTCAGCGGAATTCCGAGAACAATGGAAGAGTTCCAAAGCATTTTTAAACTTCAGCGGAATTCTGAGAACAATGGAAGAGTTCCGAAGCATTTTTAAACTTCAGCGGAATTCCGAAAACAATGGAAGAGTTCCGAAGCATTTTTAAACTTCAGCGGAATTCCGAGAACAATGGAAGAGTTCCGAAGCATTTTTAAACTTCAGCGGAATTCCGAGAACAATGGAAGTGTTCCGAAGCATTTTTAAACTTCAGCGGAATTCTGAGAACAATGGAAGAGTTCCAAAGCATTTTTATATGTCAGCGGAATTCAGAGAACAATGGAAGAGTTCCGAAGCATTTTTAAACTTCAGCGGAATTCCGAGAACAATGGAAGAGTTCCGAAGCATGTTTAAACTTCAGTGGAATTCCGAGAACAATGGAAGAGTTCCGAAGCATTTTTAAACTTCAGCGGAATTCCGAGAACAATGAAAGAGTTTCGAAACATTTTTAAACTTCAGCGGAATTCCGAGAACAATGGAAGAGTTCCGAAGCATTTTTAAACTTCAGCGGAATTCCGAGAACAATGGAAGAGTTCCGAAGCATTTTTAAACTTCAGCAGAATTCCGAGAACAATGGAAGAGTTCCACAGCATTTTTAAACTTCAGTGGAAATCTGAGAACAATGGAAGAGTTCCAAAGCATTTTTAAATTTCAGCGGAATTCCGAGAACAATGGAAGATTTCCGAAACATTTTTAAACTTCAGCGGAATTTCGAGAACAATGGAAGAGTTCCGAAGCATTTTTAAACTTCAGCGGAATTCCGAGAACAATGGAAGAGTTCCGAAGCATTTTTAAACTTCAGCGGAATTCCGAGAACAATGGAAGAGTTCCGAAGCATTTTTAAACTTCAGCGGAATTCCGAGAACAATGGAAGTGTTCCGAAGCATTTTTAAACTTCAGCGGAATTCCGAGAACAATGGAAGAGTTCCAAAGCATTTTTATATGTCAGCGGAATTCCGAGAACAATGGAAGAGTTCCGAAGCACTTTTAAACTTCAGCGGAATTCCGAGAACAATGGAAGAGTTCCGAAGCATTTTTAAACTTCAGCGGAATTCCGAGAACAATGGAAGAGTTCCGAAGCATTTTTAAACTTCAGCGGAATTCCGAGAACAATGGAAGAGTTCCGAAGCATTTTTAAACTTCAGCGGAATTCCGAGAACAATGGTAGAGTTCCGAAGCATTTTTAAACTTCAGCGGAATTCCGAGAACAATGGAAGAGTTCCGAAGCATTTTTAAACTTCAGCGGAATTCTGAGAACAATGGAAGAGTTCCGAAGCATTTTTAAACTTCAGCGGAATTCTGAGAACAATGGAAGAGTTCCGAAGCATTTTTAAACTTCAGCGGAATTCCGAGAACAATGGAAGTGTTCCGAAGCATTTTTAAACTTCAGCGGAATTCCGAGAACAATGGTAGAGTTCCGAAGCATCTTTAAACTTCAGCAGAATTCCGAGAACAATGGAAGCGTTCCGAAGCATTTTTAAACTTCAGCGGAATTCCGAGAACAATGGAAGTGTTCCGAAGCATTTTTAAACTTCAGCGGAATTCTGAGAACAATGGAAGAGTTCCAAAGCATTTTTATATGTCAGCGGAATTCAGAGAACAATGGAAGAGTTCCGAAGCATTTTTAAACTTCAGCGGAATTCCGAGAACAATGGAAGAGTTCCGAAGCATGTTTAAACTTCAGTGGAATTCCGAGAACAATGGAAGAGTTCCGAAGCATTTTTAAACTTCAGCGGAATTCCGAGAACAATGAAAGAGTTTCGAAACATTTTTAAACTTCAGCGGAATTCCGAGAACAATGGAAGAGTTCCGAAGCATTTTTAAACTTCAGCGGAATTCCGAGAACAATGGAAGAGTTCCACAGCATTTTTAAACTTCAGTGGAAATCTGAGAACAATGGAAGAGTTCCAAAGCATTTTTAAATTTCAGCGGAATTCCGAGAACAATGGAAGATTTCCGAAACATTTTTAAACTTCAGCGGAATTTCGAGAACAATGGAAGAGTTCCGAAGCATTTTTAAACTTCAGCGGAATTCCGAGAACAATGGAAGAGTTCCGAAGCATTTTTAAACTTCAGCGGAATTCCGAGAACAATGGAAGAGTTCCGAAGCATTTTTAAACTTCAGCGGAATTCCGAGAACAATGGAAGTGTTCCGAAGCATTTTTAAACTTCAGCGGAATTCCGAGAACAATGGAAGAGTTCCAAAGCATTTTTATATGTCAGCGGAATTCCGAGAACAATGGAAGAGTTCCGAAGCATTTTTAAACTTCAGCGGAATTCCGAGAACAATGGAAGAGTTCCGAAGCATTTTTAAACTTCAGCGGAATTCCGAGAACAATGGAAGAGTTCCGAAGCATTTTTAAACTTCAGCGGAATTCCGAGAACAATGGAAGAGTTCCGAAGCATTTTTAAACTTCAGCAGAATTCCGAGAACAATGGAAGTGTTCCGAAGCATTTTTAAACTTCAGCGGAATTCCGAGAACAATGGAAGAGTTCCAAAGCATTTTTATATGTCAGCGGAATTCCGAGAACAATGGAAGAGTTCCGAAGCATTTTTAAACTTCAGCGGAATTCCGAGAACAATGGAAGAGTTCCGAAGCATTTTTAAACTTCAGCGGAATTCCGGGAACAATGGAAGAGTTCCACAGCATTTTTAAACTTCAGTGGAAATCTGAGAACAATGGAAGAGTTCCAAAGCATTTTTAAACTTCAGCGGAATTTCGAGAACAATGGAAGAGTTCCGAAGCATTTTTAAACTTCAGCGGAATTCCGAGAACAATGGAAGAGTTCCGAAGCATTTTTAAACTTCAGCGGAATTCCGAGAACAATGGAAGAGTTCCGAAGCATTTTTAAACTTCAGCGGAATTCCGAGAACAATGGAAGTGTTCCGAAGCATTTTTAAACTTCAGCGGAATTCCGAGAACAATGGAAGAGTTCCAAAGCATTTTTATATGTCAGCGGAATTCCGAGAACAATGGAAGAGTTCCGAAGCATTTTTAAACTTCAGCGGAATTCCGAGAACAATGGAAGAGTTCCGAAGCATTTTTAAACTTCAGCAGAATTCCGAGAACAATGGAAGAGTTCCGAAGCATTTTTAAACTTCAGCGGAATTCCGAGAACAATGGAAGAGTTCCGAAGCATTTTTAAACTTCAGCGGAATTCCGAGAACAATGGAAAAGTTCCGAAGCATCTTTAAACTTCAGCAGAATTCCGAGAACAATGGAAGCGTTCCGGAGCATTTTTAAACTTCAGCGGAATTCCGAGAACAATGGAAGAGTTCCGAAGCATTTTTAAACTTCAGCGGAATTCCGAGAACAATGGTAGAGTTCCGAAGCATTTTTAAACTTCAGCGGAATTCCGAGAACAATGGAAGAGTTCCGAAGCATTTTTAAACTTCAGCGGAATTCTGAGAACAATGGAAGAGTTCCGAAGCATTTTTAAACTTCAGCGGAATTCTGAGAACAATGGAAGAGTTCCGAAGCATTTTTAAACTTCAGCGGAATTCCGAGAACAATGGAAGTGTTCCGAAGCATTTTTAAACTTCAGCGGAATTCCGAGAACAATGGTAGAGTTCCGAAGCATCTTTAAACTTCAGCAGAATTCCGAGAACAATGGAAGCGTTCCGAAGCATTTTTAAACTTCAGCGGAATTCCGAGAACAATGGAAGTGTTCCGAAGCATTTTTAAACTTCAGCGGAATTCCGAGAACAATGGAAGTGTTCCGAAGCATTTTTAAACTTCAGCGGAATTCCGAGAACAATGGAAGCGTTCCAAAGCATTTTTATATGTCAGCGGAATTCCGAGAACAATGGAAGAGTTCCGAAGCATTTTTAAACTTCAGCGGAATTCCGAGAACAATGGAAGAGTTCCGAAGCATTTTTAAACTTCAGCGGAATTCCGAAAACAATGGAAGAGTTCCGAAGCATTTTTAAACTTCAGCGGAATTCCGAGAACAATGGAAGAGTTCCGAAGCATTTTTAAACTTCAGCGGAATTCCGAGAACAATGGAAGTGTTCCGAAGCATTTTTAAACTTCAGCGGAATTCCGAGAACAATGGAAGAGTTCCAAAGCATTTTTATATGTCAGCGGAATTCCGAGAACAATGGAAGAGTTCCGAAGCATTTTTAAACTTCAGCGGAATTCCGAGAACAATGGAAGAGTTCCGAAGCATGTTTAAACTTCAGTGGAATTCCGAGAACAATGGAAGAGTTCCGAAGCATTTTTAAACTTCAGCGGAATTCCGAGAACAATGAAAGAGTTTCGAAACATTTTTAAACTTCAGCGGAATTCCGAGAACAATGGAAGAGTTCCGAAGCATTTTTAAACTTCAGCGGAATTCCGAGAACAATGGAAGAGTTCCGAAGCATTTTTAAACTTCAGCGGAATTCCGAGAACAATGGAAGAGTTCCACAGCATTTTTAAACTTCAGTGGAAATCTGAGAACAATGGAAGAGTTCCAAAGCATTTTTAAATTTCAGCGGAATTCCGAGAACAATGGAAGATTTCCGAAACATTTTTAAACTTCAGCGGAATTTCGAGAACAATGGAAGAGTTCCGAAGCATTTTTAAACTTCAGCGGAATTCCGAGAACAATGGAAGAGTTCCGAAGCATTTTTAAACTTCAGCGGAATTCCGAGAACAATGGAAGAGTTCCGAAGCATTTTTAAACTTCAGCGGAATTCCGAGAACAATGGAAGTGTTCCGAAGCATTTTTAAACTTCAGCGGAATTCCGAGAACAATGGAAGAGTTCCAAAGCATTTTTATATGTCAGCGGAATTCCGAGAACAATGGAAGAGTTCCGAAGCATTTTTAAACTTCAGCGGAATTCCGAGAACAATGGAAGAGTTCCGAAGCATTTTTAAACTTCAGCGGAATTCCGAGAACAATGGAAGAGTTCCGAAGCATTTTTAAACTTCAGCGGAATTCCGAGAACAATGGAAGAGTTCCGAAGCATTTTTAAACTTCAGCGGAATTCCGAGAACAATGGAAGTGTTCCGAAGCATTTTTAAACTTCAGCGGAATTCCGAGAACAATGGAAGAGTTCCAAAGCATTTTTATATGTCAGCGGAATTCCGAGAACAATGGAAGAGTTCCGAAGCATTTTTAAACTTCAGCGGAATTCCGAGAACAATGAAAGAGTTTCGAAACATTTTTAAACTTCACCGGAATTCCGAGAACAATGGAAGAGTTCCGAAGCATTTTTAAACTTCAGCGGAATTCCGAGAACAATGGAAGAGTTCCGAAGCATTTTTAAACTTCAGCGGAATTCCGAGAACAATGGAAGAGTTCCCAAACATTTTTAAACTTCAGCGGAATTCCGAGAACAATGGAAGAGTTCCAAAGCATTTTTATATGTCAGCGGAATTCCGAGAACAATGGAAGAGTTCCGAATCATTTTTAAACTTCAGCGGAATTCCGAGAACAATGGAAGAGTTCAGAAGCATTTTTAAACTTCAGCGGAATTCCGAGAACAATGGAAGAGTTCCAAAGCATTTTTAAACTTCAGCGGAATTCCGAGAACAATGAAAGAGTTCCGAAGCATTTTTAAACTTCAGCAGAATTCCGAGAACAATGGAAGAGTTCCAAAACATTTTTAAACGTCAGCGGAATTCCGAGAACAATGGAAGAGTTCCGAAGCATTTTTAAACTTCAGCGGAATTCCGAGAACAATGGAAGAGTTCCGAGGCATTTTTAAACTTCAGCGGAATTCCGAGAACAATGGAAAAGTTCCGAAGCATCTTTAAACTTCAGCAGAATTCCGAGAACAATGGAAGCGTTCCGGAGCATTTTTAAACTTCAGCGGAATTCCGAGAACAATGGAAGCGTTCCGGAGCATTTTTAAACTTCAGCGGAATTCCGAGAACAATGGAAGAGTTCCGAAGCATTTTTAAACTTCAGCGGAATTCCGAGAACAATGGAAGTGTTCCGAAGCATTTTTAAACTTCAGCGGAATTCCGAGAACAATGGAAGAGTTCCAAAGCATTTTTATATGTCAGTGGAATTCCGAGAACAATGGAAGAGTTCCGAAGCATTTTTAAACTTCAGCGGAATTCCGAGAACAATGGAAGAGTTCCGAAGCATTTTTAAACTTCAGCGGAATTCCGGGAACAATGGAAGAGTTCCACAGCATTTTTAAACTTCAGTGGAAATCTGAGAACAATGGAAGAGTTCCAAAGCATTTTTAAACTTCAGCGGAATTTCGAGAACAATGGAAGAGTTCCGAAGCATTTTTAAACTTCAGCGGAATTCCGAGAACAATGGAAGAGTTCCGAAGCATTTTTAAACTTCAGCGGAATTCCGAAAACAATGGAAGAGTTCCGAAGCATTTTTAAACTTCAGCGGAATTCCGAGAACAATGGAAGTGTTCCGAAGCATTTTTAAACTTCAGCGGAATTCCGAGAACAATGGAAGAGTTCCAAAGCATTTTTATATGTCAGCGGAATTCCGAGAACAATGCAAGAGTTCCGAAGCATTTTTAAACTTCAGCGGAATTCCGAGAACAATGGAAGAGTTCCGAAGCATTTTTAAACTTCAGCGGAATTCCGAGAACAATGGAAGAGTTCCGAAGCATTTTTAAACTTCAGCGGAATTCCGAGAACAATGGAAGAGTTCCGAAGCATTTTTAAACTTCAGCGGAATTCCGAGAACAATGGAAAAGTTCCGAAGCATCTTTAAACTTCAGCAGAATTCCGAGAACAATGGAAGCGTTCCGGAGCATTTTTAAACTTCAGCGGAATTCCGAGAACAATGGAAGAGTTCCGAAGCATTTTTAAACTTCAGCGGAATTCCGAGAACAATGGAAGTGTTCCGAAGCATTTTTAAACTTCAGCGGAATTCCGAGAACAATGGAAGAGTTCCAAAGCATTTTTATATGTCAGCGGAATTCCGAGAACAATGGAAGAGTTCCGAAGCATTTTTAAACTTCAGCGGAATTCCGAGAACAATGGAAGAGTTCCGAAGCATTTTTAAACTTCAGCGGAATTCCGAGAACAATGGAAGAGTTCCACAGCATTTTTAAACTTCAGTGGAAATCTGAGAACAATGGAAGAGTTCCAAAGCATTTTTAAATTTCAGCGGAATTCCGAGAACAATGGAAGAGTTCCGAAACATTTTTAAACTTCAGCGGAATTTCGAGAACAATGGAAGAGTTCCGAAGCATTTTTAAACTTCAGCGGAATTCCGAGAACAATGGAAGAGTTCCGAAGCATTTTTAAACTTCAGCGGAATTCCGAGAACAATGGAAGAGTTCCGAAGCATTTTTAAACTTCAGCGGAATTCCGAGAACAATGGAAGTGTTCCGAAGCATTTTTAAACTTCAGCGGAATTCCGAGAACAATGGAAGTGTTCCGAAGCATTTTTAAACTTCAGCGGAATTCCGAGAACAATGGAAGAGTTCCAAAGCATTTTTATATGTCAGCGGAATTCCGAGAACAATGGAAGAGTTCCGAAGCATTTTTAAACTTCAGCGGAATTCCGAGAACAATGGAAGAGTTCCGAAGCATTTTTAAACTTCAGCGGAATTCCGAGAACAATGGAAGAGTTCCGAAGCATTTTTAAACTTCAGCGGAATTCCGAGAACAATGGAAGAGTTCCGAAGCATTTTTAAACTTCAGCAGAATTCCGAGAACAATGGAAGTGTTCCGAAGCATTTTTAAACTTCAGCGGAATTCCGAGAACAATGGAAGAGTTCCAAAGCATTTTTATATGTCAGCGGAATTCCGAGAACAATGGAAGAGTTCCGAAGCATTTTTAAACTTCAGCGGAATTCCGAGAACAATGGAAGAGTTCCGAAGCATTTTTAAACTTCAGCGGAATTCCGGGAACAATGGAAGAGTTCCACAGCATTTTTAAACTTCAGTGGAAATCTGAGAACAATGGAAGAGTTCCAAAGCATTTTTAAACTTCAGCGGAATTTCGAGAACAATGGAAGAGTTCCGAAGCATTTTTAAACTTCAGCGGAATTCCGAGAACAATGGAAGAGTTCCGAAGCATTTTTAAACTTCAGCGGAATTCCGAGAACAATGGAAGAGTTCCGAAGCATTTTTAAACTTCAGCGGAATTCCGAGAACAATGGAAGTGTTCCGAAGCATTTTTAAACTTCAGCGGAATTCCGAGAACAATGGAAGAGTTCCAAAGCATTTTTATATGTCAGCGGAATTCCGAGAACAATGGAAGAGTTCCGAAGCATTGTTAAACTTCAGCGGAATTCCGAGAACAATGGAAGAGTTCCGAAGCATTTTTAAACTTCAGCAGAATTCCGAGAACAATGGAAGAGTTCCGAAGCATTTTTAAACTTCAGCGGAATTCCGAGAACAATGGAAGAGTTCCGAAGCATTTTTAAACTTCAGCGGAATTCCGAGAACAATGGAAAAGTTCCGAAGCATCTTTAAACTTCAGCAGAATTCCGAGAACAATGGAAGCGTTCCGGAGCATTTTTAAACTTCAGCGGAATTCCGAGAACAATGGAAGAGTTCCGAAGCATTTTTAAACTTCAGCGGAATTCCGAGAACAATGGTAGAGTTCCGAAGCATTTTTAAACTTCAGCGGAATTCCGAGAACAATGGAAGAGTTCCGAAGCATTTTTAAACTTCAGCGGAATTCTGAGAACAATGGAAGAGTTCCGAAGCATTTTTAAACTTCAGCGGAATTCTGAGAACAATGGAAGAGTTCCGAAGCATTTTTAAACTTCAGCGGAATTCCGAGAACAATGGAAGTGTTCCGAAGCATTTTTAAACTTCAGCGGAATTCCGAGAACAATGGTAGAGTTCCGAAGCATCTTTAAACTTCAGCAGAATTCCGAGAACAATGGAAGCGTTCCGAAGCATTTTTAAACTTCAGCGGAATTCCGAGAACAATGGAAGTGTTCCGAAGCATTTTTAAACTTCAGCGGAATTCCGAGAACAATGGAAGTGTTCCGAAGCATTTTTAAACTTCAGCGGAATTCCGAGAACAATGGAAGCGTTCCAAAGCATTTTTATATGTCAGCGGAATTCCGAGAACAATGGAAGAGTTCCGAAGCATTTTTAAACTTCAGCGGAATTCCGAGAACAATGGAAGAGTTCCGAAGCATTTTTAAACTTCAGCGGAATTCCGAAAACAATGGAAGAGTTCCGAAGCATTTTTAAACTTCAGCGGAATTCCGAGAACAATGGAAGAGTTCCGAAGCATTTTTAAACTTCAGCGGAATTCCGAGAACAATGGAAGTGTTCCGAAGCATTTTTAAACTTCAGCGGAATTCCGAGAACAATGGAAGAGTTCCAAAGCATTTTTATATGTCAGCGGAATTCCGAGAACAATGGTAGAGTTCCGAAGCATTTTTAAACTTCAGCGGAATTCCGAGAACAATGGAAGAGTTCCGAAGCATGTTTAAACTTCAGTGGAATTCCGAGAACAATGGAAGAGTTCCGAAGCATTTTTAAACTTCAGCGGAATTCCGAGAACAATGAAAGAGTTTCGAAACATTTTTAAACTTCAGCGGAATTCCGAGAACAATGGAAGAGTTCCGAAGCATTTTTAAACTTCAGCGGAATTCCGAGAACAATGGAAGAGTTCCGAAGCATTTTTAAACTTCAGCGGAATTCCGAGAACAATGGAAGAGTTCCACAGCATTTTTAAACTTCAGTGGAAATCTGAGAACAATGGAAGAGTTCCAAAGCATTTTTAAATTTCAGCGGAATTCCGAGAACAATGGAAGATTTCCGAAACATTTTTAAACTTCAGCGGAATTTCGAGAACAATGGAAGAGTTCCGAAGCATTTTTAAACTTCAGCGGAATTCCGAGAACAATGGAAGAGTTCCGAAGCATTTTTAAACTTCAGCGGAATTCCGAGAACAATGGAAGAGTTCCGAAGCATTTTTAAACTTCAGCGGAATTCCGAGAACAATGGAAGTGTTCCGAAGCATTTTTAAACTTCAGCGGAATTCCGAGAACAATGGAAGAGTTCCAAAGCATTTTTATATGTCAGCGGAATTCCGAGAACAATGGAAGAGTTCCGAAGCATTTTTAAACTTCAGCGGAATTCCGAGAACAATGGAAGAGTTCCGAAGCATTTTTAAACTTCAGCGGAATTCCGAGAACAATGGAAGAGTTCCGAAGCATTTTTAAACTTCAGCGGAATTCCGAGAACAATGGAAGAGTTCCGAAGCATTTTTAAACTTCAGCGGAATTCCGAGAACAATGGAAGTGTTCCGAAGCATTTTTAAACTTCAGCGGAATTCCGAGAACAATGGAAGAGTTCCAAAGCATTTTTATATGTCAGCGGAATTCCGAGAACAATGGAAGAGTTCCGAAGCATTTTTAAACTTCAGCGGAATTCCGAGAACAATGAAAGAGTTTCGAAACATTTTTAAACTTCACCGGAATTCCGAGAACAATGGAAGAGTTCCGAAACATTTTTAAACTTCAGCGGAATTCCGAGAACAATGGAAGAGTTCCGAAGCATTTTTAAACTTCAGCGGAATTCCGAGAACAATGGAAGAGTTCCCAAACATTTTTAAACTTCAGCGGAATTCCGAGAACAATGGAAGAGTTCCAAAGCATTTTTATATGTCAGCGGAATTCCGAGAACAATGGAAGAGTTCCGAATCATTTTTAAACTTCAGCGGAATTCCGAGAACAATGGAAGAGTTCAGAAGCATTTTTAAACTTCAGCGGAATTCCGAGAACAATGGAAGAGTTCCAAAGCATTTTTAAACTTCAGCGGAATTCCGAGAACAATGAAAGAGTTCCGAAGCATTTTTAAACTTCAGCAGAATTCCGAGAACAATGGAAGAGTTCCAAAACATTTTTAAACGTCAGCGGAATTCCGAGAACAATGGAAGAGTTCCGAAGCATTTTTAAACTTCAGCGGAATTCCGAGAACAATGGAAGAGTTCCGAAGCATTTTTAAACTTCAGCGGAATTCCGAGAACAATGGAAAAGTTCCGAAGCATCTTTAAACTTCAGCAGAATTCCGAGAACAATGGAAGCGTTCCGGAGCATTTTTAAACTTCAGCGGAATTCCGAGAACAATGGAAGCGTTCCGGAGCATTTTTAAACTTCAGCGGAATTCCGAGAACAATGGAAGAGTTCCGAAGCATTTTTAAACTTCAGCGGAATTCCGAGAACAATGGAAGTGTTCCGAAGCATTTTTAAACTTCAGCGGAATTCCGAGAACAATGGAAGAGTTCCAAAGCATTTTTATATGTCAGTGGAATTCCGAGAACAATGGAAGAGTTCCGAAGCATTTTTAAACTTCAGCGGAATTCCGAGAACAATGGAAGAGTTCCGAAGCATTTTTAAACTTCAGCGGAATTCCGGGAACAATGGAAGAGTTCCACAGCATTTTTAAACTTCAGTGGAAATCTGAGAACAATGGAAGAGTTCCAAAGCATTTTTAAACTTCAGCGGAATTTCGAGAACAATGGAAGAGTTCCGAAGCATTTTTAAACTTCAGCGGAATTCCGAGAACAATGGAAGAGTTCCGAAGCATTTTTAAACTTCAGCGGAATTCCGAAAACAATGGAAGAGTTCCGAAGCATTTTTAAACTTCAGCGGAATTCCGAGAACAATGGAAGTGTTCCGAAGCATTTTTAAACTTCAGCGGAATTCCGAGAACAATGGAAGAGTTCCAAAGCATTTTTATATGTCAGCGGAATTCCGAGAACAATGCAAGAGTTCCGAAGCATTTTTAAACTTCAGCGGAATTCCGAGAACAATGGAAGAGTTCCGAAGCATTTTTAAACTTCAGCGGAATTCCGAGAACAATGGAAGAGTTCCGAAGCATTTTTAAACTTCAGCGGAATTCCGAGAACAATGGAAGAGTTCCGAAGCATTTTTAAACTTCAGCGGAATTCCGAGAACAATGGAAAAGTTCCGAAGCATCTTTAAACTTCAGCAGAATTCCGAGAACAATGGAAGCGTTCCGGAGCATTTTTAAACTTCAGCGGAATTCCGAGAACAATGGAAGAGTTCCGAAGCATTTTTAAACTTCAGCGGAATTCCGAGAACAATGGAAGTGTTCCGAAGCATTTTTAAACTTCAGCGGAATTCCGAGAACAATGGAAGAGTTCCAAAGCATTTTTATATGTCAGCGGAATTCCGAGAACAATGGAAGAGTTCCGAAGCATTTTTAAACTTCAGCGGAATTCCGAGAACAATGGAAGAGTTCCGAAGAATTTTTAAACTTCAGCGGAATTCCGAGAACAATGGAAGAGTTCCACAGCATTTTTAAACTTCAGTGGAAATCTGAGAACAATGGAAGAGTTCCGAAGCATTTTTAAACTTCAGCGGAATTCCGAGAACAATGGAAGAGTTCCGAAGCATTTTTAAACTTCAGCGGAATTCCGAGAACAATGGAAGTGTTCCGAAGCATTTTTAAACTTCAGCGGAATTCCGAGAACAATGGAAGAGTTCCAAAGCATTTTTATATGTCAGCGGAATTCCGAGAACAATGGAAGAGTTCCGAAGCATTTTTAAACTTCAGCGGAATTCCGAGAACAATGGAAGAGTTCCGAAGCATTTTTAAACTTCAGCGGAATTCCGAGAACAATGGAAGAGTTCCGAAGCATTTTTAAACTTCAGCGGAATTCTGAGAACAATGGAAGAGTTCCGAAGCATTTTTAAACTTCAGCGGAATTCCGAGAACAATGGAAGTGTTCCGAAGCATTTTTAAACTTCAGCGGAATTCCGAGAACAATGGTAGAGTTCCGAAGCATCTTTAAACTTCAGCAGAATTCCGAGAACAATGGAAGCGTTCCGAAGCATTTTTAAACTTCAGCGGAATTCCGAGAACAATGGAAGTGTTCCGAAGCATTTTTAAACTTCAGCGGAATTCCGAGAACAATGGAAGTGTTCCGAAGCATTTTTAAACTTCAGCGGAATTCCGAGAACAATGGAAGCGTTCCAAAGCATTTTTATATGTCAGCGGAATTCCGAGAACAATGGAAGAGTTCCGAAGCATTTTTAAACTTCAGCGGAATTCCGAGAACAATGGAAGAGTTCCGAAGCATTTTTAAACTTCAGCGGAATTCCGAAAACAATGGAAGAGTTCCGAAGCATTTTTAAACTTCAGCGGAATTCCGAGAACAATGGAAGAGTTCCGAAGCATTTTTAAACTTCAGCGGAATTCCGAGAACAATGGAAGTGTTCCGAAGCATTTTTAAACTTCAGCGGAATTCCGAGAACAATGGAAGAGTTCCGAAGCATTTTTAAACTTCAGCGGAATTCCGAGAACAATGGAAGAGTTCCGAAGCATGTTTAAACTTCAGTGGAATTCCGAGAACAATGGAAGAGTTCCGAAGCATTTTTAAACTTCAGCGGAATTCCGAGAACAATGGAAGAGTTCCGAAGCATGTTTAAACTTCAGTGGAATTCCGAGAACAATGGAAGAGTTCCGAAGCATTTTTAAACTTCAGCGGAATTCCGAGAACAATGAAAGAGTTTCGAAACATTTTTAAACTTCAGCGGAATTCCGAGAACAATGGAAGAGTTCCGAAGCATTTTTAAACTTCAGCGGAATTCCGAGAACAATGGAAGAGTTCCGAAGCATTTTTAAACTTCAGCGGAATTCCGAGAACAATGGAAGAGTTCCGAAACATTTTTAAACTTCAGCGGAATTCCGAGAACAATGGAAGAGTTCCAAAGCATTTTTATATGTCAGCGGAATTCCGAGAACAATGGAAGAGTTCCGAATCATTTTTAAACTTCAGCGGAATTCCGAGAACAATGGAAGAGTTCAGAAGCATTTTTAAACTTCAGCGGAATTCCGAGAACAATGGAAGAGTTCCAAAGCATTTTTAAACTTCAGCGGAATTCCGAGAACAATGAAAGAGTTCCGAAGCATTTTTAAACTTCAGCAGAATTCCGAGAACAATGGAAGAGTTGCGAAACATTTTTAAACTTCAGCGGAATTCCGAGAACAATGGAAGAGTTCCGAAGCATTTTTAAACTTCAGCGGAATTCCGAGAACAATGGAAGAGTTCCGAAGCATTTTTAAACTTCAGCGGAATTCCGAGAACAATGGAAGTGTTCCGAAGCATTTTTAAACTTCAGCGGAATTCCGAGAACAATGGAAGAGTTCCAAAGCATTTTTATATGTCAGCGGAATTCCGAGAACAATGGAAGAGTTCCGAAGCATTTTTAAACTTCAGCGGAATTCCGAGAACAATGGAAGAGTTCCGAAGCATTTTTAAACTTCAGCGGAATTCCGAGAACAATGGAAGAGTTCCGAAGCATTTTTAAACTTCAGCGGAATTCCGAGAACAATGGAAGAGTTCCGAAGCATTTTTAAACTTCAGCGGAATTCCGAGAACAATGGAAGTGTTCCGAAGCATTTTTAAACTTCAGCGGAATTCCGAGAACAATGGAAGAGTTCCAAAGCATTTTTATATGTCAGCGGAATTCCGAGAACAATGGAAGAGTTCCGAAGCATTTTTAAACTTCAGCGGAATTCCGAGAACAATGAAAGAGTTTCGAAACATTTTTAAACTTCACCGGAATTCCGAGAACAATGGAAGAGTTCCGAAGCATTTTTAAACTTCAGCGGAATTCCGAGAACAATGGAAGAGTTCCGAAGCATTTTTAAACTTCAGCGGAATTCCGAGAACAATGGAAGAGTTCCGAAACATTTTTAAACTTCAGCGGAATTCCGAGAACAATGGAAGAGTTCCAAAGCATTTTTATATGTCAGCGGAATTCCGAGAACAATGGAAGAGTTCCGAATCATTTTTAAACTTCAGCGGAATTCCGAGAACAATGGAAGAGTTCAGAAGCATTTTTAAACTTCAGCGGAATTCCGAGAACAATGGAAGAGTTCCAAAGCATTTTTAAACTTCAGCGGAATTCCGAGAACAATGAAAGAGTTCCGAAGCATTTTTAAACTTCAGCAGAATTCCGAGAACAATGGAAGAGTTCCGAAACATTTTTAAACGTCAGCGGAATTCCGAGAACAATGGAAGAGTTCCGAAGCATTTTTAAACTTCAGCGGAATTCCGAGAACAATGGAAGAGTTCCGAAGCATTTTTAAACTTCAGCGGAATTCCGAGAACAATGGAAAAGTTCCGAAGCATCTTTAAACTTCAGCAGAATTCCGAGAACAATGGAAGCGTTCCGGAGCATTTTTAAACTTCAGCGGAATTCCGAGAACAATGGAAGCGTTCCGGAGCATTTTTAAACTTCAGCGGAATTCCGACAACAATGGAAGAGTTCCGAAGCATTTTTAAACTTCAGCGGAATTCCGAGAACAATGGAAGTGTTCCGAAGCATTTTTAAACTTCAGCGGAATTCCGAGAACAATGGAAGAGTTCCAAAGCATTTTTATATGTCAGTGGAATTCCGAGAACAATGGAAGAGTTCCGAAGCATTTTTAAACTTCAGCGGAATTCCGAGAACAATGGAAGAGTTCCGAAGCATTTTTAAACTTCAGCGGAATTCCGAGAACAATGGAAGAGTTCCGAAGCATTTTTAAACTTCAGCAGAATTCCGAGAACAATGGAAGTGTTCCGAAGCATTTTTAAACTTCAGCGGAATTCCGAGAACAATGGAAGAGTTCCAAAGCATTTTTATATGTCAGCGGAATTCCGAGAACAATGGAAGAGTTCCGAAGCATTTTTAAACTTCAGCGGAATTCCGAGAACAATGGAAGAGTTCCGAAGCATTTTTAAACTTCAGCGGAATTCCGAGAACAATGGAAGAGTTCCGAAGCATTTTTAAACTTCAGCGGAATTCCGAGAACAATGGAAGAGTTCCGAAGCATTTTTAAACTTCAGCGGAATTCCGAGAACAATGGAAGTGTTCCGAAGCATTTTTAAACTTCAGCGGAATTCCGAGAACAATGGAAGAGTTCCAAAGCATTTTTATATGTCAGCGGAATTCCGAGAACAATGGAAGAGTTCCGAAGCATTTTTAAACTTCAGCGGAATTCCGAGAACAATGGAAGAGTTCCGAAACATTTTTAAACTTCAGCGGAATTCCGAGAACAATGGAAGAGTTCCAAAGCATTTTTATATGTCAGCGGAATTCCGAGAACAATGGAAGAGTTCCGAATCATTTTTAAACTTCAGCGGAATTCCGAGAACAATGGAAGAGTTCAGAAGCATTTTTAAACTTCAGCGGAATTCCGAGAACAATGGAAGAGTTCCAAAGCATTTTTAAACTTCAGCGGAATTCCGAGAACAATGAAAGAGTTCCGAAGCATTTTTAAACTTCAGCAGAATTCCGAGAACAATGGAAGAGTTCCGAAACATTTTTAAACGTCAGCGGAATTCCGAGAACAATGGAAGAGTTCCGAAGCATTTTTAAACTTCAGCGGAATTCCGAGAACAATGGAAGAGTTCCGAAGCATTTTTAAACTTCAGCGGAATTCCGAGAACAATGGAAAAGTTCCGAAGCATCTTTAAACTTCAGCAGAATTCCGAGAACAATGGAAGCGTTCCGGAGCATTTTTAAACTTCAGCGGAATTCCGAGAACAATGGAAGCGTTCCGGAGCATTTTTAAACTTCAGCGGAATTCCGACAACAATGGAAGAGTTCCGAAGCATTTTTAAACTTCAGCGGAATTCCGAGAACAATGGAAGTGTTCCGAAGCATTTTTAAACTTCAGCGGAATTCCGAGAACAATGGAAGAGTTCCAAAGCATTTTTATATGTCAGTGGAATTCCGAGAACAATGGAAGAGTTCCGAAGCATTTTTAAACTTCAGCGGAATTCCGAGAACAATGGAAGAGTTCCGAAGCATTTTTAAACTTCAGCGGAATTCCGGGAACAATGGAAGAGTTCCACAGCATTTTTAAACTTCAGTGGAAATCTGAGAACAATGGAAGAGTTCCAAAGCATTTTTAAACTTCAGCGGAATTTCGAGAACAATGGAAGAGTTCCGAAGCATTTTTAAACTTCAGCGGAATTCCGAGAACAATGGAAGAGTTCCGAAGCATTTTTAAACTTCAGCGGAATTCCGAAAACAATGGAAGAGTTCCGAAGCATTTTTAAACTTCAGCGGAATTCCGAGAACAATGGAAGTGTTCCGAAGCATTTTTAAACTTCAGCGGAATTCCGAGAACAATGGAAGAGTTCCAAAGCATTTTTATATGTCAGCGGAATTCCGAGA
Source organism: Phyllobates terribilis (assembly GCF_046119375.1). Classification (NCBI taxonomy): domain Eukaryota; kingdom Metazoa; phylum Chordata; class Amphibia; order Anura; family Dendrobatidae; genus Phyllobates; species Phyllobates terribilis. Next base: position 115,111 of record NW_027363849.1, read on the forward strand.
ACAATGCAAGAGTTCCGAAGCATTTTTAAACTTCAGCGGAATTCCGAGAACAATGGAAGAGTTCCGAAGCATTTTTAAACTTCAGCGGAATTCCGAGAACAATGGAAGAGTTCCGAAGCATTTTTAAACTTCAGCGGAATTCCGAGAACAATGGAAGAGTTCCGAAGCATTTTTAAACTTCAGCGGAATTCCGAGAACAATGGAAAAGTTCCGAAGCATCTTTAAACTTCAGCAGAATTCCGAGAACAATGGAAGCGTTCCGGAGCATTTTTAAACTTCAGCGGAATTCCGAGAACAATGGAAGAGTTCCGAAGCATTTTTAAACTTCAGCGGAATTCCGAGAACAATGGAAGTGTTCCGAAGCATTTTTAAACTTCAGCGGAATTCCGAGAACAATGGAAGAGTTCCAAAGCATTTTTATATGTCAGCGGAATTCCGAGAACAATGGAAGAGTTCCGAAGCATTTTTAAACTTCAGCGGAATTCCGAGAACAATGGAAGAGTTCCGAAGCATTTTTAAACTTCAGCGGAATTCCGAGAACAATGGAAGAGTTCCACAGCATTTTTAAACTTCAGTGGAAATCTGAGAACAATGGAAGAGTTCCAAAGCATTTTTAAATTTCAGCGGAATTCCGAGAACAATGGAAGAGTTCCGAAACATTTTTAAACTTCAGCGGAATTTCGAGAACAATGGAAGAGTTCCGAAGCATTTTTAAACTTCAGCGGAATTCCGAGAACAATGGAAGAGTTCCGAAGCATTTTTAAACTTCAGCGGAATTCCGAGAACAATGGAAGAGTTCCGAAGCATTTTTAAACTTTAGCGGAATTCCGAGAACAATGGAAGAGTTCCGAAACATTTTTAAACTTCAGCGGAATTCCGAGAACAATGGAAGAGTTCCAAAGCATTTTTATATGTCAGCGGAATTCCGAGAACAATGGAAGAGTTCCGAATCATTTTTAAACTTCAGCGGAATTCCGAGAACAATGGAAGAGTTCAGAAGCATTTTTAAACTTCAGCGGAATTCCGAGAACAATGGAAGAGTTCCAAAGCATTTTTAAACTTCAGCGGAATTCCGAGAACAATGAAAGAGTTCCGAAGCATTTTTAAACTTCAGCAGAATTCCGAGAACAATGGAAGAGTTCCGAAACATTTTTAAACGTCAGCGGAATTCCGAGAACAATGGAAGAGTTCCGAAGCATTTTTAAACTTCAGCGGAATTCCGAGAACAATGGAAGAGTTCCGAAGCATTTTTAAACTTCAGCGGAATTCCGAGAACAATGGAAAAGTTCCGAAGCATCTTTAAACTTCAGCAGAATTCCGAGAACAATGGAAGCGTTCCGGAGCATTTTTAAACTTCAGCGGAATTCCGAGAACAATGGAAGCGTTCCGGAGCATTTTTAAACTTCAGCGGAATTCCGACAACAATGGAAGAGTTCCGAAGCATTTTTAAACTTCAGCGGAATTCCGAGAACAATGGAAGTGTTCCGAAGCATTTTTAAACTTCAGCGGAATTCCGAGAACAATGGAAGAGTTCCAAAGCATTTTTATATGTCAGTGGAATTCCGAGAACAATGGAAGAGTTCCGAAGCATTTTTAAACTTCAGCGGAATTCCGAGAACAATGGAAGAGTTCCGAAGCATTTTTAAACTTCAGCGGAATTCCGAGAACAATGGAAGAGTTCCGAAGCATTTTTAAACTTCAGCAGAATTCCGAGAACAATGGAAGTGTTCCGAAGCATTTTTAAACTTCAGCGGAATTCCGAGAACAATGGAAGAGTTCCAAAGCATTTTTATATGTCAGCGGAATTCCGAGAACAATGGAAGAGTTCCGAAGCATTTTTAAACTTCAGCGGAATTCCGAGAACAATGGAAGAGTTCCGAAGCATTTTTAAACTTCAGCGGAATTCCGAGAACAATGGAAGAGTTCCGAAGCATTTTTATACTTCAGCGGAATTCCGAGAACAATGGAAGAGTTCCGAAGCATTTTTAAACTTCAGCGGAATTCCGAGAACAATGGAAGTGTTCCGAAGCATTTTTAAACTTCAGCGGAATTCCGAGAACAATGGAAGAGTTCCAAAGCATTTTTATATGTCAGCGGAATTCCGAGAACAATGGAAGAGTTCCGAAGCATTTTTAAACTTCAGCGGAATTCCGAGAACAATGAAAGAGTTTCGAAACATTTTTAAACTTCACCGGAATTCCGAGAACAATGGAAGAGTTCCGAAGCATTTTTAAACTTCAGCGGAATTCCGAGAACAATGGAAGAGTTCCGAAGCATTTTTAAACTTCAGCGGAATTCCGAGAACAATGGAAGAGTTCCGAAACATTTTTAAACTTCAGCGGAATTCCGAGAACAATGGAAGAGTTCCAAAGCATTTTTATATGTCAGCGGAATTCCGAGAACAATGGAAGAGTTCCGAATCATTTTTAAACTTCAGCGGAATTCCGAGAACAATGGAAGAGTTCAGAAGCATTTTTAAACTTCAGCGGAATTCCGAGAACAATGGAAGAGTTCCAAAGCATTTTTAAACTTCAGCGGAATTCCGAGAACAATGAAAGAGTTCCGAAGCATTTTTAAACTTCAGCAGAATTCCGAGAACAATGGAAGAGTTCCGAAACATTTTTAAACGTCAGCGGAATTCCGAGAACAATGGAAGAGTTCCGAAGCATTTTTAAACTTCAGCGGAATTCCGAGAACAATGGAAGAGTTCCGAAGCATTTTTAAACTTCAGCGGAATTCCGAGAACAATGGAAAAGTTCCGAAGCATCTTTAAACTTCAGCAGAATTCCGAGAACAATGGAAGCGTTCCGGAGCATTTTTAAACTTCAGCGGAATTCCGAGAACAATGGAAGCGTTCCGGAGCATTTTTAAACTTCAGCGGAATTCCGACAACAATGGAAGAGTTCCGAAGCATTTTTAAACTTCAGCGGAATTCCAAGAACAATGGAAGTGTTCCGAAGCATTTTTAAACTTCAGCGGAATTCCGAGAACAATGGAAGAGTTCCAAAGCATTTTTATATGTCAGTGGAATTCCGAGAACAATGGAAGAGTTCCGAAGCATTTTTAAACTTCAGCGGAATTCCGAGAACAATGGAAGAGTTCCGAAGCATTTTTAAACTTCAGCGGAATTCCGGGAACAATGGAAGAGTTCCACAGCATTTTTAAACTTCAGTGGAAATCTGAGAACAATGGAAGAGTTCCAAAGCATTTTTAAACTTCAGCGGAATTTCGAGAACAATGGAAGAGTTCCGAAGCATTTTTAAACTTCAGCGGAATTCCGAGAACAATGGAAGAGTTCCGAAGCATTTTTAAACTTCAGCGGAATTCCGAAAACAATGGAAGAGTTCCGAAGCATTTTTAAACTTCAGCGGAATTCCGAGAACAATGGAAGTGTTCCGAAGCATTTTTAAACTTCAGCGGAATTCCGAGAACAATGGAAGAGTTCCAAAGCATTTTTATATGTCAGCGGAATTCCGAGAACAATGCAAGAGTTCCGAAGCATTTTTAAACTTCAGCGGAATTCCGAGAACAATGGAAGAGTTCCGAAGCATTTTTAAACTTCAGCGGAATTCCGAGAACAATGGAAGAGTTCCGAAGCATTTTTAAACTTCAGCGGAATTCCGAGAACAATGGAAGAGTTCCGAAGCATTTTTAAACTTCAGCGGAATTCCGAGAACAATGGAAAAGTTCCGAAGCATCTTTAAACTTCAGCAGAATTCCGAGAACAATGGAAGCGTTCCGGAGCATTTTTAAACTTCAGCGGAATTCCGAGAACAATGGAAGAGTTCCGAAGCATTTTTAAACTTCAGCGGAATTCCGAGAACAATGGAAGTGTTCCGAAGCATTTTTAAACTTCAGCGGAATTCCGAGAACAATGGAAGAGTTCCAAAGCATTTTTATATGTCAGTGGAATTCCGAGAACAATGGAAGAGTTCCGAAGCATTTTTAAACTTCAGCGGAATTCCGAGAACAATGGAAGAGTTCCGAAGCATTTTTAAACTTCAGCGGAATTCCGAGAACAATGGAAGAGTTCCACAGCATTTTTAAACTTCAGTGGAAATCTGAGAACAATGGAAGAGTTCCAAAGCATTTTTAAATTTCAGCGGAATTCCGAGAACAATGGAAGAGTTCCGAAGCATTTTTAAACTTCAGCGGAATTCCGAGAACAATGGAAGAGTTCCGAAGCATTTTTAAACTTCAGCGGAATTCCGAGAACAATGGAAGAGTTCCGAAGCATTTTTAAACTTCAGCGGAATTCCGAGAACAATGGAAAAGTTCCGAAGCATCTTTAAACTTCAGCAGAATTCCGAGAACAATGGAAGCGTTCCGGAGCATTTTTAAACTTCAGCGGAATTCCGAGAACAATGGAAGAGTTCCGAAGCATTTTTAAACTTCAGCGGAATTCCGAGAACAATGGAAGTGTTCCGAAGCATTTTTAAACTTCAGCGGAATTCCGAGAACAATGGAAGAGTTCCAAAGCATTTTTATATGTCAGCGGAATTCCGAGAACAATGGAAGAGTTCCGAAGCATTTTTAAACTTCAGCGGAATTCCGAGAACAATGGAAGAGTTCCGAAGCATTTTTAAACTTCAGCGGAATTCCGAGAACAATGGAAGAGTTCCACAGCATTTTTAAACTTCAGTGGAAATCTGAGAACAATGGAAGAGTTCCAAAGCATTTTTAAATTTCAGCGGAATTCCGAGAACAATGGAAGAGTTCCGAAACATTTTTAAACTTCAGCGGAATTTCGAGAACAATGGAAGAGTTCCGAAGCATTTTTAAACTTCAGCGGAATTCCGAGAACAATGGAAGAGTTCCGAAGCATTTTTAAACTTCAGCGGAATTCCGAGAACAATGGAAGAGTTCCGAAGCATTTTTAAACTTCAGCGGAATTCTGAGAACAATGGAAGTGTTCCGAAGCATTTTTAAACTTCAGCGGAATTCCGAGAACAATGGAAGAGTTCCAAAGCATTTTTATATGTCAGCGGAATTCCGAGAACAATGGAAGAGTTCCGAAGCATTTTTAAACTTCAGCGGAATTCCGAGAACAATGGAAGAGTTCCGAAGCATTTTTAAACTTCAGCGGAATTCCGAGAACAATGGAAGAGTTCCGAAGCATTTTTAAACTTCAGCGGAATTCCGAGAACAATGGAAGAGTTCCGAAGCATTTTTAAACTTCAGCGGAATTCTGAGAACAATGGAAGAGTTCCGAAGCATTTTTAAACTTCAGCGGAATTCCGAGAACAATGGAAGTGTTCCGAAGCATTTTTAAACTTCAGCGGAATTCCGAGAACAATGGTAGAGTTCCGAAGCATCTTTAAACTTCAGCAGAATTCCGAGAACAATGGAAGCGTTCCGAAGCATTTTTAAACTTCAGCGGAATTCCGAGAACAATGGAAGTGTTCCGAAGCATTTTTAAACTTCAGCGGAATTCCGAGAACAATGGAAGTGTTCCGAAGCATTTTTAAACTTCAGCGGAATTCCGAGAACAATGGAAGCGTTCCAAAGCATTTTTATATGTCAGCGGAATTCCGAGAACAATGGAAGAGTTCCGAAGCATTTTTAAACTTCAGCGGAATTCCGAGAACAATGGAAGAGTTCCGAAGCATTTTTAAACTTCAGCGGAATTCCGAAAACAATGGAAGAGTTCCGAAGCATTTTTAAACTTCAGCGGAATTCCGAGAACAATGGAAGAGTTCCGAAGCATTTTTAAACTTCAGCGGAATTCCGAGAACAATGGAAGTGTTCCGAAGCATTTTTAAACTTCAGCGGAATTCCGAGAACAATGGAAGAGTTCCGAAGCATTTTTAAACTTCAGCGGAATTCCGAGAACAATGGAAGAGTTCCGAAGCATGTTTAAACTTCAGTGGAATTCCGAGAACAATGGAAGAGTTCCGAAGCATTTTTAAACTTCAGCGGAATTCCGAGAACAATGAAAGAGTTTCGAAACATTTTTAAACTTCAGCGGAATTCCGAGAACAATGGAAGAGTTCCGAAGCATTTTTAAACTTCAGCGGAATTCCGAGAACAATGGAAGAGTTCCGAAGCATTTTTAAACTTCAGCGGAATTCCGAGAACAATGGAAGAGTTCCGAAACATTTTTAAACTTCAGCGGAATTCCGAGAACAATGGAAGAGTTCCAAAGCATTTTTATATGTCAGCGGAATTCCGAGAACAATGGAAGAGTTCCGAATCATTTTTAAACTTCAGCGGAATTCCGAGAACAATGGAAGAGTTCAGAAGCATTTTTAAACTTCAGCGGAATTCCGAGAACAATGGAAGAGTTCCAAAGCATTTTTAAACTTCAGCGGAATTCCGAGAACAATGAAAGAGTTCCGAAGCATTTTTAAACTTCAGCAGAATTCCGAGAACAATGGAAGAGTTGCGAAACATTTTTAAACTTCAGCGGAATTCCGAGAACAATGGAAGAGTTCCGAAGCATTTTTAAACTTCAGCGGAATTCCGAGAACAATGAAAGAGTTTCGAAACATTTTTAAACTTCAGCGGAATTCCGAGAACAATGGAAGAGTTCCGAAGCATTTTTAAACTTCAGCGGAATTCCGAGAACAATGGAAGAGTTCCGAAGCATTTTTAAACTTCTGCGGAATTCCGAGAACAATGGAAGAGTTCCGAAACATTTTTAAACTTCAGCGGAATTCCGAGAACAATGGAAGAGTTCCAAAGCATTTTTATATGTCAGCGGAATTCCGAGAACAATGGAAGAGTTCCGAATCATTTTTAAACTTCAGCGGAATTCCGAGAACAATGGAAGAGTTCCAAAGCATTTTTAAACTTCAGCGGAATTCCGAGAACAATGAAAGAGTTCCGAAGCATTTTTAAACTTCAGCAGAATTCCGAGAACAATGGAAGAGTTCCAAAGCATTTTTATATGTCAGCGGAATTCCGAGAACAATGGAAGAGTTCCGAAGCATTTTTAAACTTCAGCGGAATTCCGAGAACAATGGAAGAGTTCCAAAGCATTTTTATATGTCAGCGGAATTCCGAGAACAATGGAAGAGTTCCGAAGCATTTTTAAACTTCAGCGGAATTCCGAGAACAATGGAAGAGTTCCGAAGCATTTTTAAACTTCAGCGGAATTCCGAGAACAATGGAAGAGTTCCACAGCATTTTTAAACTTCAGTGGAAATCTGAGAACAATGGAAGAGTTCCAAAGCATTTTTAAATTTCAGCGGAATTCCGAGAACAATGGAAGAGTTCCGAAACATTTTTAAACTTCAGCGGAATTTCGAGAACAATGGAAGAGTTCCGAAGCATTTTTAAACTTCAGCGGAATTCCGAGAACAATGGAAGAGTTCCGAAGCATTTTTAAACTTCAGCGGAATTCCGAGAACAATGGAAGAGTTCCGAAGCATTTTTAAACTTCAGCGGAATTCTGAGAACAATGGAAGTGTTCCGAAGCATTTTTAAACTTCAGCGGAATTCCGAGAACAATGGAAGAGTTCCAAAGCATTTTTATATGTCAGCGGAATTCCGAGAACAATGGAAGAGTTCCGAAGCATTTTTAAACTTCAGCGGAATTCCGAGAACAATGGAAGAGTTCCGAAGCATTTTTAAACTTCAGCGGAATTCCGAGAACAATGGAAGAGTTCCGAAGCATTTTTAAACTTCAGCGGAATTCCGAGAACAATGGAAGAGTTCCGAAGCATTTTTAAACTTCAGCGGAATTCTGAGAACAATGGAAGAGTTCCGAAGCATTTTTAAACTTCAGCGGAATTCCGAGAACAATGGAAGTGTTCCGAAGCATTTTTAAACTTCAGCGGAATTCCGAGAACAATGGTAGAGTTCCGAAGCATCTTTAAACTTCAGCAGAATTCCGAGAACAATGGAAGCGTTCCGAAGCATTTTTAAACTTCAGCGGAATTCCGAGAACAATGGAAGTGTTCCGAAGCATTTTTAAACTTCAGCGGAATTCCGAGAACAATGGAAGTGTTCCGAAGCATTTTTAAACTTCAGCGGAATTCCGAGAACAATGGAAGCGTTCCAAAGCATTTTTATATGTCAGCGGAATTCCGAGAACAATGGAAGAGTTCCGAAGCATTTTTAAACTTCAGCGGAATTCCGAGAACAATGGAAGAGTTCCGAAGCATTTTTAAACTTCAGCGGAATTCCGAAAACAATGGAAGAGTTCCGAAGCATTTTTAAACTTCAGCGGAATTCCGAGAACAATGGAAGAGTTCCGAAGCATTTTTAAACTTCAGCGGAATTCCGAGAACAATGGAAGTGTTCCGAAGCATTTTTAAACTTCAGCGGAATTCCGAGAACAATGGAAGAGTTCCGAAGCATTTTTAAACTTCAGCGGAATTCCGAGAACAATGGAAGAGTTCCGAAGCATGTTTAAACTTCAGTGGAATTCCGAGAACAATGGAAGAGTTCCGAAGCATTTTTAAACTTCAGCGGAATTCCGAGAACAATGAAAGAGTTTCGAAACATTTTTAAACTTCAGCGGAATTCCGAGAACAATGGAAGAGTTCCGAAGCATTTTTAAACTTCAGCGGAATTCCGAGAACAATGGAAGAGTTCCGAAGCATTTTTAAACTTCAGCGGAATTCCGAGAACAATGGAAGAGTTCCGAAACATTTTTAAACTTCAGCGGAATTCCGAGAACAATGGAAGAGTTCCAAAGCATTTTTATATGTCAGCGGAATTCCGAGAACAATGGAAGAGTTCCGAATCATTTTTAAACTTCAGCGGAATTCCGAGAACAATGGAAGAGTTCAGAAGCATTTTTAAACTTCAGCGGAATTCCGAGAACAATGGAAGAGTTCCAAAGCATTTTTAAACTTCAGCGGAATTCCGAGAACAATGAAAGAGTTCCGAAGCATTTTTAAACTTCAGCAGAATTCCGAGAACAATGGAAGAGTTGCGAAACATTTTTAAACTTCAGCGGAATTCCGAGAACAATGGAAGAGTTCCGAAGCATTTTTAAACTTCAGCGGAATTCCGAGAACAATGAAAGAGTTTCGAAACATTTTTAAACTTCAGCGGAATTCCGAGAACAATGGAAGAGTTCCGAAGCATTTTTAAACTTCAGCGGAATTCCGAGAACAATGGAAGAGTTCCGAAGCATTTTTAAACTTCTGCGGAATTCCGAGAACAATGGAAGAGTTCCGAAACATTTTTAAACTTCAGCGGAATTCCGAGAACAATGGAAGAGTTCCAAAGCATTTTTATATGTCAGCGGAATTCCGAGAACAATGGAAGAGTTCCGAATCATTTTTAAACTTCAGCGGAATTCCGAGAACAATGGAAGAGTTCCAAAGCATTTTTAAACTTCAGCGGAATTCCGAGAACAATGAAAGAGTTCCGAAGCATTTTTAAACTTCAGCAGAATTCCGAGAACAATGGAAGAGTTCCGAAGCATTTTTAAACTTCAGCGGAATTCCGAAAACAATGGAAGAGTTCCGAAGCATTTTTAAACTTCAGCGGAATTCCGAGAACAATGGAAGTGTTCCGAAGCATTTTTAAACTTCAGCGGAATTCCGAGAACAATGGAAGAGTTCCAAAGCATTTTTATATGTCAGCGGAATTCCGAGAACAATGCAAGAGTTCCGAAGCATTTTTAAACTTCAGCGGAATTCCGAGAACAATGGAAGAGTTCCGAAGCATTTTTAAACTTCAGCGGAATTCCGAGAACAATGGAAGAGTTCCGAAGCATTTTTAAACTTCAGCGGAATTCCGAGAACAATGGAAGAGTTCCGAAGCATTTTTAAACTTCAGCGGAATTCCGAGAACAATGGAAAAGTTCCGAAGCATCTTTAAACTTCAGCAGAATTCCGAGAACAATGGAAGCGTTCCGGAGCATTTTTAAACTTCAGCGGAATTCCGAGAACAATGGAAGAGTTCCGAAGCATTTTTAAACTTCAGCGGAATTCCGAGAACAATGGAAGTGTTCCGAAGCATTTTTAAACTTCAGCGGAATTCCGAGAACAATGGAAGAGTTCCAAAGCATTTTTATATGTCAGCGGAATTCCGAGAACAATGGAAGAGTTCCGAAGCATTTTTAAACTTCAGCGGAATTCCGAGAACAATGGAAGAGTTCCGAAGCATTTTTAAACTTCAGCGGAATTCCGAGAACAATGGAAGAGTTCCACAGCATTTTTAAACTTCAGTGGAAATCTGAGAACAATGGAAGAGTTCCAAAGCATTTTTAAATTTCAGCGGAATTCCGAGAACAATGGAAGAGTTCCGAAACATTTTTAAACTTCAGCGGAATTTCGAGAACAATGGAAGAGTTCCGAAGCATTTTTAAACTTCAGCGGAATTCCGAGAACAATGGAAGAGTTCCGAAGCATTTTTAAACTTCAGCGGAATTCCGAGAACAATGGAAGAGTTCCGAAGCATTTTTAAACTTCAGCGGAATTCCGAGAACAATGGAAGAGTTCCGAAACATTTTTAAACTTCAGCGGAATTCCGAGAACAATGGAAGAGTTCCAAAGCATTTTTATATGTCAGCGGAATTCCGAGAACAATGGAAGAGTTCCGAATCATTTTTAAACTTCAGCGGAATTCCGAGAACAATGGAAGAGTTCAGAAGCATTTTTAAACTTCAGCGGAATTCCGAGAACAATGGAAGAGTTCCAAAGCATTTTTAAACTTCAGCGGAATTCCGAGAACAATGAAAGAGTTCCGAAGCATTTTTAAACTTCAGCAGAATTCCGAGAACAATGGAAGAGTTCCGAAACATTTTTAAACGTCAGCGGAATTCCGAGAACAATGGAAGAGTTCCACAGCATTTTTAAACTTCAGTGGAAATCTGAGAACAATGGAAGAGTTCCAAAGCATTTTTAAACTTCAGCGGAATTTCGAGAACAATGGAAGAGTTCCGAAGCATTTTTAAACTTCAGCGGAATTCCGAGAACAATGGAAGAGTTCCGAAGCATTTTTAAACTTCAGCGGAATTCCGAAAACAATGGAAGAGTTCCGAAGCATTTTTAAACTTCAGCGGAATTCCGAGAACAATGGAAGTGTTCCGAAGCATTTTTAAACTTCAGCGGAATTCCGAGAACAATGGAAGAGTTCCAAAGCATTTTTATATGTCAGCGGAATTCCGAGAACAATGCAAGAGTTCCGAAGCATTTTTAAACTTCAGCGGAATTCCGAGAACAATGGAAGAGTTCCGAAGCATTTTTAAACTTCAGCGGAATTCCGAGAACAATGGAAGAGTTCCGAAGCATTTTTAAACTTCAGCGGAATTCCGAGAACAATGGAAGAGTTCCGAAGCATTTTTAAACTTCAGCGGAATTCCGAGAACAATGGAAAAGTTCCGAAGCATCTTTAAACTTCAGCAGAATTCCGAGAACAATGGAAGCGTTCCGGAGCATTTTTAAACTTCAGCGGAATTCCGAGAACAATGGAAGAGTTCCGAAGCATTTTTAAACTTCAGCGGAATTCCGAGAACAATGGAAGTGTTCCGAAGCATTTTTAAACTTCAGCGGAATTCCGAGAACAATGGAAGAGTTCCAAAGCATTTTTATATGTCAGTGGAATTCCGAGAACAATGGAAGAGTTCCGAAGCATTTTTAAACTTCAGCGGAATTCCGAGAACAATGGAAGAGTTCCGAAGCATTTTTAAACTTCAGCGGAATTCCGAGAACAATGGAAGAGTTCCACAGCATTTTTAAACTTCAGTGGAAATCTGAGAACAATGGAAGAGTTCCAAAGCATTTTTAAATTTCAGCGGAATTCCGAGAACAATGGAAGAGTTCCGAAGCATTTTTAAACTTCAGCGGAATTCCGAGAACAATGGAAGAGTTCCGAAGCATTTTTAAACTTCAGCGGAATTCCGAGAACAATGGAAGAGTTCCGAAGCATTTTTAAACTTCAGCGGAATTCCGAGAACAATGGAAAAGTTCCGAAGCATCTTTAAACTTCAGCAGAATTCCGAGAACAATGGAAGCGTTCCGGAGCATTTTTAAACTTCAGCGGAATTCCGAGAACAATGGAAGAGTTCCGAAGCATTTTTAAACTTCAGCGGAATTCCGAGAACAATGGAAGTGTTCCGAAGCATTTTTAAACTTCAGCGGAATTCCGAGAACAATGGAAGAGTTCCAAAGCATTTTTATATGTCAGCGGAATTCCGAGAACAATGGAAGAGTTCCGAAGCATTTTTAAACTTCAGCGGAATTCCGAGAACAATGGAAGAGTTCCGAAGCATTTTTAAACTTCAGCGGAATTCCGAGAACAATGGAAGAGTTCCACAGCATTTTTAAACTTCAGTGGAAATCTGAGAACAATGGAAGAGTTCCAAAGCATTTTTAAATTTCAGCGGAATTCCGAGAACAATGGAAGAGTTCCGAAACATTTTTAAACTTCAGCGGAATTTCGAGAACAATGGAAGAGTTCCGAAGCATTTTTAAACTTCAGCGGAATTCCGAGAACAATGGAAGAGTTCCGAAGCATTTTTAAACTTCAGCGGAATTCCGAGAACAATGGAAGAGTTCCGAAGCATTTTTAAACTTCAGCGGAATTCTGAGAACAATGGAAGTGTTCCGAAGCATTTTTAAACTTCAGCGGAATTCCGAGAACAATGGAAGAGTTCCAAAGCATTTTTATATGTCAGCGGAATTCCGAGAACAATGGAAGAGTTCCGAAGCATTTTTAAACTTCAGCGGAATTCCGAGAACAATGGAAGAGTTCCGAAGCATTTTTAAACTTCAGCGGAATTCCGAGAACAATGGAAGAGTTCCGAAGCATTTTTAAACTTCAGCGGAATTCCGAGAACAATGGAAGAGTTCCGAAGCATTTTTAAACTTCAGCGGAATTCTGAGAACAATGGAAGAGTTCCGAAGCATTTTTAAACTTCAGCGGAATTCCGAGAACAATGGAAGTGTTCCGAAGCATTTTTAAACTTCAGCGGAATTCCGAGAACAATGGTAGAGTTCCGAAGCATCTTTAAACTTCAGCAGAATTCCGAGAACAATGGAAGCGTTCCGAAGCATTTTTAAACTTCAGCGGAATTCCGAGAACAATGGAAGTGTTCCGAAGCATTTTTAAACTTCAGCGGAATTCCGAGAACAATGGAAGTGTTCCGAAGCATTTTTAAACTTCAGCGGAATTCCGAGAACAATGGAAGCGTTCCAAAGCATTTTTATATGTCAGCGGAATTCCGAGAACAATGGAAGAGTTCCGAAGCATTTTTAAACTTCAGCGGAATTCCGAGAACAATGGAAGAGTTCCGAAGCATTTTTAAACTTCAGCGGAATTCCGAAAACAATGGAAGAGTTCCGAAGCATTTTTAAACTTCAGCGGAATTCCGAGAACAATGGAAGAGTTCCGAAGCATTTTTAAACTTCAGCGGAATTCCGAGAACAATGGAAGTGTTCCGAAGCATTTTTAAACTTCAGCGGAATTCCGAGAACAATGGAAGAGTTCCGAAGCATTTTTAAACTTCAGCGGAATTCCGAGAACAATGGAAGAGTTCCGAAGCATGTTTAAACTTCAGTGGAATTCCGAGAACAATGGAAGAGTTCCGAAGCATTTTTAAACTTCAGCGGAATTCCGAGAACAATGAAAGAGTTTCGAAACATTTTTAAACTTCAGCGGAATTCCGAGAACAATGGAAGAGTTCCGAAGCATTTTTAAACTTCAGCGGAATTCCGAGAACAATGGAAGAGTTCCGAAGCATTTTTAAACTTCAGCGGAATTCCGAGAACAATGGAAGAGTTCCGAAACATTTTTAAACTTCAGCGGAATTCCGAGAACAATGGAAGAGTTCCAAAGCATTTTTATATGTCAGCGGAATTCCGAGAACAATGGAAGAGTTCCGAATCATTTTTAAACTTCAGCGGAATTCCGAGAACAATGGAAGAGTTCAGAAGCATTTTTAAACTTCAGCGGAATTCCGAGAACAATGGAAGAGTTCCAAAGCATTTTTAAACTTCAGCGGAATTCCGAGAACAATGAAAGAGTTCCGAAGCATTTTTAAACTTCAGCAGAATTCCGAGAACAATGGAAGAGTTGCGAAACATTTTTAAACTTCAGCGGAATTCCGAGAACAATGGAAGAGTTCCGAAGCATTTTTAAACTTCAGCGGAATTCCGAGAACAATGAAAGAGTTTCGAAACATTTTTAAACTTCAGCGGAATTCCGAGAACAATGGAAGAGTTCCGAAGCATTTTTAAACTTCAGCGGAATTCCGAGAACAATGGAAGAGTTCCGAAGCATTTTTAAACTTCTGCGGAATTCCGAGAACAATGGAAGAGTTCCGAAACATTTTTAAACTTCAGCGGAATTCCGAGAACAATGGAAGAGTTCCAAAGCATTTTTATATGTCAGCGGAATTCCGAGAACAATGGAAGAGTTCCGAATCATTTTTAAACTTCAGCGGAATTCCGAGAACAATGGAAGAGTTCCAAAGCATTTTTAAACTTCAGCGGAATTCCGAGAACAATGAAAGAGTTCCGAAGCATTTTTAAACTTCAGCAGAATTCCGAGAACAATGGAAGAGTTCCGAAGCATTTTTAAACTTCAGCGGAATTCCGAAAACAATGGAAGAGTTCCGAAGCATTTTTAAACTTCAGCGGAATTCCGAGAACAATGGAAGTGTTCCGAAGCATTTTTAAACTTCAGCGGAATTCCGAGAACAATGGAAGACTTCCAAAGCATTTTTATATGTCAGCGGAATTCCGAGAACAATGCAAGAGTTCCGAAGCATTTTTAAACTTCAGCGGAATTCCGAGAACAATGGAAGAGTTCCGAAGCATTTTTAAACTTCAGCGGAATTCCGAGAACAATGGAAGAGTTCCGAAGCATTTTTAAACTTCAGCGGAATTCCGAGAACAATGGAAGAGTTCCGAAGCATTTTTAAACTTCAGCGGAATTCCGAGAACAATGGAAAAGTTCCGAAGCATCTTTAAACTTCAGCAGAATTCCGAGAACAATGGAAGCGTTCCGGAGCATTTTTAAACTTCAGCGGAATTCCGAGAACAATGGAAGAGTTCCGAAGCATTTTTAAACTTCAGCGGAATTCCGAGAACAATGGAAGTGTTCCGAAGCATTTTTAAACTTCAGCGGAATTCCGAGAACAATGGAAGAGTTCCAAAGCATTTTTATATGTCAGCGGAATTCCGAGAACAATGGAAGAGTTCCGAAGCATTTTTAAACTTCAGCGGAATTCCGAGAACAATGGAAGAGTTCCGAAGCATTTTTAAACTTCAGCGGAATTCCGAGAACAATGGAAGAGTTCCACAGCATTTTTAAACTTCAGTGGAAATCTGAGAACAATGGAAGAGTTCCAAAGCATTTTTAAATTTCAGCGGAATTCCGAGAACAATGGAAGAGTTCCGAAACATTTTTAAACTTCAGCGGAATTTCGAGAACAATGGAAGAGTTCCGAAGCATTTTTAAACTTCAGCGGAATTCCGAGAACAATGGAAGAGTTCCGAAGCATTTTTAAACTTCAGCGGAATTCCGAGAACAATGGAAGAGTTCCGAAGCATTTTTAAACTTCAGCGGAATTCCGAGAACAATGGAAGAGTTCCGAAACATTTTTAAACTTCAGCGGAATTCCGAGAACAATGGAAGAGTTCCAAAGCATTTTTATATGTCAGCGGAATTCCGAGAACAATGGAAGAGTTCCGAATCATTTTTAAACTTCAGCGGAATTCCGAGAACAATGGAAGAGTTCAGAAGCATTTTTAAACTTCAGCGGAATTCCGAGAACAATGGAAGAGTTCCAAAGCATTTTTAAACTTCAGCGGAATTCCGAGAACAATGAAAGAGTTCCGAAGCATTTTTAAACTTCAGCAGAATTCCGAGAACAATGGAAGAGTTCCGAAACATTTTTAAACGTCAGCGGAATTCCGAGAACAATGGAAGAGTTCCGAAGCATTTTTAAACTTCAGCGGAATTCCGAGAACAATGGAAGAGTTCCGAAGCATTTTTAAACATCAGCGGAATTCCGAGAACAATGGAAGAGTTCCGAAGCATTTTTAAACTTCAGCGGAATTCCGGGAACAATGGAAGAGTTCCACAGCATTTTTAAACTTCAGTGGAAATCTGAGAACAATGGAAGAGTTCCAAAGCATTTTTAAACTTCAGCGGAATTTCGAGAACAATGGAAGAGTTCCGAAGCATTTTTAAACTTCAGCGGAATTCCGAGAACAATGGAAGAGTTCCGAAGCATTTTTAAACTTCAGCGGAATTCCGAAAACAATGGAAGAGTTCCGAAGCATTTTTAAACTTCAGCGGAATTCCGAGAACAATGGAAGTGTTCCGAAGCATTTTTAAACTTCAGCGGAATTCCGAGAACAATGGAAGAGTTCCAAAGCATTTTTATATGTCAGCGGAATTCCGAGAACAATGCAAGAGTTCCGAAGCATTTTTAAACTTCAGCGGAATTCCGAGAACAATGGAAGAGTTCCGAAGCATTTTTAAACTTCAGCGGAATTCCGAGAACAATGGAAGAGTTCCGAAGCATTTTTAAACTTCAGCGGAATTCCGAGAACAATGGAAGAGTTCCGAAGCATTTTTAAACTTCAGCGGAATTCCGAGAACAATGGAAAAGTTCCGAAGCATCTTTAAACTTCAGCAGAATTCCGAGAACAATGGAAGCGTTCCGGAGCATTTTTAAACTTCAGCGGAATTCCGAGAACAATGGAAGAGTTCCGAAGCATTTTTAAACTTCAGCGGAATTCCGAGAACAATGGAAGTGTTCCGAAGCATTTTTAAACTTCAGCGGAATTCCGAGAACAATGGAAGAGTTCCAAAGCATTTTTATATGTCAGCGGAATTCCGAGAACAATGGAAGAGTTCCGAAGCATTTTTAAACTTCAGCGGAATTCCGAGAACAATGGAAGAGTTCCGAAGCATTTTTAAACTTCAGCGGAATTCCGAGAACAATGGAAGAGTTCCACAGCATTTTTAAACTTCAGTGGAAATCTGAGAACAATGGAAGAGTTCCAAAGCATTTTTAAATTTCAGCGGAATTCCGAGAACAATGGAAGAGTTCCGAAGCATTTTTAAACTTCAGCGGAATTCCGAGAACAATGGAAGAGTTCCGAAGCATTTTTAAACTTCAGCGGAATTCCGAGAACAATGGAAGAGTTCCGAAGCATTTTTAAACTTCAGCGGAATTCCGAGAACAATGGAAAAGTTCCGAAGCATCTTTAAACTTCAGCAGAATTCCGAGAACAATGGAAGCGTTCCGGAGCATTTTTAAACTTCAGCGGAATTCCGAGAACAATGGAAGAGTTCCGAAGCATTTTTAAACTTCAGCGGAATTCCGAGAACAATGGAAGTGTTCCGAAGCATTTTTAAACTTCAGCGGAATTCCGAGAACAATGGAAGAGTTCCAAAGCATTTTTATATGTCAGCGGAATTCCGAGAACAATGGAAGAGTTCCAAAGCATTTTTATATGTCAGCGGAATTCCGAGAACAATGGAAGAGTTCCGAAGCATTTTTAAACTTCAGCGGAATTCCGAGAACAATGGAAGAGTTCCGAAGCATTTTTAAACTTCAGCGGAATTCCGAGAACAATGGAAGAGTTCCACAGCATTTTTAAACTTCAGTGGAAATCTGAGAACAATGGAAGAGTTCCAAAGCATTTTTAAATTTCAGCGGAATTCCGAGAACAATGGAAGAGTTCCGAAACATTTTTAAACTTCAGCGGAATTTCGAGAACAATGGAAGAGTTCCGAAGCATTTTTAAACTTCAGCGGAATTCCGAGAACAATGGAAGAGTTCCGAAGCATTTTTAAACTTCAGCGGAATTCCGAGAACAATGGAAGAGTTCCGAAGCATTTTTAAACTTCAGCGGAATTCTGAGAACAATGGAAGTGTTCCGAAGCATTTTTAAACTTCAGCGGAATTCCGAGAACAATGGAAGAGTTCCAAAGCATTTTTATATGTCAGCGGAATTCCGAGAACAATGGAAGAGTTCCGAAGCATTTTTAAACTTCAGCGGAATTCCGAGAACAATGGAAGAGTTCCGAAGCATTTTTAAACTTCAGCGGAATTCCGAGAACAATGGAAGAGTTCCGAAGCATTTTTAAACTTCAGCGGAATTCCGAGAACAATGGAAGAGTTCCGAAGCATTTTTAAACTTCAGCGGAATTCTGAGAACAATGGAAGAGTTCCGAAGCATTTTTAAACTTCAGCGGAATTCCGAGAACAATGGAAGTGTTCCGAAGCATTTTTAAACTTCAGCGGAATTCCGAGAACAATGGTAGAGTTCCGAAGCATCTTTAAACTTCAGCAGAATTCCGAGAACAATGGAAGCGTTCCGAAGCATTTTTAAACTTCAGCGGAATTCCGAGAACAATGGAAGTGTTCCGAAGCATTTTTAAACTTCAGCGGAATTCCGAGAACAATGGAAGTGTTCCGAAGCATTTTTAAACTTCAGCGGAATTCCGAGAACAATGGAAGCGTTCCAAAGCATTTTTATATGTCAGCGGAATTCCGAGAACAATGGAAGAGTTCCGAAGCATTTTTAAACTTCAGCGGAATTCCGAGAACAATGGAAGAGTTCCGAAGCATTTTTAAACTTCAGCGGAATTCCGAAAACAATGGAAGAGTTCCGAAGCATTTTTAAACTTCAGCGGAATTCCGAGAACAATGGAAGAGTTCCGAAGCATTTTTAAACTTCAGCGGAATTCCGAGAACAATGGAAGTGTTCCGAAGCATTTTTAAACTTCAGCGGAATTCCGAGAACAATGGAAGAGTTCCGAAGCATTTTTAAACTTCAGCGGAATTCCGAGAACAATGGAAGAGTTCCGAAGCATGTTTAAACTTCAGTGGAATTCCGAGAACAATGGAAGAGTTCCGAAGCATTTTTAAACTTCAGCGGAATTCCGAGAACAATGAAAGAGTTTCGAAACATTTTTAAACTTCAGCGGAATTCCGAGAACAATGGAAGAGTTCCGAAGCATTTTTAAACTTCAGCGGAATTCCGAGAACAATGGAAGAGTTCCGAAGCATTTTTAAACTTCAGCGGAATTCCGAGAACAATGGAAGAGTTCCGAAACATTTTTAAACTTCAGCGGAATTCCGAGAACAATGGAAGAGTTCCAAAGCATTTTTATATGTCAGCGGAATTCCGAGAACAATGGAAGAGTTCCGAATCATTTTTAAACTTCAGCGGAATTCCGAGAACAATGGAAGAGTTCAGAAGCATTTTT
Organism: Phyllobates terribilis; assembly: GCF_046119375.1. Classification (NCBI taxonomy): domain Eukaryota; kingdom Metazoa; phylum Chordata; class Amphibia; order Anura; family Dendrobatidae; genus Phyllobates; species Phyllobates terribilis. The sequence continues at coordinate 134,248 of NW_027363849.1, forward strand.
AAACTTCAGCGGAATTCCGAGAACAATGGAAGAGTTCCAAAGCATTTTTAAACTTCAGCGGAATTCCGAGAACAATGAAAGAGTTCCGAAGCATTTTTAAACTTCAGCAGAATTCCGAGAACAATGGAAGAGTTGCGAAACATTTTTAAACTTCAGCGGAATTCCGAGAACAATGGAAGAGTTCCAAAGCATTTTTATATGTCAGCGGAATTCCGAGAACAATGGAAGAGTTCCGAATCATTTTTAAACTTCAGCGGAATTCCGAGAACAATGGAAGAGTTCCAAAGCATTTTTAAACTTCAGCGGAATTCCGAGAACAATGAAAGAGTTCCGAAGCATTTTTAAACTTCAGCAGAATTCCGAGAACAATGGAAGAGTTCCGAAGCATTTTTAAACTTCAGCGGAATTCCGAAAACAATGGAAGAGTTCCGAAGCATTTTTAAACTTCAGCGGAATTCCGAGAACAATGGAAGTGTTCCGAAGCATTTTTAAACTTCAGCGGAATTCCGAGAACAATGGAAGAGTTCCAAAGCATTTTTATATGTCAGCGGAATTCCGAGAACAATGCAAGAGTTCCGAAGCATTTTTAAACTTCAGCGGAATTCCGAGAACAATGGAAGAGTTCCGAAGCATTTTTAAACTTCAGCGGAATTCCGAGAACAATGGAAGAGTTCCGAAGCATTTTTAAACTTCAGCGGAATTCCGAGAACAATGGAAGAGTTCCGAAGCATTTTTAAACTTCAGCGGAATTCCGAGAACAATGGAAAAGTTCCGAAGCATCTTTAAACTTCAGCAGAATTCCGAGAACAATGGAAGCGTTCCGGAGCATTTTTAAACTTCAGCGGAATTCCGAGAACAATGGAAGAGTTCCGAAGCATTTTTAAACTTCAGCGGAATTCCGAGAACAATGGAAGTGTTCCGAAGCATTTTTAAACTTCAGCGGAATTCCGAGAACAATGGAAGAGTTCCAAAGCATTTTTATATGTCAGCGGAATTCCGAGAACAATGGAAGAGTTCCGAAGCATTTTTAAACTTCAGCGGAATTCCGAGAACAATGGAAGAGTTCCGAAGCATTTTTAAACTTCAGCGGAATTCCGAGAACAATGGAAGAGTTCCACAGCATTTTTAAACTTCAGTGGAAATCTGAGAACAATGGAAGAGTTCCAAAGCATTTTTAAATTTCAGCGGAATTCCGAGAACAATGGAAGAGTTCCGAAACATTTTTAAACTTCAGCGGAATTCCGAGAACAATGGAAGAGTTCCAAAGCATTTTTAAACTTCAGCGGAATTCCGAGAACAATGAAAGAGTTCCGAAGCATTTTTAAACTTCAGCAGAATTCCGAGAACAATGGAAGAGTTCCGAAGCATTTTTAAACTTCAGCGGAATTCTGAGAACAATGGAAGAGTTCCGAAGCATTTTTAAACTTCAGCTGAATTCCGAGAACAATGGAAGAGTTCCGAAGCATTTTTAAACTTCAGCGGAATTCCGAGAACAATGGAAGAGTTCCACAGCATTTTTAAACTTCAGTGGAAATCTGAGAACAATGGAAGAGTTCCAAAGCATTTTTAAATTTCAGCGGAATTCCGAGAACAATGGAAGAGTTCCGAAACATTTTTAAACTTCAGCGGAATTTCGAGAACAATGGAAGAGTTCTGAAGCATTTTTAAACTTCAGCGGAATTCCGAGAACAATGGAAGAGTTCCGAAACATTTTTAAACTTCAGCGGAATTCCGAGAACAATGGAAGAGTTCCAAAGCATTTTTATATGTCAGCGGAATTCCGAGAACAATGGAAGAGTTCCGAATCATTTTTAAACTTCAGCGGAATTCCGAGAACAATGGAAGAGTTCAGAAGCATTTTTAAACTTCAGCGGAATTCCGAGAACAATGGAAGAGTTCCAAAGCATTTTTAAACTTCAGCGGAATTCCGAGAACAATGAAAGAGTTCCGAAGCATTTTTAAACTTCAGCAGAATTCCGAGAACAATGGAAGAGTTGCGAAACATTTTTAAACTTCAGCGGAATTCCGAGAACAATGGAAGAGTTCCGAAGCATTTTTAAACTTCAGCGGAATTCCGAGAACAATGAAAGAGTTTCGAAACATTTTTAAACTTCAGCGGAATTCCGAGAACAATGGAAGAGTTCCGAAGCATTTTTAAACTTCAGCGGAATTCCGAGAACAATGGAAGAGTTCCAAAGCATTTTTAAACTTCAGCGGAATTCCGAGAACAATGAAAGAGTTCCGAAGCATTTTTAAACTTCAGCAGAATTCCGAGAACAATGGAAGAGTTCCGAAGCATTTTTAAACTTCAGCGGAATTCCGAGAACAATGGAAGAGTTCCGAAGCATTTTTAAACTTCAGCTGAATTCCGAGAACAATGGAAGAGTTCCGAAGCATTTTTAAACTTCAGCGGAATTCCGAGAACAATGGAAGAGTTCCACAGCATTTTTAAACTTCAGTGGAAATCTGAGAACAATGGAAGAGTTCCAAAGCATTTTTAAATTTCAGCGGAATTCCGAGAACAATGGAAGAGTTCCGAAAAATTTTTAAACTTCAGCGGAATTTCGAGAACAATGGAAGAGTTCTGAAGCATTTTTAAACTTCAGCGGAATTCCGAGAACAATGGAAGAGTTCCGAAGCATTTTTAAACTTCAGCGGAATTCCGAGAACAATGGAAGAGTTCCGAAGCATTTTTAAACTTCAGCGGAATTCCGAGAACAATGGAAGAGTTCCGAAGCATTTTTAAACTTCAGCGGAATTCCGAGAACAATGGAAGAGTTCCGAAGCATTTTTAAACTTCAGCGGAATTCCGAGAACAATGGAAGAGTTCCGAAGCATTTTTAAACTTCAGCGGAATTCCGAGAACAATGGAAAAGTTCCGAAGCATCTTTAAACTTCAGCAGAATTCCGAGAACAATGGAAGCGTTCCGGAGCATTTTTAAACTTCAGCGGAATTCCGAGAACAATGGAAGAGTTCCGAAGCATTTTTAAACTTCAGCGGAATTCCGAGAACAATGGTAGAGTGCCGAAGCATCTTTAAACTTCAGCAGAATTCCGAGAACAATGGAAGCGTTCCGGAGCATTTTTAAACTTCAGCGGAATTCCGAGAACAATGGAAGCGTTCCGGAGCATTTTTAAACTTCAGCGGAATTCCGAGAATAATGGAAGAGTTCCGAAGCATTTTTAAACTTCAGCGGAATTCCGAGAACAATGGAAGTGTTCCGAAGCATTTTTAAACTTCAGCGGAATTCCGAGAACAATGGAAGAGTTCCGTAGCATTTTTAAACTTCATCAGAATTCCGAGAACAATGGAAGAGTTCAGAAGCATTTTTAAACTTCAGCGGAATTCCGAGAACAATGGAAGAGTTCCAAAGCATTTTTAAACTTCAGCGGAATTCCGAGAACAATGAAAGAGTTCCGAAGCATTTTTAAACTTCAGCAGAATTCCGAGAACAATGGAAGAGTTCCGAAGCATTTTTAAACTTCAGCGGAATTCCGAGAACAATGGAAGAGTTCCGAAGCATTTTTAAACTTCAGCGGAATTCCGAGAACAATGGAAGAGTTCCGAAGCATTTTTAAACTTCAGCTGAATTCCGAGAACAATGGAAGAGTTCCGAAGCATTTTTAAACTTCAGCGGAATTTCGAGAACAATGGAAGAGTTCTGAAGCATTTTTAAACTTCAGCGGAATTCCGAGAACAATGGAAGAGTTCCGAAACATTTTTAAACTTCAGCGGAATTCCGAGAACAATGGAAGAGTTCCAAAGCATTTTTATATGTCAGCGGAATTCCGAGAACAATGGAAGAGTTCCGAATCATTTTTAAACTTCAGCGGAATTCCGAGAACAATGGAAGAGTTCAGAAGCATTTTTAAACTTCAGCGGAATTCCGAGAACAATGAAAGAGTTTCGAAACATTTTTAAACTTCAGCGGAATTCCGAGAACAATGGAAGAGTTCCGAAGCATTTTTAAACTTCAGCGGAATTCCGAGAACAATGGAAGAGTTCCGAAGCATTTTTAAACTTCTGCGGAATTCCGAGAACAATGGAAGAGTTCCGAAACATTTTTAAACTTCAGCGGAATTCCGAGAACAATGGAAGAGTTCCAAAGCATTTTTATATGTCAGCGGAATTCCGAGAACAATGGAAGAGTTCCGAATCATTTTTAAACTTCAGCGGAATTCCGAGAACAATGAAAGAGTTTCGAAACATTTTTAAACTTCAGCGGAATTCCGAGAACAATGGAAGAGTTCCGAAGCATTTTTAAACTTCAGCGGAATTCCGAGAACAATGGAAGAGTTCCGATGCATTTTTAAACTTCTGCGGAATTCCGAGAACAATGGAAGAGTTCCGAAACATTTTTAAACTTCAGCGGAATTCCGAGAACAATGGAAGAGTTCCAAAGCATTTTTATATGTCAGCGGAATTCCGAGAACAATGAAAGAGTTCCGAATCATTTTTAAACTTCAGCGGAATTCCGAGAACAATGGAAGAGTTCAGAAGCATTTTTAAACTTCAGCGGAATTCCGAGAACAATGGAAGAGTTCCAAAGCATTTTTAAACTTCAGCGGAATTCCGAGAACAATGAAAGAGTTCCGAAGCATTTTTAAACTTCAGCAGAATTCCGAGAACAATGGAAGAGTTCCGAAGCATTTTTAAACTTCAGCGGAATTCCGAGAACAATGGAAGAGTTCCGAAGCATTTTTAAACTTCAGCTGAATTCCGAGAACAATGGAAGAGTTCCGAAGCATTTTTAAACTTCAGCGGAATTCCGAGAACAATGGAAGAGTTCAGAAGCATTTTTAAACTTCAGCGGAATTCCGAGAACAATGGAAGAGTTCCAAAGCATTTTTAAACTTCAGCGGAATTCCGAGAACAATGAAAGAGTTCCGAAGCATTTTTAAACTTCAGCAGAATTCCGAGAACAATGGAAGAGTTGCGAAACATTTTTAAACTTCAGCGGAATTCCGAGAACAATGGAAGAGTTCCGAAGCATTTTTAAACTTCAGCGGAATTCCGAGAACAATGAAAGAGTTTCGAAACATTTTTAAACTTCAGCGGAATTCCGAGAACAATGGAAGAGTTCCGAAGCATTTTTAAACTTCAGCGGAATTCCGAGAACAATGGAAGAGTTCCGATGCATTTTTAAACTTCTGCGGAATTCCGAGAACAATGGAAGAGTTCCGAAACATTTTTAAACTTCAGCGGAATTCCGAGAACAATGGAAGAGTTCCAAAGCATTTTTATATGTCAGCGGAATTCCGAGAACAATGAAAGAGTTACGAATCATTTTTAAACTTCAGCGGAATTCCGAGAACAATGGAAGAGTTCAGAAGCATTTTTAAACTTCAGCGGAATTCCGAGAACAATGGAAGAGTTCCAAAGCATTTTTATACTTCAGCGGAATTCCGAGAACAATGAAAGAGTTCCGAAGCATTTTTAAACTTCAGCAGAATTCCGAGAACAATGGAAGAGTTCCGAAGCATTTTTAAACTTCAGCGGAATTCCGAGAACAATGGAAGAGTTCCGAAGCATTTTTAAACTTCAGCTGAATTCCGAGAACAATGGAAGAGTTCCGAAGCATTTTTAAACTTCAGCGGAATTCCGAGAACAATGGAAGAGTTCCACAGCATTTTTAAACTTCAGTGGAAATCTGAGAACAATGGAAGAGTTCCAAAGCATTTTTAAATTTCAGCGGAATTCCGAGAACAATGGAAGAGTTCCGAAAAATTTTTAAACTTCAGCGGAATTTCGAGAACAATGGAAGAGTTCTGAAGCATTTTTAAACTTCAGCGGAATTCCGAGAACAATGGAAGAGTTCCGAAGCATTTTTAAACTTCAGCGGAATTCCGAGAACAATGGAAGAGTTCCGAAGCATTTTTAAACTTCAGCGGAATTCCGAGAACAATGGAAGAGTTCCGAAGCATTTTTAAACTTCAGCGGAATTCCGAGAACAATGGAAGAGTTCCGAAGCATTTTTAAACTTCAGCGGAATTCCGAGAACAATGGAAGAGTTCCGAAGCATTTTTAAACTTCAGCGGAATTCCGAGAACAATGGAAAAGTTCCGAAGCATCTTTAAACTTCAGCAGAATTCCGAGAACAATGGAAGCGTTCCGGAGCATTTTTAAACTTCAGCGGAATTCCGAGAACAATGGAAGAGTTCCGAAGCATTTTTAAACTTCAGCGGAATTCCGAGAACAATGGTAGAGTGCCGAAGCATCTTTAAACTTCAGCAGAATTCCGAGAACAATGGAAGCGTTCCGGAGCATTTTTAAACTTCAGCGGAATTCCGAGAACAATGGAAGCGTTCCGGAGCATTTTTAAACTTCAGCGGAATTCCGAGAACAATGGAAGAGTTCCGAAGCATTTTTAAACTTCAGCGGAATTCCGAGAACAATGGAAGTGTTCCGAAGCATTTTTAAACTTCAGCGGAATTCCGAGAACAATGGAAGAGTTCCGTAGCATTTTTAAACTTCATCAGAATTCCGAGAACAATGGAAGAGTTCAGAAGCATTTTTAAACTTCAGCGGAATTCCGAGAACAATGGAAGAGTTCCAAAGCATTTTTAAACTTCAGCGGAATTCCGAGAACAATGAAAGAGTTCCGAAGCATTTTTAAACTTCAGCAGAATTCCGAGAACAATGGAAGAGTTCCGAAGCATTTTTAAACTTCAGCGGAATTCCGAGAACAATGGAAGAGTTCCGAAGCATTTTTAAACTTCAGCTGAATTCCGAGAACAATGGAAGAGTTCCGAAGCATTTTTAAACTTCAGCGGAATTTCGAGAACAATGGAAGAGTTCTGAAGCATTTTTAAACTTCAGCGGAATTCCGAGAACAATGGAAGAGTTCCGAAACATTTTTAAACTTCAGCGGAATTCCGAGAACAATGGAAGAGTTCCAAAGCATTTTTATGTGTCAGCGGAATTCCGAGAACAATGGAAGAGTTCCGAATCATTTTTAAACTTCAGCGGAATTCCGAGAACAATGGAAGAGTTCAGAAGCATTTTTAAACTTCAGCGGAATTCCGAGAACAATGGAAGAGTTCCAAAGCATTTTTAAACTTCAGCGGAATTCCGAGAACAATGAAAGAGTTCCGAAGCATTTTTAAACTTCAGCAGAATTCCGAGAACAATGGAAGAGTTGCGAAACATTTTTAAACTTCAGCGGAATTCCGAGAACAATGGAAGAGTTCCGAAGCATTTTTAAACTTCAGCGGAATTCCGAGAACAATGAAAGAGTTTCGAAACATTTTTAAACTTCAGCGGAATTCCGAGAACAATGGAAGAGTTCCGAAGCATTTTTAAACTTCAGCGGAATTCCGAGAACAATGGAAGAGTTCCGAAGCATTTTTAAACTTCTGCGGAATTCCGAGAACAATGGAAGAGTTCCGAAACATTTTTAAACTTCAGCGGAATTCCGAGAACAATGGAAGAGTTCCAAAGCATTTTTATATGTCAGCGGAATTCCGAGAACAATGGAAGAGTTCCGAATCATTTTTAAACTTCAGCGGAATTCCGAGAACAATGAAAGAGTTTCGAAACATTTTTAAACTTCAGCGGAATTCCGAGAACAATGGAAGAGTTCCGAAGCATTTTTAAACTTCAGCGGAATTCCGAGAACAATGGAAGAGTTCCGAAGCATTTTTAAACTTCTGCGGAATTCCGAGAACAATGGAAGAGTTCCGAAACATTTTTAAACTTCAGCGGAATTCCGAGAACAATGGAAGAGTTCCAAAGCATTTTTATATGTCAGCGGAATTCCGAGAACAATGAAAGAGTTCCGAATCATTTTTAAACTTCAGCGGAATTCCGAGAACAATGGAAGAGTTCAGAAGCATTTTTAAACTTCAGCGGAATTCCGAGAACAATGGAAGAGTTCCAAAGCATTTTTAAACTTCAGCGGAATTCCGAGAACAATGAAAGAGTTCCGAAGCATTTTTAAACTTCAGCAGAATTCCGAGAACAATGGAAGAGTTCCGAAGCATTTTTAAACTTCAGCGGAATTCCGAGAACAATGGAAGAGTTCCGAAGCATTTTTAAACTTCAGCTGAATTCCGAGAACAATGGAAGAGTTCCGAAGCATTTTTAAACTTCAGCTGAATTCCGAGAACAATGGAAGAGTTCCGAAGCATTTTTAAACTTCAGCGGAATTTCGAGAACAATGGAAGAGTTCTGAAGCATTTTTAAACTTCAGCGGAATTCCGAGAACAATGGAAGAGTTCCGAAACATTTTTAAACTTCAGCGGAATTCCGAGAACAATGGAAGAGTTCCAAAGCATTTTTATATGTCAGCGGAATTCCGAGAACAATGGAAGAGTTCCGAATCATTTTTAAACTTCAGCGGAATTCCGAGAACAATGGAAGAGTTCAGAAGCATTTTTAAACTTCAGCGGAATTCCGAGAACAATGGAAGAGTTCCAAAGCATTTTTAAACTTCAGCGGAATTCCGAGAACAATGAAAGAGTTCCGAAGCATTTTTAAACTTCAGCAGAATTCCGAGAACAATGGAAGAGTTGCGAAACATTTTTAAACTTCAGCGGAATTCCGAGAACAATGGAAGAGTTCCGAAGCATTTTTAAACTTCAGCGGAATTCCGAGAACAATGAAAGAGTTTCGAAACATTTTTAAACTTCAGCGGAATTCCGAGAACAATGGAAGAGTTCCGAAGCATTTTTAAACTTCAGCGGAATTCCGAGAACAATGGAAGAGTTCCGAAGCATTTTTAAACTTCTGCGGAATTCCGAGAACAATGGAAGAGTTCCGAAACATTTTTAAACTTCAGCGGAATTCCGAGAACAATGGAAGAGTTCCAAAGCATTTTTATATGTCAGCGGAATTCCGAGAACAATGGAAGAGTTCCGAATCATTTTTAAACTTCAGCGGAATTCCGAGAACAATGAAAGAGTTTCGAAACATTTTTAAACTTCAGCGGAATTCCGAGAACAATGGAAGAGTTCCGAAGCATTTTTAAACTTCAGCGGAATTCCGAGAACAATGGAAGAGTTCCAAAGCATTTTTAAACTTCAGCGGAATTCCGAGAACAATGAAAGAGTTCCGAAGCATTTTTAAACTTCAGCAGAATTCCGAGAACAATGGAAGAGTTGCGAAACATTTTTAAACTTCAGCGGAATTCCGAGAACAATGGAAGAGTTCCGAAGCATTTTTAAACTTCAGCGGAATTCCGAGAACAATGAAAGAGTTTCGAAACATTTTTAAACTTCAGCGGAATTCCGAGAACAATGGAAGAGTTCCGAAGCATTTTTAAACTTCAGCGGAATTCCGAGAACAATGGAAGAGTTCCGAAGCATTTTTAAACTTCTGCGGAATTCCGAGAACAATGGAAGAGTTCCGAAACATTTTTAAACTTCAGCGGAATTCCGAGAACAATGGAAGAGTTCCAAAGCATTTTTATATGTCAGCGGAATTCCGAGAACAATGGAAGAGTTCCGAATCATTTTTAAACTTCAGCGGAATTCCGAGAACAATGAAAGAGTTTCGAAACATTTTTAAACTTCAGCGGAATTCCGAGAACAATGGAAGAGTTCCGAAGCATTTTTAAACTTCAGCGGAATTCCGAGAACAATGGAAGAGTTCCGAAGCATTTTTAAACTTCTGCGGAATTCCGAGAACAATGGAAGAGTTCCGAAACATTTTTAAACTTCAGCGGAATTCCGAGAACAATGGAAGAGTTCCAAAGCATTTTTATATGTCAGCGGAATTCCGAGAACAATGAAAGAGTTCCGAATCATTTTTAAACTTCAGCGGAATTCCGAGAACAATGGAAGAGTTCAGAAGCATTTTTAAACTTCAGCGGAATTCCGAGAACAATGGAAGAGTTCCAAAGCATTTTTAAACTTCAGCGGAATTCCGAGAACAATGAAAGAGTTCCGAAGCATTTTTAAACTTCAGCAGAATTCCGAGAACAATGGAAGAGTTCCGAAGCATTTTTAAACTTCAGCGGAATTCCGAGAACAATGGAAGAGTTCCGAAGCATTTTTAAACTTCAGCTGAATTCCGAGAACAATGGAAGAGTTCCGAAGCATTTTTAAACTTCAGCTGAATTCCGAGAACAATGGAAGAGTTCCGAAGCATTTTTAAACTTCAGCGGAATTTCGAGAACAATGGAAGAGTTCTGAAGCATTTTTAAACTTCAGCGGAATTCCGAGAACAATGGAAGAGTTCCGAAACATTTTTAAACTTCAGCGGAATTCCGAGAACAATGGAAGAGTTCCAAAGCATTTTTATATGTCAGCGGAATTCCGAGAACAATGGAAGAGTTCCGAATCATTTTTAAACTTCAGCGGAATTCCGAGAACAATGGAAGAGTTCAGAAGCATTTTTAAACTTCAGCGGAATTCCGAGAACAATGGAAGAGTTCCAAAGCATTTTTAAACTTCAGCGGAATTCCGAGAACAATGAAAGAGTTCCGAAGCATTTTTAAACTTCAGCAGAATTCCGAGAACAATGGAAGAGTTGCGAAACATTTTTAAACTTCAGCGGAATTCCGAGAACAATGGAAGAGTTCCGAAGCATTTTTAAACTTCAGCGGAATTCCGAGAACAATGAAAGAGTTTCGAAACATTTTTAAACTTCAGCGGAATTCCGAGAACAATGGAAGAGTTCCGAAGCATTTTTAAACTTCAGCGGAATTCCGAGAACAATGGAAGAGTTCCGAAGCATTTTTAAACTTCTGCGGAATTCCGAGAACAATGGAAGAGTTCCGAAACATTTTTAAACTTCAGCGGAATTCCGAGAACAATGGAAGAGTTCCAAAGCATTTTTATATGTCAGCGGAATTCCGAGAACAATGGAAGAGTTCCGAATCATTTTTAAACTTCAGCGGAATTCCGAGAACAATGAAAGAGTTTCGAAACATTTTTAAACTTCAGCGGAATTCCGAGAACAATGGAAGAGTTCCGAAGCATTTTTAAACTTCAGCGGAATTCCGAGAACAATGGAAGAGTTCCGATGCATTTTTAAACTTCTGCGGAATTCCGAGAACAATGGAAGAGTTCCGAAACATTTTTAAACTTCAGCGGAATTCCGAGAACAATGGAAGAGTTCCAAAGCATTTTTATATGTCAGCGGAATTCCGAGAACAATGAAAGAGTTCCGAATCATTTTTAAACTTCAGCGGAATTCCGAGAACAATGGAAGAGTTCAGAAGCATTTTTAAACTTCAGCGGAATTCCGAGAACAATGGAAGAGTTCCAAAGCATTTTTAAACTTCAGCGGAATTCCGAGAACAATGAAAGAGTTCCGAAGCATTTTTAAACTTCAGCAGAATTCCGAGAACAATGGAAGAGTTCCGAAGCATTTTTAAACTTCAGCGGAATTCCGAGAACAATGGAAGAGTTCCAAAGCATTTTTAAACTTCAGCGGAATTCCGAGAACAATGAAAGAGTTCCGAAGCATTTTTAAACTTCAGCAGAATTCCGAGAACAATGGAAGAGTTGCGAAACATTTTTAAACTTCAGCGGAATTCCGAGAACAATGGAAGAGTTCCGAAGCATTTTTAAACTTCAGCGGAATTCCGAGAACAATGAAAGAGTTTCGAAACATTTTTAAACTTCAGCGGAATTCCGAGAACAATGGAAGAGTTCCGAAGCATTTTTAAACTTCAGCGGAATTCCGAGAACAATGGAAGAGTTCCGATGCATTTTTAAACTTCTGCGGAATTCCGAGAACAATGGAAGAGTTCCGAAACATTTTTAAACTTCAGCGGAATTCCGAGAACAATGGAAGAGTTCCAAAGCATTTTTATATGTCAGCGGAATTCCGAGAACAATGAAAGAGTTCCGAATCATTTTTAAACTTCAGCGGAATTCCGAGAACAATGGAAGAGTTCAGAAGCATTTTTAAACTTCAGCGGAATTCCGAGAACAATGGAAGAGTTCCAAAGCATTTTTAAACTTCAGCGGAATTCCGAGAACAATGAAAGAGTTCCGAAGCATTTTTAAACTTCAGCAGAATTCCGAGAACAATGGAAGAGTTCCGAAGCATTTTTAAACTTCAGCGGAATTCCGAGAACAATGGAAGAGTTCCGAAGCATTTTTAAACTTCAGCTGAATTCCGAGAACAATGGAAGAGTTCCGAAGCATTTTTAAACTTCAGCGGAATTCCGAGAACAATGGAAGAGTTCAGAAGCATTTTTAAACTTCAGCGGAATTCCGAGAACAATGGAAGAGTTCCAAAGCATTTTTAAACTTCAGCGGAATTCCGAGAACAATGAAAGAGTTCCGAAGCATTTTTAAACTTCAGCAGAATTCCGAGAACAATGGAAGAGTTGCGAAACATTTTTAAACTTCAGCGGAATTCCGAGAACAATGGAAGAGTTCCGAAGCATTTTTAAACTTCAGCGGAATTCCGAGAACAATGAAAGAGTTTCGAAACATTTTTAAACTTCAGCGGAATTCCGAGAACAATGGAAGAGTTCCGAAGCATTTTTAAACTTCAGCGGAATTCCGAGAACAATGGAAGAGTTCCGATGCATTTTTAAACTTCTGCGGAATTCCGAGAACAATGGAAGAGTTCCGAAACATTTTTAAACTTCAGCGGAATTCCGAGAACAATGGAAGAGTTCCAAAGCATTTTTATATGTCAGCGGAATTCCGAGAACAATGAAAGAGTTCCGAATCATTTTTAAACTTCAGCGGAATTCCGAGAACAATGGAAGAGTTCAGAAGCATTTTTAAACTTCAGCGGAATTCCGAGAACAATGGAAGAGTTCCAAAGCATTTTTAAACTTCAGCGGAATTCCGAGAACAATGAAAGAGTTCCGAAGCATTTTTAAACTTCAGCAGAATTCCGAGAACAATGGAAGAGTTCCGAAGCATTTTTAAACTTCAGCGGAATTCCGAGAACAATGGAAGAGTTCCGAAGCATTTTTAAACTTCAGCTGAATTCCGAGAACAATGGAAGAGTTCCGAAGCATTTTTAAACTTCAGCGGAATTCCGAGAACAATGGAAGAGTTCCACAGCATTTTTAAACTTCAGTGGAAATCTGAGAACAATGGAAGAGTTCCAAAGCATTTTTAAATTTCAGCGGAATTCCGAGAACAATGGAAGAGTTCCGAAAAATTTTTAAACTTCAGCGGAATTTCGAGAACAATGGAAGAGTTCTGAAGCATTTTTAAACTTCAGCGGAATTCCGAGAACAATGGAAGAGTTCCGAAGCATTTTTAAACTTCAGCGGAATTCCGAGAACAATGGAAGAGTTCCGAAGCATTTTTAAACTTCAGCGGAATTCCGAGAACAATGGAAGAGTTCCGAAGCATTTTTAAACTTCAGCGGAATTCCGAGAACAATGGAAGAGTTCCGAAGCATTTTTAAACTTCAGCGGAATTCCGAGAACAATGGAAGAGTTCCGAAGCATTTTTAAACTTCAGCGGAATTCCGAGAACAATGGAAAAGTTCCGAAGCATCTTTAAACTTCAGCAGAATTCCGAGAACAATGGAAGCGTTCCGGAGCATTTTTAAACTTCAGCGGAATTCCGAGAACAATGGAAGAGTTCCGAAGCATTTTTAAACTTCAGCGGAATTCCGAGAACAATGGTAGAGTGCCGAAGCATCTTTAAACTTCAGCAGAATTCCGAGAACAATGGAAGCGTTCCGGAGCATTTTTAAACTTCAGCGGAATTCCGAGAACAATGGAAGCGTTCCGGAGCATTTTTAAACTTCAGCGGAATTCCGAGAACAATGGAAGAGTTCCGAAGCATTTTTAAACTTCAGCGGAATTCCGAGAACAATGGAAGTGTTCCGAAGCATTTTTAAACTTCAGCGGAATTCCGAGAACAATGGAAGAGTTCCGTAGCATTTTTAAACTTCATCAGAATTCCGAGAACAATGGAAGAGTTCAGAAGCATTTTTAAACTTCAGCGGAATTCCGAGAACAATGGAAGAGTTCCAAAGCATTTTTAAACTTCAGCGGAATTCCGAGAACAATGAAAGAGTTCCGAAGCATTTTTAAACTTCAGCAGAATTCCGAGAACAATGGAAGAGTTCCGAAGCATTTTTAAACTTCAGCGGAATTCCGAGAACAATGGAAGAGTTCCGAAGCATTTTTAAACTTCAGCTGAATTCCGAGAACAATGGAAGAGTTCCGAAGCATTTTTAAACTTCAGCGGAATTTCGAGAACAATGGAAGAGTTCTGAAGCATTTTTAAACTTCAGCGGAATTCCGAGAACAATGGAAGAGTTCCGAAACATTTTTAAACTTCAGCGGAATTCCGAGAACAATGGAAGAGTTCCAAAGCATTTTTATGTGTCAGCGGAATTCCGAGAACAATGGAAGAGTTCCGAATCATTTTTAAACTTCAGCGGAATTCCGAGAACAATGGAAGAGTTCAGAAGCATTTTTAAACTTCAGCGGAATTCCGAGAACAATGGAAGAGTTCCAAAGCATTTTTAAACTTCAGCGGAATTCCGAGAACAATGAAAGAGTTCCGAAGCATTTTTAAACTTCAGCAGAATTCCGAGAACAATGGAAGAGTTGCGAAACATTTTTAAACTTCAGCGGAATTCCGAGAACAATGGAAGAGTTCCGAAGCATTTTTAAACTTCAGCGGAATTCCGAGAACAATGAAAGAGTTTCGAAACATTTTTAAACTTCAGCGGAATTCCGAGAACAATGGAAGAGTTCCGAAGCATTTTTAAACTTCAGCGGAATTCCGAGAACAATGGAAGAGTTCCGAAGCATTTTTAAACTTCTGCGGAATTCCGAGAACAATGGAAGAGTTCCGAAACATTTTTAAACTTCAGCGGAATTCCGAGAACAATGGAAGAGTTCCAAAGCATTTTTATATGTCAGCGGAATTCCGAGAACAATGGAAGAGTTCCGAATCATTTTTAAACTTCAGCGGAATTCCGAGAACAATGAAAGAGTTTCGAAACATTTTTAAACTTCAGCGGAATTCCGAGAACAATGGAAGAGTTCCGAAGCATTTTTAAACTTCAGCGGAATTCCGAGAACAATGGAAGAGTTCCGAAGCATTTTTAAACTTCTGCGGAATTCCGAGAACAATGGAAGAGTTCCGAAACATTTTTAAACTTCAGCGGAATTCCGAGAACAATGGAAGAGTTCCAAAGCATTTTTATATGTCAGCGGAATTCCGAGAACAATGAAAGAGTTCCGAATCATTTTTAAACTTCAGCGGAATTCCGAGAACAATGGAAGAGTTCAGAAGCATTTTTAAACTTCAGCGGAATTCCGAGAACAATGGAAGAGTTCCAAAGCATTTTTAAACTTCAGCGGAATTCCGAGAACAATGAAAGAGTTCCGAAGCATTTTTAAACTTCAGCAGAATTCCGAGAACAATGGAAGAGTTCCGAAGCATTTTTAAACTTCAGCGGAATTCCGAGAACAATGGAAGAGTTCCGAAGCATTTTTAAACTTCAGCTGAATTCCGAGAACAATGGAAGAGTTCCGAAGCATTTTTAAACTTCAGCGGAATTCCGAGAACAATGGAAGAGTTCCACAGCATTTTTAAACTTCAGTGGAAATCTGAGAACAATGGAAGAGTTCCAAAGCATTTTTAAATTTCAGCGGAATTCCGAGAACAATGGAAGAGTTCCGAAACATTTTTAAACTTCAGCGGAATTTCGAGAACAATGGAAGAGTTCTGAAGCATTTTTAAACTTCAGCGGAATTCCGAGAACAATGGAAGAGTTCCGAAGCATTTTTAAACTTCAGCGGAATTCCGAGAACAATGGAAGAGTTCCACAGCATTTTTAAACTTCAGTGGAAATCTGAGAACAATGGAAGAGTTCCAAAGCATTTTTAAATTTCAGCGGAATTCCGAGAACAATGGAAGAGTTCCGAAACATTTTTAAACTTCAGCGGAATTTCGAGAACAATGGAAGAGTTCTGAAGCATTTTTAAACTTCAGCGGAATTCCGAGAACAATGGAAGAGTTCCGAAGCATTTTTAAACTTCAGCTGAATTCCGAGAACAATGGAAGAGTTCCGAAGCATTTTTAAACTTCAGCGGAATTTCGAGAACAATGGAAGAGTTCTGAAGCATTTTTAAACTTCAGCGGAATTCCGAGAACAATGGAAGAGTTCCGAAACATTTTTAAACTTCAGCGGAATTCCGAGAACAATGGAAGAGTTCCAAAGCATTTTTATATGTCAGCGGAATTCCGAGAACAATGGAAGAGTTCCGAATCATTTTTAAACTTCAGCGGAATTCCGAGAACAATGGAAGAGTTCAGAAGCATTTTTAAACTTCAGCGGAATTCCGAGAACAATGGAAGAGTTCCAAAGCATTTTTAAACTTCAGCGGAATTCCGAGAACAATGAAAGAGTTCCGAAGCATTTTTAAACTTCAGCAGAATTCCGAGAACAATGGAAGAGTTGCGAAACATTTTTAAACTTCAGCGGAATTCCGAGAACAATGGAAGAGTTCCGAAGCATTTTTAAACTTCAGCGGAATTCCGAGAACAATGAAAGAGTTTCGAAACATTTTTAAACTTCAGCGGAATTCCGAGAACAATGGAAGAGTTCCGAAGCATTTTTAAACTTCAGCGGAATTCCGAGAACAATGGAAGAGTTCCGAAGCATTTTTAAACTTCTGCGGAATTCCGAGAACAATGGAAGAGTTCCGAAACATTTTTAAACTTCAGCGGAATTCCGAGAACAATGGAAGAGTTCCAAAGCATTTTTATATGTCAGCGGAATTCCGAGAACAATGGAAGAGTTCCGAATCATTTTTAAACTTCAGCGGAATTCCGAGAACAATGAAAGAGTTTCGAAACATTTTTAAACTTCAGCGGAATTCCGAGAACAATGGAAGAGTTCCGAAGCATTTTTAAACTTCAGCGGAATTCCGAGAACAATGGAAGAGTTCCGAAGCATTTTTAAACTTCTGCGGAATTCCGAGAACAATGGAAGAGTTCCGAAACATTTTTAAACTTCAGCGGAATTCCGAGAACAATGGAAGAGTTCCAAAGCATTTTTATATGTCAGCGGAATTCCGAGAACAATGAAAGAGTTCCGAATCATTTTTAAACTTCAGCGGAATTCCGAGAACAATGGAAGAGTTCAGAAGCATTTTTAAACTTCAGCGGAATTCCGAGAACAATGGAAGAGTTCCAAAGCATTTTTAAACTTCAGCGGAATTCCGAGAACAATGAAAGAGTTCCGAAGCATTTTTAAACTTCAGCAGAATTCCGAGAACAATGGAAGAGTTCCGAAGCATTTTTAAACTTCAGCGGAATTCCGAGAACAATGGAAGAGTTCCGAAGCATTTTTAAACTTCAGCTGAATTCCGAGAACAATGGAAGAGTTCCGAAGCATTTTTAAACTTCAGCGGAATTCCGAGAACAATGGAAGAGTTCCACAGCATTTTTAAACTTCAGTGGAAATCTGAGAACAATGGAAGAGTTCCAAAGCATTTTTAAATTTCAGCGGAATTCCGAGAACAATGGAAGAGTTCCGAAACATTTTTAAACTTCAGCGGAATTTCGAGAACAATGGAAGAGTTCTGAAGCATTTTTAAACTTCAGCGGAATTCCGAGAACAATGGAAGAGTTCCGAAGCATTTTTAAACTTCAGCGGAATTCCGAGAACAATGGAAGAGTTCCGAAGCATTTTTAAACTTCAGCGGAATTCCGAGAACAATGGAAGAGTTCCGAAGCATTTTTAAACTTCAGCGGAATTCCGAGAACAATGGAAGAGTTCCGAAGCATTTTTAAACTTCAGCGGAATTCCGAGAACAATGGAAGAGTTCCGAAGCATTTTTAAACTTCAGCGGAATTCCGAGAACAATGGAAAAGTTCCGAAGCATCTTTAAACTTCAGCAGAATTCCGAGAACAATGGAAGCGTTCCGGAGCATTTTTAAACTTCAGCGGAATTCCGAGAACAATGGAAGAGTTCCGAAGCATTTTTAAACTTCAGCGGAATTCCGAGAACAATGGTAGAGTGCCGAAGCATCTTTAAACTTCAGCAGAATTCCGAGAACAATGGAAGCGTTCCGGAGCATTTTTAAACTTCAGCGGAATTCCGAGAACAATGGAAGCGTTCCGGAGCATTTTTAAACTTCATCAGAATTCCGAGAACAATGGAAGAGTTCAGAAGCATTTTTAAACTTCAGCGGAATTCCGAGAACAATGGAAGAGTTCCAAAGCATTTTTAAACTTCAGCGGAATTCCGAGAACAATGAAAGAGTTCCGAAGCATTTTTAAACTTCAGCAGAATTCCGAGAACAATGGAAGAGTTCCGAAGCATTTTTAAACTTCAGCGGAATTCCGAGAACAATGGAAGAGTTCCGAAGCATTTTTAAACTTCAGCTGAATTCCGAGAACAATGGAAGAGTTCCGAAGCATTTTTAAACTTCAGCGGAATTCCGAGAACAATGGAAGAGTTCCACAGCATTTTTAAACTTCAGTGGAAATCTGAGAACAATGGAAGAGTTCCAAAGCATTTTTAAATTTCAGCGGAATTCCGAGAACAATGGAAGAGTTCCGAAACATTTTTAAACTTCAGCGGAATTTCGAGAACAATGGAAGAGTTCCAAAGCATTTTTATATGTCAGCGGAATTCCGAGAACAATGGAAGAGTTCCGAATCATTTTTAAACTTCAGCGGAATTCCGAGAACAATGGAAGAGTTCAGAAGCATTTTTAAACTTTAGCGGAATTCCGAGAACAATGGAAGAGTTCCAAAGCATTTTTAAACTTCAGCGGAATTCCGAGAACAATGAAAGAGTTCCGAAGCATTTTTAAACTTCAGCAGAATTCCGAGAACAATGGAAGAGTTGCGAAACATTTTTAAACTTCAGCGGAATTCCGAGAACAATGAAAGAGTTTCGAAACATTTTTAAACTTCAGCGGAATTCCGAGAACAATGGAAGAGTTCCGAAGCATTTTTAAACTTCAGCGGAATTCCGAGAACAATGGAAGAGTTCCGAAGCATTTTTAAACTTCTGCGGAATTCCGAGAACAATGGAAGAGTTCCGAAACATTTTTAAACTTCAGCGGAATTCCGAGAACAATGGAAGAGTTCCAAAGCATTTTTATATGTCAGCGGAATTCCGAGAACAATGGAAGAGTTCCGAATCATTTTTAAACTTCAGCGGAATTCCGAGAACAATGGAAGAGTTCAGAAGCATTTTTAAACTTCAGCGGAATTCCGAGAACAATGGAAGAGTTCCAAAGCATTTTTAAACTTCAGCGGAATTCCGAGAACAATGAAAGAGTTCCGAAGCATTTTTAAACTTCAGCAGAATTCCGAGAACAATGGAAGAGTTCCGAAGCATTTTTAAACTTCAGCGGAATTCCGAGAACAATGGAAGAGTTCCGAAGCATTTTTAAACTTCAGCTGAATTCCGAGAACAATGGAAGAGTTCCGAAGCATTTTTAAACTTCAGCGGAATTCCGAGAACAATGGAAGAGTTCCGAAGCATTTTTAAACTTCAGCGGAATTCCGAGAACAATGGAAGAGTTCCGAAGCATTTTTAAACTTCAGCGGAATTCCGAGAACAATGGAAGAGTTCCGAAGCATTTTTAAACTTCAGCGGAATTCCGAGAACAATGGAAGAGTTCCGAAGCATTTTTAAACTTCAGCGGAATTCCGAGAACAATGGAAGAGTTCCGAAGCATTTTTAAACTTCAGCGGAATTCCGAGAACAATGGAAAAGTTCCGAAGCATCTTTAAACTTCAGCAGAATTCCGAGAACAATGGAAGCGTTCCGGAGCATTTTTAAACTTCAGCGGAATTCCGAGAACAATGGAAGAGTTCCGAAGCATTTTTAAACTTCAGCGGAATTCCGAGAACAATGGTAGAGTTCCGAAGCATCTTTAAACTTCAGCAGAATTCCGAGAACAATGGAAGCGTTCCGGAGCATTTTTAAACTTCAGCGGAATTCCGAGAACAATGGAAGCGTTCCGGAGCATTTTTAAACTTCAGCGGAATTCCGAGAACAATGGAAGAGTTCCGAAGCATTTTTAAACTTCAGCGGAATTCCAAGAACAATGGAAGAGTTCCGAAGCATTTTTAAACTTCAGCGGAATTCCGAGAACAATGGAAGAGTTCCGAAGCATTTTTAAACTTCAGCGGAATTCCGAGAACAATGGAAGAGTTCCGAAGCATTTTTAAACTTCAGCGGAATTCCGAGAACAATGGAAAAGTTCCGAAGCATCTTTAAACTTCAGCAGAATTCCGAGAACAATGGAAGCGTTCCGGAGCATTTTTAAACTTCAGCGGAATTCCGAGAACAATGGAAGAGTTCCGAAGCATTTTTAAACTTCAGCGGAATTCCGAGAACAATGGTAGAGTTCCGAAGCATCTTTAAACTTCAGCAGAATTCCGAGAACAATGGAAGCGTTCCGGAGCATTTTTAAACTTCAGCGGAATTCCGAGAACAATGGAAGCGTTCCGGAGCATTTTTAAACTTCAGCGGAATTCCGAGAACAATGGAAGAGTTCCGAAGCATTTTTAAACTTCAGCGGAATTCCAAGAACAATGGAAGTGTTCCGAAGCATTTTTAAACTTCAGCGGAATTCCGAGAGCAATGGAAGAGTTCCAAAGCATTTTTATATGTTAGCGGAATTCCGAGAACAATGGAAGAGTTCCGAAGCATTTTTAAACTTCAGCGGAATTCCGAGAACAATGGAAGAGTTCCGAAGCATTTTTAAACTTCAGCGGAATTCCGAGAACAATGGAAGAGTTCCACAGCATTTTTAAACTTCAGTGGAAATCTGAGAACAATGGAAGAGTTCCAAAGCATTTTTAAATTTCAGCGGAATTCCGAGAACAATGGAAGAGTTCCGAAACATTTTTAAACTTCAGCGGAATTTCGAGAACAATGGAAGAGTTCCGAAGCATTTTTAAACTTCAGCGGAATTCCGAGAACAATGGAAGAGTTCCGAAGCATTTTTAAACTTCAGCGGAATTCCGAGAACAATGGAAGAGTTCCGAAGCATTTTTAAACTTCAGCGGAATTCCGAGAACAATGGAAGTGTTCCGAAGCATTTTTAAACTTCAGCGGAATTCCGAGAACAATGGAAGAGTTCCGAAGCATTTTTAAACTTCAGCGGAATTCTGAGAACAATGGAAGAGTTCCGAAGCATTTTTAAACTTCAGCGGAATTCCGAGAACAATGGAAGTGTTCCGAAGCATTTTTAAACTTCAGCGGAATTCCGAGAACAATGGTAGAGTTCCGAAGCATCTTTAAACTTCAGCAGAATTCCGAGAACAATGGAAGCGTTCCGAAGCGTTTTTAAACTTCAGCGGAATTCCGAGAACAATGGAAGTGTTCCGAAGCATTTTTAAACTTCAGCGGAATTCCGAGAACAATGGAAGTGTTCCGAAGCATTTTTAAACTTCAGCGGAATTCCGAGAACAATGGAAGCGTTCCAAAGCATTTTTATATGTCAGCGGAATTCCGAGAACAATGGAAGAGTTCCGAAGCATTTTTAAACTTCAGCGGAATTCCGAGAACAATGGAAGAGTTCCGAAGCATTTTTAAACTTCAGCGGAATTCCGAAAACAATGGAAGAGTTCCGAAGCATTTTTAAACTTCAGCGGAATTCCGAGAACAATGGAAGAGTTCCGAAGCATTTTTAAACTTCAGCGGAATTCCGAGAACAATGGAAGTGTTCCGAAGCATTTTTAAACTTCAGCGGAATTCCGAGAACAATGGAAGAGTTCCAAAGCATTTTTATATGTCAGCGGAATTCCGAGAACAATGGAAGAGTTCCGAAGCATTTTTAAACTTCAGCGGAATTCCGAGAACAATGGAAGAGTTCCGAAGCATGTTTAAACTTCAGTGGAATTCCGAGAACAATGGAAGAGTTCCGAAGCATTTTTAAACTTCAGCGGAATTCCGAGAACAATGAAAGAGTTTCGAAACATTTTTAAACTTCAGCGGAATTCCGAGAACAATGGAAGAGTTCCGAAGCATTTTTAAACTTCAGCGGAATTCCGAGAACAATGGAAGAGTTCCGAAGCATTTTTAAACTTCAGCGGAATTCCGAGAACAATGGAAGAGTTCCGAAACATTTTTAAACTTCAGCGGAATTCCGAGAACAATGGAAGAGTTCCAAAGCATTTTTATATGTCAGCGGAATTCCGAGAACAATGGAAGAGTTCCGAATCATTTTTAAACTTCAGCGGAATTCCGAGAACAATGGAAGAGTTCAGAAGCATTTTTAAACTTCAGCGGAATTCCGAGAACAATGGAAGAGTTCCAAAGCATTTTTAAACTTCAGCGGAATTCCGAGAACAATGAAAGAGTTCCGAAGCATTTTTAAACTTCAGCAGAATTCCGAGAACAATGGAAGAGTTGCGAAACATTTTTAAACTTCAGCGGAATTCCGAGAACAATGGAAGAGTTCCGAAGCATTTTTAAACTTCAGCGGAATTCCGAGAACAATGGAAGAGTTCCGAAGCATTTTTAAACTTCTGCGGAATTCCGAGAACAATGGAAGAGTTCCGAAACATTTTTAAACTTCAGCGGAATTCCGAGAACAATGGAAGAGTTCCAAAGCATTTTTATATGTCAGCGGAATTCCGAGAACAATGGAAGAGTTCCGAATCATTTTTAAACTTCAGCGGAATTCCGAGAACAATGGAAGAGTTCAGAAGCATTTTTAAACTTCAGCGGAATTCCGAGAACAATGGAAGAGTTCCAAAGCATTTTTAAACTTCAGCGGAATTCCGAGAACAATGAAAGAGTTCCGAAGCATTTTTAAACTTCAGCAGAATTCCGAGAACAATGGAAGAGTTCCGAAGCATTTTTAAACTTCAGCGGAATTCCGAGAACAATGGAAGAGTTCCGAAGCATTTTTAAACTTCAGCTGAATTCCGAGAACAATGGAAGAGTTCCGAAGCATTTTTAAACTTCAGCGGAATTCCGAGAACAATGGAAGAGTTCCGAAGCATTTTTAAACTTCAGCGGAATTCCGAGAACAATGGAAGAGTTCCGAAGCATTTTTAAACTTCAGCGGAATTCCGAGAACAATGGAAAAGTTCCGAAGCATCTTTAAACTTCAGCAGAATTCCGAGAACAATGGAAGCGTTCCGGAGCATTTTTAAACTTCAGCGGAATTCCGAGAACAATGGAAGAGTTCCGAAGCATTTTTAAACTTCAGCGGAATTCCGAGAACAATGGTAGAGTTCCGAAGCATCTTTAAACTTCAGCAGAATTCCGAGAACAATGGAAGCGTTCCGGAGCATTTTTAAACTTCAGCGGAATTCCGAGAACAATGGAAGCGTTCCGGAGCATTTTTAAACTTCAGCGGAATTCCGAGAACAATGGAAGAGTTCCGAAGCATTTTTAAACTTCAGCGGAATTCCGAGAACAATGGAAGTGTTCCGAAGCATTTTTAAACTTCAGCGGAATTCCGAGAGCAATGGAAGAGTTCCAAAGCATTTTTATATGTTAGCGGAATTCCGAGAACAATGGAAGAGTTCCGAAGCATTTTTAAACTTCAGCGGAATTCCGAGAACAATGGAAGAGTTCCGAAGCATTTTTAAACTTCAGCGGAATTCCGAGAACAATGGAAGAGTTCCACAGCATTTTTAAACTTCAGTGGAAATCTGAGAACAATGGAAGAGTTCCAAAGCATTTTTAAATTTCAGCGGAATTCCGAGAACAATGGAAGAGTTCCGAAACATTTTTAAACTTCAGCGGAATTCCGAGAACAATGGAAGCGTTCCGGAGCATTTTTAAACTTCAGCGGAATTCCGAGAACAATGGAAGAGTTCCGAAGCATTTTTAAACTTCAGCGGAATTCCGAGAACAATGGAAGTGTTCCGAAGCATTTTTAAACTTCAGCGGAATTCCGAGAACAATGGAAGAGTTCCAAAGCATTTTTATATGTCAGCGGAATTCCGAGAACAATGGAAGAGTTCCGAAGCATTTTTAAACTTCAGCGGAATTCCGAGAACAATGGAAGAGTTCCGAAGCTTTTTTAAACTTCAGCGGAATTCCGAGAACAATGGAAGAGTTCCACAGCATTTTTAAACTTCAGTGGAAATCTGAGAACAATGGAAGAGTTCCAAAGCATTTTTAAATTTCAGCGGAATTCCGAGAACAATGGAAGAGTTCCGAAACATTTTTAAACTTCAGCGGAATTTCGAGAACAATGGAAGAGTTCCGAAGCATTTTTAAACTTCAGCGGAATTCCGAGAACAATGGAAGAGTTCCGAAGCATTTTTAAACTTCAGCGGAATTCCGAGAACAATGGAAGAGTTCCGAAGCATTTTTAAACTTCAGCGGAATTCCGAGAACAATGGAAGTGTTCCGAAGAATTTTTAAACTTCAGCGGAATTCCGAGAACAATGGAAGAGTTCCAAAGCATTTTTATATGTCAGCGGAATTCCGAGAACAATGGAAGAGTTCCAAAGCATTTTTAAACTTCAGCGGAATTCCGAGAACAATGGAAGAGTTCCGAAGCATTTTTAAACTTCAGCGGAATTCCGAGAACAATGGAAGAGTTCCGAAGCATTTTTAAACTTCAGCGGAATTCCGAGAACAATGGAAGAGTTCCGAAGCATTTTTAAACTTCAGCGGAATTCTGAGAACAATGGAAGAGTTCCGAAGCATTTTTAAACTTCAGCGGAATTCCGAGAACAATGGAAGTGTTCCGAAGCATTTTTAAACTTCAGCGGAATTCCGAGAACAATGGTAGAGTTCCGAAGCATCTTTAAACTTCAGCAGAATTCCGAGAACAATGGAAGCGTTCCGAAGCGTTTTTAAACTTCAGCGGAATTCCGAGAACAATGGAAGTGTTCCGAAGCATTTTTAAACTTCAGCGGAATTCCGAGAACAATGGAAGTGTTCCGAAGCATTTTTAAACTTCAGCGGAATTCCGAGAACAATGGAAGCGTTCCAAAGCATTTTTATATGTCAGCGGAATTCCGAGAACAATGGAAGAGTTCCGAAGCATTTTTAAACTTCAGCGGAATTCCGAGAACAATGGAAGAGTTCCGAAGCATTTTTAAACTTCAGCGGAATTCCGAAAACAATGGAAGAGTTCCGAAGCATTTTTAAACTTCAGCGGAATTCCGAGAACAATGGAAGAGTTCCGAAGCATTTTTAAACTTCAGCGGAATTCCGAGAACAATGGAAGTGTTCCGAAGCATTTTTAAACTTCAGCGGAATTCCGAGAACAATGGAAGAGTTCCAAAGCATTTTTATATGTCAGCGGAATTCCGAGAACAATGGAAGAGTTCCGAAGCATTTTTAAACTTCAGCGGAATTCCGAGAACAATGGAAGAGTTCCGAAGCATGTTTAAACTTCAGTGGAATTCCGAGAACAATGGAAGAGTTCCGAAGCATTTTTAAACTTCAGCGGAATTCCGAGAACAATGAAAGAGTTTCGAAACATTTTTAAACTTCAGCGGAATTCCGAGAACAATGGAAGAGTTCCGAAGCATTTTTAAACTTCAGCGGAATTCCGAGAACAATGGAAGAGTTCCGAAGCATTTTTAAACTTCAGCGGAATTCCGAGAACAATGGAAGAGTTCCGAAACATTTTTAATCTTCAGCGGAATTCCGAGAACAATGGAAGAGTTCCAAAGCATTTTTATATGTCAGCGGAATTCCGAGAACAATGGAAGAGTTCCGAATCATTTTTAAACTTCAGCGGAATTCCGAGAACAATGGAAGAGTTCAGAAGCATTTTTAAACTTCAGCGGAATTCCGAGAACAATGGAAGAGTTCCAAAGCATTTTTAAACTTCAGCGGAATTCCGAGAACAATGAAAGAGTTCCGAAGCATTTTTAAACTTCAGCAGAATTCCGAGAACAATGGAAGCGTTCCGGAGCATTTTTAAACTTCAGCGGAATTCCGAGAACAATGGAAGAGTTCCGAAGCATTTTTAAACTTCAGCGGAATTCCGAGAACAATGGTAGAGTTCCGAAGCATCTTTAAACTTCAGCAGAATTCCGAGAACAATGGAAGCGTTCCGGAGCATTTTTAAACTTCAGCGGAATTCCGAGAACAATGGAAGCGTTCCGGAGCATTTTTAAACTTCAGCGGAATTCCGAGAACAATGGAAGAGTTCCGAAGCATTTTTAAACTTCAGCGGAATTCCGAGAACAATGGAAGTGTTCCGAAGCATTTTTAAACTTCAGCGGAATTCCGAGAGCAATGGAAGAGTTCCAAAGCATTTTTATATGTTAGCGGAATTCCGAGAACAATGGAAGAGTTCCGAAGCATTTTTAAACTTCAGCGGAATTCCGAGAACAATGGAAGAGTTCCGAAGCATTTTTAAACTTCAGCGGAATTCCGAGAACAATGGAAGAGTTCCACAGCATTTTTAAACTTCAGTGGAAATCTGAGAACAATGGAAGAGTTCCAAAGCATTTTTAAATTTCAGCGGAATTCCGAGAACAATGGAAGAGTTCCGAAACATTTTTAAACTTCAGCGGAATTCCGAGAACAATGGAAGCGTTCCGGAGCATTTTTAAACTTCAGCGGAATTCCGAGAACAATGGAAGAGTTCCGAAGCATTTTTAAACTTCAGCGGAATTCCGAGAACAATGGAAGTGTTCCGAAGCATTTTTAAACTTCAGCGGAATTCCGAGAACAATGGAAGAGTTCCAAAGCATTTTTATATGTCAGCGGAATTCCGAGAACAATGGAAGAGTTCCGAAGCATTTTTAAACTTCAGCGGAATTCCGAGAACAATGGAAGAGTTCCGAAGCTTTTTTAAACTTCAGCGGAATTCCGAGAACAATGGAAGAGTTCCACAGCATTTTTAAACTTCAGTGGAAATCTGAGAACAATGGAAGAGTTCCAAAGCATTTTTAAATTTCAGCGGAATTCCGAGAACAATGGAAGAGTTCCGAAACATTTTTAAACTTCAGCGGAATTTCGAGAACAATGGAAGAGTTCCGAAGCATTTTTAAACTTCAGCGGAATTCCGAGAACAATGGAAGAGTTCCGAAGCATTTTTAAACTTCAGCGGAATTCCGAGAACAATGGAAGAGTTCCGAAGCATTTTTAAACTTCAGCGGAATTCCGAGAACAATGGAAGTGTTCCGAAGAATTTTTAAACTTCAGCGGAATTCCGAGAACAATGGAAGAGTTCCAAAGCATTTTTATATGTCAGCGGAATTCCGAGAACAATGGAAGAGTTCCAAAGCATTTTTAAACTTCAGCGGAATTCCGAGAACAATGGAAGAGTTCCGAAGCATTTTTAAACTTCAGCGGAATTCCGAGAACAATGGAAGAGTTCCGAAGCATTTTTAAACTTCAGCGGAATTCCGAGAACAATGGAAGAGTTCCGAAGCATTTTTAAACTTCAGCGGAATTCTGAGAACAATGGAAGAGTTCCGAAGCATTTTTAAACTTCAGCGGAATTCCGAGAACAATGGAAGTGTTCCGAAGCATTTTTAAACTTCAGCGGAATTCCGAGAACAATGGTAGAGTTCCGAAGCATCTTTAAACTTCAGCAGAATTCCGAGAACAATGGAAGCGTTCCGAAGCGTTTTTAAACTTCAGCGGAATTCCGAGAACAATGGAAGTGTTCCGAAGCATTTTTAAACTTCAGCGGAATTCCGAGAACAATGGAAGTGTTCCGAAGCATTTTTAAACTTCAGCGGAATTCCGAGAACAATGGAAGCGTTCCAAAGCATTTTTATATGTCAGCGGAATTCCGAGAACAATGGAAGAGTTCCGAAGCATTTTTAAACTTCAGCGGAATTCCGAGAACAATGGAAGAGTTCCGAAGCATTTTTAAACTTCAGCGGAATTCCGAAAACAATGGAAGAGTTCCGAAGCATTTTTAAACTTCAGCGGAATTCCGAGAACAATGGAAGAGTTCCGAAGCATTTTTAAACTTCAGCGGAATTCCGAGAACAATGGAAGTGTTCCGAAGCATTTTTAAACTTCAGCGGAATTCCGAGAACAATGGAAGAGTTCCAAAGCATTTTTATATGTCAGCGGAATTCCGAGAACAATGGAAGAGTTCCGAAGCATTTTTAAACTTCAGCGGAATTCCGAGAACAATGGAAGAGTTCCGAAGCATGTTTAAACTTCAGTGGAATTCCGAGAACAATGGAAGAGTTCCGAAGCATTTTTAAACTTCAGCGGAATTCCGAGAACAATGAAAGAGTTTCGAAACATTTTTAAACTTCAGCGGAATTCCGAGAACAATGGAAGAGTTCCGAAGCATTTTTAAACTTCAGCGGAATTCCGAGAACAATGGAAGAGTTCCGAAGCATTTTTAAACTTCAGCGGAATTCCGAGAACAATGGAAGAGTTCCGAAACATTTTTAATCTTCAGCGGAATTCCGAGAACAATGGAAGAGTTCCAAAGCATTTTTATATGTCAGCGGAATTCCGAGAACAATGGAAGAGTTCCGAATCATTTTTAAACTTCAGCGGAATTCCGAGAACAATGGAAGAGTTCAGAAGCATTTTTAAACTTCAGCGGAATTCCGAGAACAATGGAAGAGTTCCAAAGCATTTTTAAACTTCAGCGGAATTCCGAGAACAATGAAAGAGTTCCGAAGCATTTTTAAACTTCAGCAGAATTCCGAGAACAATGGAAGAGTTGCGAAACATTTTTAAACTTCAGCGGAATTCCGAGAACAATGGAAGAGTTCCGAAGCATTTTTAAACTTCAGCGGAATTCCGAGAACAATGGAAGAGTTCCGAAGCATTTTTAAACTTCTGCGGAATTCCGAGAACAATGGAAGAGTTCCGAAACATTTTTAAACTTCAGCGGAATTCCGAGAACAATGGAAGAGTTCCAAAGCATTTTTATATGTCAGCGGAATTCCGAGAACAATGGAAGAGTTCCGAATCATTTTTAAACTTCAGCGGAATTCCGAGAACAATGGAAGAGTTCAGAAGCATTTTTAAACTTCAGCGGAATTCCGAGAACAATGGAAGAGTTCCAAAGCATTTTTAAACTTCAGCGGAATTCCGAGAACAATGGAAGAGTTCCGAAGCATTTTTAAACTTCAGCGGAATTCCGAGAACAATGGAAGAGTTCCGAAGCATTTTTAAACTTCAGCTGAATTCCGAGAACAATGGAAGAGTTCCGAAGCATTTTTAAACTTCAGCGGAATTCCGAGAACAATGGAAGAGTTCCGAAGCATTTTTAAACTTCAGCGGAATTCCGAGATCAATGGAAGAGTTCCGAAGCATTTTTAAACTTCAGCGGAATTCCGAGAACAATGGAAGAGTTCCGAAGCATTTTTAAACTTCAGCGGAATTCCGAGAACAATGGAAGAGTTCCGAAGCATTTTTAAACTTCAGCGGAATTCCGAGAACAATGGAAGAGTTCCGAAGCATTTTTAAACTTCAGCGGAATTCCGAGAACAATGGAAAAGTTCCGAAGCATCTTTAAACTTCAGCAGAATTCCGAGAACAATGGAAGCGTTCCGGAGCATTTTTAAACTTCAGCGGAATTCCTAGAACAATGGAAGAGTTCCGAAGCATTTTTAAACTTCAGCGGAATTCCGAGAACAATGGTAGAGTTCCGAAGCATCTTTAAACTTCAGCAGAATTCCGAGAACAATGGAAGCGTTCCGGAGCATTTTTAAACTTCAGCGGAATTCCGAGAACAATGGAAGCGTTCCGGAGCATTTTTAAACTTCAGCGGAATTCCGAGAACAATGGAAGAGTTCCGAAGCATTTTTAAACTTCAGCGGAATTCCGAGAACAATGGAAGTGTTCCGAAGCATTTTTAAACTTCAGCGGAATTCCGAGAGCAATGGAAGAGTTCCAAAGCATTTTTATATGTTAGCAGAATTCCGAGAACAATGGAAGAGTTCCGAAGCATTTTTAAACTTCAGCGGAATTCCGAGAACAATGGAAGAGTTCCGAAGCATTTTTAAACTTCAGCGGAATTCCGAGAATAATGGAAGAGTTCCACAGCATTTTTAAACTTCAGTGGAAATCTGAGAACAATGGAAGAGTTCCAAAGCATTTTTAAATTTCAGCGGAATTCCGAGAACAATGGAAGAGTTCCGAAACATTTTTAAACTTCAGCGGAATTCCGAGAACAATGGAAGCGTTCCGGAGCATTTTTAAACTTCAGCGGAATTCCGAGAACAATGGAAGAGTTCCGAAGCATTTTTAAACTTCAGCGGAATTCCGAGAACAATGGAAGAGTTCCGAAGCATTTTTAAACTTCAGCGGAATTCCGAGAACAATGGAAGTGTTCCGAAGAATTTTTAAACTTCAGCGGAATTCCGAGAACAATGGAAGAGTTCCAAAGCATTTTTATATGTCAGCGGAATTCCGAGAACAATGGAAGAGTTCCGAAGCATTTTTAAACTTCAGCGGAATTCCGAGAACAATGGAAGAGTTCCGAAGCATTTTTAAACTTCAGCGGAATTCCGAGAACAATGGAAGAGTTCCGAAGCATTTTTAAACTTCAGCGGAATTCCGAGAACAATGGAAGAGTTCCGAAGCATTTTTAAACTTCAGCGGAATTCTGAGAACAATGGAAGAGTTCCGAAGCATTTTTAAACTTCAGCGGAATTCCGAGAACAATGGAAGTGTTCCGAAGCATTTTTAAACTTCAGCGGAATTCCGAGAACAATGGTAGAGTTCCGAAGCATCTTTAAACTTCAGCAGAATTCCGAGAACAATGGAAGCGTTCCGAAGCGTTTTTAAACTTCAGCGGAATTCCGAGAACAATGGAAGTGTTCCGAAGCATTTTTAAACTTCAGCGGAATTCCGAGAACAATGGAAGAGTTCCGAAGCATTTTTAAACTTCAGCGGAATTCCGAAAACAATGGAAGAGTACCGAAACATTTTTAAACTTCAGCGGAATTCCGAGAACAATGGAAGAGTTCCGAAGCATTTTTAAACTTCAGCGGAATTCCGAGAACAATGGAAGTGTTCCGAAGCATTTTTAAACTTCAGCGGAATTCCGAGAACAATGGAAGAGTTCCAAAGCATTTTTATATGTCAGCGGAATTCCGAGAACAATGGAAGAGTTCCGAAGCATTTTTAAACTTCAGCGGAATTCCGAGAACAATGGAAGAGTTCCGAAGCATGTTTAAACTTCAGTGGAATTCCGAGAACAATGGAAGAGTTCCGAAGCATTTTTAAACTTCAGCGGAATTCCGAGAACAATGAAAGAGTTTCGAAACATTTTTAAACTTCAGCGGAATTCCGAGAACAATGGAAGAGTTCCGAAGCATTTTTAAACTTCAGCGGAATTCCGAGAACAATGGAAGAGTTCCGAATCATTTTTAAACTTCAGCGGAATTCCGAGAACAATGGAAGAGTTCAGAAGCATTTTTAAACTTCAGCGGAATTCCGAGAACAATGGAAGAGTTCCACAGCATTTTTAAACTTCAGTGGAAATCTGAGAACAATGGAAGAGTTCCAAAGCATTTTTAAATTTCAGCGGAATTCCGAGAACAATGGAAGAGTTCCGAAACATTTTTAAACTTCAGCGGAATTTCGAGAACAATGGAAGAGTTCTGAAGCATTTTTAAACTTCAGCGGAATTCCGAGAACAATGGAAGAGTTCCGAAGCATTTTTAAACTTCAGCGGAATTCCGAGAACAATGGAAGAGTTCCGAAGCATTTTTAAACTTCAGCGGAATTCCGAGAACAATGGAAGAGTTCCGAAGCACTTTTAAACTTCAGCGGAATTCCGAGAACAATGGAAGAGTTCCGAAGCATTTTTAAACTTCAGCGGAATTCCGAGAACAATGGAAAAGTTCCGAAGCATCTTTAAACTTCAGCAGAATTCTGAGAACAATGGAAGCGTTCCGGAGCATTTTTAAACTTCAGCGGAATTCCGAGAACAATGGAAGAGTTCCGAAGCATTTTTAAACTTCAGCGGAATTCCGAGAACAATGGTAGAGTTCCGAAGCATCTTTAAACTTCAGCAGAATTCTGAGAACAATGGAAGCGTTCCGGAGCATTTTTAAACTTCAGCGGAATTCCGAGAACAATGGAAGAGTTCCGAAGCATTTTTAAACTTCAGCGGAATTCCGAGAACAATGGAAGTGTTCCGAAGCATTTTTAAACTTCAGCGGAATTCCGAGAGCAATGGAAGAGTTCCAAAGCATTTTTATATGTCAGCGGAATTCCGAGAACAATGGAAGAGTTCCGAAGCATTTTTAAACTTCAGCGGAATTCCGAGAACAATGGAAGAGTTCCGAAGCATTTTTAAACTTCAGCGGAATTCCGAGAACAATGGAAGAGTTCCACAGCATTTTTAAACTTCAGTGGAAATCTGAGAACAATGGAAGAGTTCCAAAGCAT
Organism: Phyllobates terribilis; assembly: GCF_046119375.1. Lineage (NCBI taxonomy): Eukaryota > Metazoa > Chordata > Amphibia > Anura > Dendrobatidae > Phyllobates > Phyllobates terribilis. Next base: position 166,437 of record NW_027363849.1, read on the forward strand.
TTTTAAATTTCAGCGGAATTCCGAGAACAATGGAAGAGTTCCGAAACATTTTTAAACTTCAGCGGAATTTCGAGAACAATGGAAGAGTTCCGAAGCATTTTTAAACTTCAGCGGAATTCCGAGAACAATGGAAGAGTTCCGAAGCATTTTTAAACTTCAGCGGAATTCCGAGAACAATGGAAGAGTTCCGAAGCATTTTTAAACTTCAGCGGAATTCCGAGAACAATGGAAGTGTTCCGAAGCATTTTTAAACTTCAGCGGAATTCCGAGAACAATGGAAGAGTTCCAAAGCATTTTTATATGTCAGCGGAATTCCGAGAACAATGGAAGAGTTCCGAAGCATTTTTAAACTTCAGCGGAATTCCGAGAACAATGGAAGAGTTCCGAAGCATTTTTAAACTTCAGCGGAATTCCGAGAACAATGGAAGAGTTCCGAAGCATTTTTAAACTTCAGCGGAATTCCGAGAACAATGGAAGTGTTCCGAAGCATTTTTAAACTTCAGCGGAATTCCGAGAACAATGGAAGAGTTCCAAAGCATTTTTATATGTCAGCGGAATTCCGAGAACAATGGAAGAGTTCCGAAGCATTTTTAAACTTCAGCGGAATTCCGAGAACAATGAAAGAGTTTCGAAACATTTTTAAACTTCAGCGGAATTCCGAGAACAATGGAAGAGTTCCGAAGCATTTTTAAACTTCAGCGGAATTCCGAGAACAATGGAAGAGTTCCGAAGCTTTTTTAAACTTCAGCGGAATTCCGAGAACAATGGAAGAGTTCCACAGCATTTTTAAACTTCAGTGGAAATCTGAGAACAATGGAAGAGTTCCAAAGCATTTTTAAATTTCAGCGGAATTCCGAGAACAATGGAAGAGTTCCGAAACATTTTTAAACTTCAGCGGAATTTCGAGAACAATGGAAGAGTTCCGAAGCATTTTTAAACTTCAGCGGAATTCCGAGAACAATGGAAGAGTTCCGAAGCATTTTTAAACTTCAGCGGAATTCCGAGAACAATGGAAGAGTTCCGAAGCATTTTTAAACTTCAGCGGAATTCCGAGAACAATGGAAGTGTTCCGAAGAATTTTTAAACTTCAGCGGAATTCCGAGAACAATGGAAGAGTTCCAAAGCATTTTTATATGTCAGCGGAATTCCGAGAACAATGGAAGAGTTCCAAAGCATTTTTAAACTTCAGCGGAATTCCGAGAACAATGGAAGAGTTCCGAAGCATTTTTAAACTTCAGCGGAATTCCGAGAACAATGGAAGAGTTCCGAAGCATTTTTAAACTTCAGCGGAATTCCGAGAACAATGGAAGAGTTCCGAAGCATTTTTAAACTTCAGCGGAATTCTGAGAACAATGGAAGAGTTCCGAAGCATTTTTAAACTTCAGCGGAATTCCGAGAACAATGGAAGTGTTCCGAAGCATTTTTAAACTTCAGCGGAATTCCGAGAACAATGGTAGAGTTCCGAAGCATCTTTAAACTTCAGCAGAATTCCGAGAACAATGGAAGCGTTCCGAAGCGTTTTTAAACTTCAGCGGAATTCCGAGAACAATGGAAGTGTTCCGAAGCATTTTTAAACTTCAGCGGAATTCCGAGAACAATGGAAGTGTTCCGAAGCATTTTTAAACTTCAGCGGAATTCCGAGAACAATGGAAGCGTTCCAAAGCATTTTTATATGTCAGCGGAATTCCGAGAACAATGGAAGAGTTCCGAAGCATTTTTAAACTTCAGCGGAATTCCGAGAACAATGGAAGAGTTCCGAAGCATTTTTAAACTTCAGCGGAATTCCGAAAACAATGGAAGAGTTCCGAAGCATTTTTAAACTTCAGCGGAATTCCGAGAACAATGGAAGAGTTCCGAAGCATTTTTAAACTTCAGCGGAATTCCGAGAACAATGGAAGTGTTCCGAAGCATTTTTAAACTTCAGCGGAATTCCGAGAACAATGGAAGAGTTCCAAAGCATTTTTATATGTCAGCGGAATTCCGAGAACAATGGAAGAGTTCCGAAGCATTTTTAAACTTCAGCGGAATTCCGAGAACAATGGAAGAGTTCCGAAGCATGTTTAAACTTCAGTGGAATTCCGAGAACAATGGAAGAGTTCCGAAGCATTTTTAAACTTCAGCGGAATTCCGAGAACAATGAAAGAGTTTCGAAACATTTTTAAACTTCAGCGGAATTCCGAGAACAATGGAAGAGTTCCGAAGCATTTTTAAACTTCAGCGGAATTCCGAGAACAATGGAAGAGTTCCGAAGCATTTTTAAACTTCAGCGGAATTCCGAGAACAATGGAAGAGTTCCGAAACATTTTTAATCTTCAGCGGAATTCCGAGAACAATGGAAGAGTTCCAAAGCATTTTTATATGTCAGCGGAATTCCGAGAACAATGGAAGAGTTCCGAATCATTTTTAAACTTCAGCGGAATTCCGAGAACAATGGAAGAGTTCAGAAGCATTTTTAAACTTCAGCGGAATTCCGAGAACAATGGAAGAGTTCCAAAGCATTTTTAAACTTCAGCGGAATTCCGAGAACAATGAAAGAGTTCCGAAGCATTTTTAAACTTCAGCAGAATTCCGAGAACAATGGAAGAGTTGCGAAACATTTTTAAACTTCAGCGGAATTCCGAGAACAATGGAAGAGTTCCGAAGCATTTTTAAACTTCAGCGGAATTCCGAGAACAATGGAAGAGTTCCGAAGCATTTTTAAACTTCTGCGGAATTCCGAGAACAATGGAAGAGTTCCGAAACATTTTTAAACTTCAGCGGAATTCCGAGAACAATGGAAGAGTTCCAAAGCATTTTTATATGTCAGCGGAATTCCGAGAACAATGGAAGAGTTCCGAATCATTTTTAAACTTCAGCGGAATTCCGAGAACAATGGAAGAGTTCAGAAGCATTTTTAAACTTCAGCGGAATTCCGAGAACAATGGAAGAGTTCCAAAGCATTTTTAAACTTCAGCGGAATTCCGAGAACAATGGAAGAGTTCCGAAGCATTTTTAAACTTCAGCGGAATTCCGAGAACAATGGAAGAGTTCCGAAGCATTTTTAAACTTCAGCTGAATTCCGAGAACAATGGAAGAGTTCCGAAGCATTTTTAAACTTCAGCGGAATTCCGAGAACAATGGAAGAGTTCCGAAGCATTTTTAAACTTCAGCGGAATTCCGAGATCAATGGAAGAGTTCCGAAGCATTTTTAAACTTCAGCGGAATTCCGAGAACAATGGAAGAGTTCCGAAGCATTTTTAAACTTCAGCGGAATTCCGAGAACAATGGAAGAGTTCCGAAGCATTTTTAAACTTCAGCGGAATTCCGAGAACAATGGAAGAGTTCCGAAGCATTTTTAAACTTCAGCGGAATTCCGAGAACAATGGAAAAGTTCCGAAGCATCTTTAAACTTCAGCAGAATTCCGAGAACAATGGAAGCGTTCCGGAGCATTTTTAAACTTCAGCGGAATTCCTAGAACAATGGAAGAGTTCCGAAGCATTTTTAAACTTCAGCGGAATTCCGAGAACAATGGTAGAGTTCCGAAGCATCTTTAAACTTCAGCAGAATTCCGAGAACAATGGAAGCGTTCCGGAGCATTTTTAAACTTCAGCGGAATTCCGAGAACAATGGAAGCGTTCCGGAGCATTTTTAAACTTCAGCGGAATTCCGAGAACAATGGAAGAGTTCCGAAGCATTTTTAAACTTCAGCGGAATTCCGAGAACAATGGAAGTGTTCCGAAGCATTTTTAAACTTCAGCGGAATTCCGAGAGCAATGGAAGAGTTCCAAAGCATTTTTATATGTTAGCAGAATTCCGAGAACAATGGAAGAGTTCCGAAGCATTTTTAAACTTCAGCGGAATTCCGAGAACAATGGAAGAGTTCCGAAGCATTTTTAAACTTCAGCGGAATTCCGAGAATAATGGAAGAGTTCCACAGCATTTTTAAACTTCAGTGGAAATCTGAGAACAATGGAAGAGTTCCAAAGCATTTTTAAATTTCAGCGGAATTCCGAGAACAATGGAAGAGTTCCGAAACATTTTTAAACTTCAGCGGAATTCCGAGAACAATGGAAGCGTTCCGGAGCATTTTTAAACTTCAGCGGAATTCCGAGAACAATGGAAGAGTTCCGAAGCATTTTTAAACTTCAGCGGAATTCCGAGAACAATGGAAGAGTTCCGAAGCATTTTTAAACTTCAGCGGAATTCCGAGAACAATGGAAGTGTTCCGAAGAATTTTTAAACTTCAGCGGAATTCCGAGAACAATGGAAGAGTTCCAAAGCATTTTTATATGTCAGCGGAATTCCGAGAACAATGGAAGAGTTCCGAAGCATTTTTAAACTTCAGCGGAATTCCGAGAACAATGGAAGAGTTCCGAAGCATTTTTAAACTTCAGCGGAATTCCGAGAACAATGGAAGAGTTCCGAAGCATTTTTAAACTTCAGCGGAATTCCGAGAACAATGGAAGAGTTCCGAAGCATTTTTAAACTTCAGCGGAATTCTGAGAACAATGGAAGAGTTCCGAAGCATTTTTAAACTTCAGCGGAATTCCGAGAACAATGGAAGTGTTCCGAAGCATTTTTAAACTTCAGCGGAATTCCGAGAACAATGGTAGAGTTCCGAAGCATCTTTAAACTTCAGCAGAATTCCGAGAACAATGGAAGCGTTCCGAAGCGTTTTTAAACTTCAGCGGAATTCCGAGAACAATGGAAGTGTTCCGAAGCATTTTTAAACTTCAGCGGAATTCCGAGAACAATGGAAGAGTTCCGAAGCATTTTTAAACTTCAGCGGAATTCCGAAAACAATGGAAGAGTACCGAAACATTTTTAAACTTCAGCGGAATTCCGAGAACAATGGAAGAGTTCCGAAGCATTTTTAAACTTCAGCGGAATTCCGAGAACAATGGAAGTGTTCCGAAGCATTTTTAAACTTCAGCGGAATTCCGAGAACAATGGAAGAGTTCCAAAGCATTTTTATATGTCAGCGGAATTCCGAGAACAATGGAAGAGTTCCGAAGCATTTTTAAACTTCAGCGGAATTCCGAGAACAATGGAAGAGTTCCGAAGCATGTTTAAACTTCAGTGGAATTCCGAGAACAATGGAAGAGTTCCGAAGCATTTTTAAACTTCAGCGGAATTCCGAGAACAATGAAAGAGTTTCGAAACATTTTTAAACTTCAGCGGAATTCCGAGAACAATGGAAGAGTTCCGAAGCATTTTTAAACTTCAGCGGAATTCCGAGAACAATGGAAGAGTTCCGAATCATTTTTAAACTTCAGCGGAATTCCGAGAACAATGGAAGAGTTCAGAAGCATTTTTAAACTTCAGCGGAATTCCGAGAACAATGGAAGAGTTCCACAGCATTTTTAAACTTCAGTGGAAATCTGAGAACAATGGAAGAGTTCCAAAGCATTTTTAAATTTCAGCGGAATTCCGAGAACAATGGAAGAGTTCCGAAACATTTTTAAACTTCAGCGGAATTTCGAGAACAATGGAAGAGTTCTGAAGCATTTTTAAACTTCAGCGGAATTCCGAGAACAATGGAAGAGTTCCGAAGCATTTTTAAACTTCAGCGGAATTCCGAGAACAATGGAAGAGTTCCGAAGCATTTTTAAACTTCAGCGGAATTCCGAGAACAATGGAAGAGTTCCGAAGCACTTTTAAACTTCAGCGGAATTCCGAGAACAATGGAAGAGTTCCGAAGCATTTTTAAACTTCAGCGGAATTCCGAGAACAATGGAAAAGTTCCGAAGCATCTTTAAACTTCAGCAGAATTCTGAGAACAATGGAAGCGTTCCGGAGCATTTTTAAACTTCAGCGGAATTCCGAGAACAATGGAAGAGTTCCGAAGCATTTTTAAACTTCAGCGGAATTCCGAGAACAATGGTAGAGTTCCGAAGCATCTTTAAACTTCAGCAGAATTCTGAGAACAATGGAAGCGTTCCGGAGCATTTTTAAACTTCAGCGGAATTCCGAGAACAATGGAAGAGTTCCGAAGCATTTTTAAACTTCAGCGGAATTCCGAGAACAATGGAAGTGTTCCGAAGCATTTTTAAACTTCAGCGGAATTCCGAGAGCAATGGAAGAGTTCCAAAGCATTTTTATATGTCAGCGGAATTCCGAGAACAATGGAAGAGTTCCGAAGCATTTTTAAACTTCAGCGGAATTCCGAGAACAATGGAAGAGTTCCGAAGCATTTTTAAACTTCAGCGGAATTCCGAGAACAATGGAAGAGTTCCACAGCATTTTTAAACTTCAGTGGAAATCTGAGAACAATGGAAGAGTTCCAAAGCATTTTTAAATTTCAGCGGAATTCCGAGAACAATGGAAGAGTTCCGAAACATTTTTAAACTTCAGCGGAATTTCGAGAACAATGGAAGAGTTCCGAAGCATTTTTAAACTTCAGCGGAATTCCGAGAACAATGGAAGAGTTCCGAAGCATTTTTAAACTTCAGCGGAATTCCGAGAACAATGGAAGAGTTCCGAAGCATTTTTAAACTTCAGCGGAATTCCGAGAACAATGGAAGTGTTCCGAAGCATTTTTAAACTTCAGCGGAATTCCGAGAACAATGGAAGAGTTCCAAAGCATTTTTATATGTCAGCGGAATTCCGAGAACAATGGAAGAGTTCCGAAGCATTTTTAAACTTCAGCGGAATTCCGAGAACAATGGAAGAGTTCCGAAGCATTTTTAAACTTCAGCGGAATTCCGAGAACAATGGAAGAGTTCCGAAGCATTTTTAAACTTCAGCGGAATTCCGAGAACAATGGAAGTGTTCCGAAGCATTTTTAAACTTCAGCGGAATTCCGAGAACAATGGAAGAGTTCCAAAGCATTTTTATATGTCAGCGGAATTCCGAGAACAATGGAAGAGTTCCGAAGCATTTTTAAACTTCAGCGGAATTCCGAGAACAATGAAAGAGTTTCGAAACATTTTTAAACTTCAGCGGAATTCCGAGAACAATGGAAGAGTTCCGAAGCATTTTTAAACTTCAGCGGAATTCCGAGAACAATGGAAGAGTTCCGAAGCATTTTTAAACTTCAGCGGAATTCCGAGAACAATGGAAGAGTTCCGAAAGATTTTTAAACTTCAGCGGAATTCCGAGAACAATGGAAGAGTTCCAAAGCATTTTTATATGTCAGCGGAATTCCGAGAACAATGGAAGAGTTCCGAATCATTTTTAAACTTCAGCGGAATTCCGAGAACAATGGAAGAGTTCAGAAGCATTTTTAAACTTCAGCGGAATTCCGAGAACAATGGAAGAGTTCCAAAGCATTTTTAAACTTCAGCGGAATTCCGAGAACAATGAAAGAGTTCCGAAGCATTTTTAAACTTCAGCAGAATTCCGAGAACAATGGAAGAGTTCCGAAACATTTTTAAACTTCAGCGGAATTTCGAGAACAATGGAAGAGTTCCGAAGCATTTTTAAACTTCAGCGGAATTCCGAGAACAATGGAAGAGTTCCGAAGCATTTTTAAACTTCAGCGGAATTCCGAGAACAATGGAAGAGTTCCGAAGCATTTTTAAACTTCAGCGGAATTCCGAGAACAATGGAAGTGTTCCGAAGCATTTTTAAACTTCAGCGGAATTCCGAGAACAATGGAAGAGTTCCAAACCATTTTTATATGTCAGCGGAATTCCGAGAACAATGGAAGAGTTCCGAAGCATTTTTAAACTTCAGCGGAATTCCGAGAACAATGGAAGAGTTCCGAAGCATTTTTAAACTTCAGCGGTATTCCGAGAACAATGGAAGAGATCCGAAGCATTTTTAAACTTCAGCGGAATTCCGAGAACAATGGAAGAGTTCCGAAGCATTTTTAAACTTCAGCGGAATTCCGAGAACAATGGAAGTGTTCCGAAGCATTTTTAAACTTCAGCGGAATTCCGAGAACAATGGAAGAGTTCCAAAGCATTTTTATATGTCAGCGGAATTCCGAGAACAATGGAAGAGTTCCGAAGCATTTTTAAACTTCAGCGGAATTCCGAGAACAATGAAAGAGTTTCGAAACATTTTTAAACTTCAGCGGAATTCCGAGAACAATGGAAGAGTTCCGAAGCATTTTTAAACTTCAGCGGAATTCCGAGAACAATGGAAGAGTTCCGAAGCATTTTTAAACTTCAGCGGAATTCCGAGAACAATGGAAGAGTTCCGAAACATTTTTAAACTTCAGCGGAATTCCGAGAACAATGGAAGAGTTCCAAAGCATTTTTATATGTCAGCGGAATTCCGAGAACAATGGAAGAGTTCCGAATCATTTTTAAACTTCAGCGTAATTCCGAGAACAATGGAAGAGTTCAGAAGCATTTTTAAACTTCAGCGGAATTCCGAGAACAATGGAAGAGTTCCAAAGCATTTTTAAACTTCAGCGGAATTCCGAGAACAATGAAAGAGTTCCGAAGCATTTTTAAACTTCAGCAGAATTCCGAGAACAATGGAAGAGTTCCGAAACATTTTTAAACTTCAGCGGAATTCCGAGAACAATGGAAGAGTTCCGAAGCATTTTTAAACTTCAGCGGAATTCCGAGAACAATGGAAGAGTTCCGAAGCATTTTTAAACTTCAGCGGAATTCCGAGAACAATGGAAAAGTTCCGAAGCATCTTTAAACTTCAGCAGAATTCCGAGAACAATGGAAGCGTTCCGGAGCATTTTTAAACTTCAGCGGAATTCCGAGAACAATGGAAGAGTTCCAAAGCATTTTTATATGTCAGCGGAATTCCGAGAACAATGGAAGAGTTCCGAAGCATTTTTAAACTTCAGCGGAATTCCGAGAACAATGAAAGAGTTTCGAAACATTTTTAAACTTCAGCGGAATTCCGAGAACAATGGAAGAGTTCCAAAGCATTTTTAAACTTCAGCGGAATTCCGAGAACAATGAAAGAGTTCCGAAGCATTTTTAAACTTCAGCAGAATTCCGAGAACAATGGAAGAGTTCCGAAACATTTTTAAACTTCAGCGGAATTCCGAGAACAATGGAAGAGTTCCGAAGCATTTTTAAACTTCAGCGGAATTCCGAGAACAATGGAAGAGTTCCGAAGCATTTTTAAACTTCAGCGGAATTCCGAGAACAATGGAAGAGTTCCGAAGCATTTTTAAACTTCAGCGGAATTCCGAGAACAATGGAAAAGTTCCGAAGCATCTTTAAACTTCAGCAGAATTCCGAGAACAATGGAAGCGTTCCGGAGCATTTTTAAACTTCAGCGGAATTCCGAGAACAATGGAAGAGTTCCGAAGCATTTTTAAACTTCAGCGGAATTCCGAGAACAATGGTAGAGTGCCGAAGCATCTTTAAACTTCAGCAGAATTCCGAGAACAATGGAAGCGTTCCGGAGCATTTTTAAACTTCAGCGGAATTCCGAGAACAATGGAAGCGTTCCGGAGCATTTTTAAACTTCAGCGGAATTCCGAGAACAATGGAAGAGTTCCGAAGCATTTTTAAACTTCAGCGGAATTCCGAGAACAATGGTAGAGTGCCGAAGCATCTTTAAACTTCAGCAGAATTCCGAGAACAATGGAAGCGTTCCGGAGCATTTTTAAACTTCAGCGGAATTCCGAGAACAATGGAAGCGTTCCGGAGCATTTTTAAACTTCAGCGGAATTCCGAGAACAATGGAAGAGTTCCGAAGCATTTTTAAACTTCAGCTGAATTCCGAGAACAATGGAAGAGTTCCGAAGCATTTTTAAACTTCAGCGGAATTCCGAGAACAATGGAAGAGTTCCACAGCATTTTTAAACTTCAGTGGAAATCTGAGAACAATGGAAGAGTTCCAAAGCATTTTTAAATTTCAGCGGAATTCCGAGAACAATGGAAGAGTTCCGAAACATTTTTAAACTTCAGCGGAATTTCGAGAACAATGGAAGAGTTCTGAAGCATTTTTAAACTTCAGCGGAATTCCGAGAACAATGGAAGAGTTCCGAAACATTTTTAAACTTCAGCGGAATTCCGAGAACAATGGAAGAGTTCCAAAGCATTTTTATATGTCAGCGGAATTCCGAGAACAATGGAAGAGTTCCGAATCATTTTTAAACTTCAGCGGAATTCCGAGAACAATGGAAGAGTTCAGAAGCATTTTTAAACTTCAGCGGAATTCCGAGAACAATGGAAGAGTTCCAAAGCATTTTTAAACTTCAGCGGAATTCCGAGAACAATGAAAGAGTTCCGAAGCATTTTTAAACTTCAGCAGAATTCCGAGAACAATGGAAGAGTTGCGAAACATTTTTAAACTTCAGCGGAATTCCGAGAACAATGAAAGAGTTTCGAAACATTTTTAAACTTCAGCGGAATTCCGAGAACAATGGAAGAGTTCCGAAGCATTTTTAAACTTCAGCGGAATTCCGAGAACAATGGAAGAGTTCCGAAGCATTTTTAAACTTCTGCGGAATTCCGAGAACAATGGAAGAGTTCCGAAACATTTTTAAACTTCAGCGGAATTCCGAGAACAATGGAAGAGTTCCAAAGCATTTTTATATGTCAGCGGAATTCCGAGAACAATGGAAGAGTTCCGAATCATTTTTAAACTTCAGCGGAATTCCGAGAACAATGGAAGAGTTCAGAAGCATTTTTAAACTTCAGCGGAATTCCGAGAACAATGGAAGAGTTCCAAAGCATTTTTAAACTTCAGCGGAATTCCGAGAACAATGAAAGAGTTCCGAAGCATTTTTAAACTTCAGCAGAATTCCGAGAACAATGGAAGAGTTCCGAAGCATTTTTAAACTTCAGCGGAATTCCGAGAACAATGGAAGAGTTCCGAAGCATTTTTAAACTTCAGCTGAATTCCGAGAACAATGGAAGAGTTCCGAAGCATTTTTAAACTTCAGCGGAATTCCGAGAACAATGGAAGAGTTCCGAAGCATTTTTAAACTTCAGCGGAATTCCGAGAACAATGGAAGAGTTCCGAAGCATTTTTAAACTTCAGCGGAATTCCGAGAACAATGGAAGAGTTCCGAAGCATTTTTAAACTTCAGCGGAATTCCGAGAACAATGGAAGAGTTCCGAAGCATTTTTAAACTTCAGCGGAATTCCGAGAACAATGGAAGAGTTCCGAAGCATTTTTAAACTTCAGCGGAATTCCGAGAACAATGGAAGAGTTCCGAAGCATTTTTAAACTTCAGCGGAATTCCGAGAACAATGGAAAAGTTCCGAAGCATCTTTAAACTTCAGCAGAATTCCGAGAACAATGGAAGCGTTCCGGAGCATTTTTAAACTTCAGCGGAATTCCGAGAACAATGGAAGAGTTCCGAAGCATTTTTAAACTTCAGCGGAATTCCGAGAACAATGGTAGAGTTCCGAAGCATCTTTAAACTTCAGCAGAATTCCGAGAACAATGGAAGCGTTCCGGAGCATTTTTAAACTTCAGCGGAATTCCGAGAACAATGGAAGCGTTCCGGAGCATTTTTAAACTTCAGCGGAATTCCGAGAACAATGGAAGAGTTCCGAAGCATTTTTAAACTTCAGCGGAATTCCAAGAACAATGGAAGTGTTCCGAAGCATTTTTAAACTTCAGCGGAATTCCGAGAGCAATGGAAGAGTTCCAAAGCATTTTTATATGTTAGCGGAATTCCGAGAACAATGGAAGAGTTCCGAAGCATTTTTAAACTTCAGCGGAATTCCGAGAACAATGGAAGAGTTCCGAAGCATTTTTAAACTTCAGCGGAATTCCGAGAACAATGGAAGAGTTCCACAGCATTTTTAAACTTCAGTGGAAATCTGAGAACAATGGAAGAGTTCCAAAGCATTTTTAAATTTCAGCGGAATTCCGAGAACAATGGAAGAGTTCCGAAACATTTTTAAACTTCAGCGGAATTCCGAGAACAATGGAAGCGTTCCGGAGCATTTTTAAACTTCAGCGGAATTCCGAGAACAATGGAAGAGTTCCGAAGCATTTTTAAACTTCAGCGGAATTCCGAGAACAATGGAAGTGTTCCGAAGCATTTTTAAACTTCAGCGGAATTCCGAGAACAATGGAAGAGTTCCAAAGCATTTTTATATGTCAGCGGAATTCCGAGAACAATGGAAGAGTTCCGAAGCATTTTTAAACTTCAGCGGAATTCCGAGAACAATGGAAGAGTTCCGAAGCTTTTTTAAACTTCAGCGGAATTCCGAGAACAATGGAAGAGTTCCACAGCATTTTTAAACTTCAGTGGAAATCTGAGAACAATGGAAGAGTTCCAAAGCATTTTTAAATTTCAGCGGAATTCCGAGAACAATGGAAGAGTTCCGAAACATTTTTAAACTTCAGCGGAATTTCGAGAACAATGGAAGAGTTCCGAAGCATTTTTAAACTTCAGCGGAATTCCGAGAACAATGGAAGAGTTCCGAAGCATTTTTAAACTTCAGCGGAATTCCGAGAACAATGGAAGAGTTCCGAAGCATTTTTAAACTTCAGCGGAATTCCGAGAACAATGGAAGTGTTCCGAAGAATTTTTAAACTTCAGCGGAATTCCGAGAACAATGGAAGAGTTCCAAAGCATTTTTATATGTCAGCGGAATTCCGAGAACAATGGAAGAGTTCCGAAGCATTTTTAAACTTCAGCGGAATTCCGAGAACAATGGAAGAGTTCCGAAGCATTTTTAAACTTCAGCGGAATTCCGAGAACAATGGAAGAGTTCCGAAGCATTTTTAAACTTCAGCGGAATTCCGAGAACAATGGAAGAGTTCCGAAGCATTTTTAAACTTCAGCGGAATTCTGAGAACAATGGAAGAGTTCCGAAGCATTTTTAAACTTCAGCGGAATTCCGAGAACAATGGAAGTGTTCCGAAGCATTTTTAAACTTCAGCGGAATTCCGAGAACAATGGTAGAGTTCCGAAGCATCTTTAAACTTCAGCAGAATTCCGAGAACAATGGAAGCGTTCCGAAGCGTTTTTAAACTTCAGCGGAATTCCGAGAACAATGGAAGTGTTCCGAAGCATTTTTAAACTTCAGCGGAATTCCGAGAACAATGGAAGTGTTCCGAAGCATTTTTAAACTTCAGCGGAATTCCGAGAACAATGGAAGCGTTCCAAAGCATTTTTATATGTCAGCGGAATTCCGAGAACAATGGAAGAGTTCCGAAGCATTTTTAAACTTCAGCGGAATTCCGAGAACAATGGAAGAGTTCCGAAGCATTTTTAAACTTCAGCGGAATTCCGAAAACAATGGAAGAGTTCCGAAGCATTTTTAAACTTCAGCGGAATTCCGAGAACAATGGAAGAGTTCCGAAGCATTTTTAAACTTCAGCGGAATTCCGAGAACAATGGAAGTGTTCCGAAGCATTTTTAAACTTCAGCGGAATTCCGAGAACAATGGAAGAGTTCCAAAGCATTTTTATATGTCAGCGGAATTCCGAGAACAATGGAAGAGTTCCGAAGCATTTTTAAACTTCAGCGGAATTCCGAGAACAATGGAAGAGTTCCGAAGCATGTTTAAACTTCAGTGGAATTCCGAGAACAATGGAAGAGTTCCGAAGCATTTTTAAACTTCAGCGGAATTCCGAGAACAATGAAAGAGTTTCGAAACATTTTTAAACTTCAGCGGAATTCCGAGAACAATGGAAGAGTTCCGAAGCATTTTTAAACTTCAGCGGAATTCCGAGAACAATGGAAGAGTTCCGAAGCATTTTTAAACTTCAGCGGAATTCCGATAACAATGGAAGAGTTCCGAAACATTTTTAAACTTCAGCGGAATTCCGAGAACAATGGAAGAGTTCCAAAGCATTTTTATATGTCAGCGGAATTCCGAGAACAATGGAAGAGTTCCGAATCATTTTTAAACTTCAGCGGAATTCCGAGAACAATGGAAGAGTTCAGAAGCATTTTTAAACTTCAGCGGAATTCCGAGAACAATGGAAGAGTTCCAAAGCATTTTTAAACTTCAGCGGAATTCCGAGAACAATGAAAGAGTTCCGAAGCATTTTTAAACTTCAGCAGAATTCCGAGAACAATGGAAGAGTTGCGAAACATTTTTAAACTTCAGCGGAATTCCGAGAACAATGGAAGAGTTCCGAAGCATTTTTAAACTTCAGCGGAATTCCGAGAACAATGGAAGAGTTCCGAAGCATTTTTAAACTTCTGCGGAATTCCGAGAACAATGGAAGAGTTCCGAAACATTTTTAAACTTCAGCGGAATTCCGAGAACAATGGAAGAGTTCCAAAGCATTTTTATATGTCAGCGGAATTCCGAGAACAATGGAAGAGTTCCGAATCATTTTTAAACTTCAGCGGAATTCCGAGAACAATGGAAGAGTTCAGAAGCATTTTTAAACTTCAGCGGAATTCCGAGAACAATGGAAGAGTTCCAAAGCATTTTTAAACTTCAGCGGAATTCCGAGAACAATGAAAGAGTTCCGAAGCATTTTTAAACTTCAGCAGAATTCCGAGAACAATGGAAGAGTTCCGAAGCATTTTTAAACTTCAGCGGAATTCCGAGAACAATGGAAGAGTTCCGAAGCATTTTTAAACTTCAGCTGAATTCCGAGAACAATGGAAGAGTTCCGAAGCATTTTTAAACTTCAGCGGAATTCCGAGAACAATGGAAGAGTTCCGAAGCATTTTTAAACTTCAGCGGAATTCCGAGAACAATGGAAGAGTTCCGAAGCATTTTTAAACTTCAGCGGAATTCCGAGAACAATGGAAAAGTTCCGAAGCATCTTTAAACTTCAGCAGAATTCCGAGAACAATGGAAGCGTTCCGGAGCATTTTTAAACTTCAGCGGAATTCCGAGAACAATGGAAGAGTTCCGAAGCATTTTTAAACTTCAGCGGAATTCCGAGAACAATGGTAGAGTTCCGAAGCATCTTTAAACTTCAGCAGAATTCCGAGAACAATGGAAGCGTTCCGGAGCATTTTTAAACTTCAGCGGAATTCCGAGAACAATGGAAGCGTTCCGGAGCATTTTTAAACTTCAGCGGAATTCCGAGAACAATGGAAGAGTTCCGAAGCATTTTTAAACTTCAGCGGAATTCCGAGAACAATGGAGGTGTTCCGAAGCATTTTTAAACTTCAGCGGAATTCCGAGAGCAATGGAAGAGTTCCAAAGCATTTTTATATGTTAGCGGAATTCCGAGAACAATGGAAGAGTTCCGAAGCATTTTTAAACTTCAGCGGAATTCCGAGAACAATGGAAGAGTTCCGAAGCATTTTTAAACTTCAGCGGAATTCCGAGAACAATGGAAGAGTTCCACAGCATTTTTAAACTTCAGTGGAAATCTGAGAACAATGGAAGAGTTCCAAAGCATTTTTAAATTTCAGCGGAATTCCGAGAACAATGGAAGAGTTCCGAAACATTTTTAAACTTCAGCGGAATTCCGAGAACAATGGAAGCGTTCCGGAGCATTTTTAAACTTCAGCGGAATTCCGAGAACAATGGAAGAGTTCCGAAGCATTTTTAAACTTCAGCGGAATTCCGAGAACAATGGAAGTGTTCCGAAGCATTTTTAAACTTCAGCGGAATTCCGAGAACAATGGAAGAGTTCCAAAGCATTTTTATATGTCAGCGGAATTCCGAGAACAATGGAAGAGTTCCGAAGCATTTTTAAACTTCAGCGGAATTCCGAGAACAATGGAAGAGTTCCGAAGCTTTTTTAAACTTCAGCGGAATTCCGAGAACAATGGAAGAGTTCCACAGCATTTTTAAACTTCAGTGGAAATCTGAGAACAATGGAAGAGTTCCAAAGCATTTTTAAATTTCAGCGGAATTCCGAGAACAATGGAAGAGTTCCGAAACATTTTTAAACTTCAGCGGAATTTCGAGAACAATGGAAGAGTTCCGAAGCATTTTTAAACTTCAGCGGAATTCCGAGAACAATGGAAGAGTTCCGAAGCATTTTTAAACTTCAGCGGAATTCCGAGAACAATGGAAGAGTTCCGAAGCATTTTTAAACTTCAGCGGAATTCCGAGAACAATGGAAGTGTTCCGAAGAATTTTTAAACTTCAGCGGAATTCCGAGAACAATGGAAGAGTTCCAAAGCATTTTTATATGTCAGCGGAATTCCGAGAACAATGGAAGAGTTCCAAAGCATTTTTAAACTTCAGCGGAATTCCGAGAACAATGGAAGAGTTCCGAAGCATTTTTAAACTTCAGCGGAATTCCGAGAACAATGGAAGAGTTCCGAAGCATTTTTAAACTTCAGCGGAATTCCGAGAACAATGGAAGAGTTCCGAAGCATTTTTAAACTTCAGCGGAATTCTGAGAACAATGGAAGAGTTCCGAAGCATTTTTAAACTTCAGCGGAATTCCGAGAACAATGGAAGTGTTCCGAAGCATTTTTAAACTTCAGCGGAATTCCGAGAACAATGGTAGAGTTCCGAAGCATCTTTAAACTTCAGCAGAATTCCGAGAACAATGGAAGCGTTCCGAAGCGTTTTTAAACTTCAGCGGAATTCCGAGAACAATGGAAGTGTTCCGAAGCATTTTTAAACTTCAGCGGAATTCCGAGAACAATGGAAGTGTTCCGAAGCATTTTTAAACTTCAGCGGAATTCCGAGAACAATGGAAGCGTTCCAAAGCATTTTTATATGTCAGCGGAATTCCGAGAACAATGGAAGAGTTCCGAAGCATTTTTAAACTTCAGCGGAATTCCGAGAACAATGGAAGAGTTCCGAAGCATTTTTAAACTTCAGCGGAATTCCGAAAACAATGGAAGAGTTCCGAAGCATTTTTAAACTTCAGCAGAATTCCGAGAACAATGGAAGAGTTCCGAAGCATTTTTAAACTTCAGCGGAATTCCGAGAACAATGGAAGTGTTCCGAAGCATTTTTAAACTTCAGCGGAATTCCGAGAACAATGGAAGAGTTCCAAAGCATTTTTATATGTCAGCGGAATTCCGAGAACAATGGAAGAGTTCCGAAGCATTTTTAAACTTCAGCGGAATTCCGAGAACAATGGAAGAGTTCCGAAGCATGTTTAAACTTCAGTGGAATTCCGAGAACAATGGAAGAGTTCCGAAGCATTTTTAAACTTCAGCGGAATTCCGAGAACAATGAAAGAGTTTCGAAACATTTTTAAACTTCAGCGGAATTCCGAGAACAATGGAAGAGTTCCGAAGCATTTTTAAACTTCAGCGGAATTCCGAGAACAATGGAAGAGTTCCGAAGCATTTTTAAACTTCAGCGGAATTCCGAGAACAATGGAAGAGTTCCGAAACATTTTTAATCTTCAGCGGAATTCCGAGAACAATGGAAGAGTTCCAAAGCATTTTTATATGTCAGCGGAATTCCGAGAACAATGGAAGAGTTCCGAATCATTTTTAAACTTCAGCGGAATTCCGAGAACAATGGAAGAGTTCAGAAGCATTTTTAAACTTCAGCGGAATTCCGAGAACAATGGAAGAGTTCCAAAGCATTTTTAAACTTCAGCGGAATTCCGAGAACAATGAAAGAGTTCCGAAGCATTTTTAAACTTCAGCAGAATTCCGAGAACAATGGAAGAGTTGCGAAACATTTTTAAACTTCAGCGGAATTCCGAGAACAATGGAAGAGTTCCGAAGCATTTTTAAACTTCAGCGGAATTCCGAGAACAATGGAAGAGTTCCGAAGCATTTTTAAACTTCTGCGGAATTCCGAGAACAATGGAAGAGTTCCGAAACATTTTTAAACTTCAGCGGAATTCCGAGAACAATGGAAGAGTTCCAAAGCATTTTTATATGTCAGCGGAATTCCGAGAACAATGGAAGAGTTCCGAATCATTTTTAAACTTCAGCGGAATTCCGAGAACAATGGAAGAGTTCAGAAGCATTTTTAAACTTCAGCGGAATTCCGAGAACAATGGAAGAGTTCCAAAGCATTTTTAAACTTCAGCGGAATTCCGAGAACAATGAAAGAGTTCCGAAGCATTTTTAAACTTCAGCAGAATTCCGAGAACAATGGAAGAGTTCCGAAGCATTTTTAAACTTCAGCGGAATTCCGAGAACAATGGAAGAGTTCCGAAGCATTTTTAAACTTCAGCTGAATTCCGAGAACAATGGAAGAGTTCCGAAGCATTTTTAAACTTCAGCGGAATTCCGAGAACAATGGAAGAGTTCCGAAGCATTTTTAAACTTCAGCGGAATTCCGAGATCAATGGAAGAGTTCCGAAGCATTTTTAAACTTCAGCGGAATTCCGAGAACAATGGAAGAGTTCCGAAGCATTTTTAAACTTCAGCGGAATTCCGAGAACAATGGAAGAGTTCCGAAGCATTTTTAAACTTCAGCGGAATTCCGAGAACAATGGAAGAGTTCCGAAGCATTTTTAAACTTCAGCGGAATTCCGAGAACAATGGAAAAGTTCCGAAGCATCTTTAAACTTCAGCAGAATTCCGAGAACAATGGAAGCGTTCCGGAGCATTTTTAAACTTCAGCGGAATTCCTAGAACAATGGAAGAGTTCCGAAGCATTTTTAAACTTCAGCGGAATTCCGAGAACAATGGTAGAGTTCCGAAGCATCTTTAAACTTCAGCAGAATTCCGAGAACAATGGAAGCGTTCCGGAGCATTTTTAAACTTCAGCGGAATTCCGAGAACAATGGAAGCGTTCCGGAGCATTTTTAAACTTCAGCGGAATTCCGAGAACAATGGAAGAGTTCCGAAGCATTTTTAAACTTCAGCGGAATTCCGAGAACAATGGAAGTGTTCCGAAGCATTTTTAAACTTCAGCGGAATTCCGAGAGCAATGGAAGAGTTCCAAAGCATTTTTATATGTTAGCAGAATTCCGAGAACAATGGAAGAGTTCCGAAGCATTTTTAAACTTCAGCGGAATTCCGAGAACAATGGAAGAGTTCCGAAGCATTTTTAAACTTCAGCGGAATTCCGAGAACAATGGAAGAGTTCCACAGCATTTTTAAACTTCAGTGGAAATCTGAGAACAATGGAAGAGTTCCAAAGCATTTTTAAATTTCAGCGGAATTCCGAGAACAATGGAAGAGTTCCGAAACATTTTTAAACTTCAGCGGAATTCCGAGAACAATGGAAGCGTTCCGGAGCATTTTTAAACTTCAGCGGAATTCCGAGAACAATGGAAGAGTTCCGAAGCATTTTTAAACTTCAGCGGAATTCCGAGAACAATGGAAGAGTTCCGAAGCATTTTTAAACTTCAGCGGAATTCCGAGAACAATGGAAGTGTTCCGAAGAATTTTTAAACTTCAGCGGAATTCCGAGAACAATGGAAGAGTTCCAAAGCATTTTTATATGTCAGCGGAATTCCGAGAACAATGGAAGAGTTCCGAAGCATTTTTAAACTTCAGCGGAATTCCGAGAACAATGGAAGAGTTCCGAAGCATTTTTAAACTTCAGCGGAATTCCGAGAACAATGGAAGAGTTCCGAAGCATTTTTAAACTTCAGCGGAATTCCGAGAACAATGGAAGAGTTCCGAAGCATTTTTAAACTTCAGCGGAATTCTGAGAACAATGGAAGAGTTCCGAAGCATTTTTAAACTTCAGCGGAATTCCGAGAACAATGGAAGTGTTCCGAAGCATTTTTAAACTTCAGCGGAATTCCGAGAACAATGGTAGAGTTCCGAAGCATCTTTAAACTTCAGCAGAATTCCGAGAACAATGGAAGCGTTCCGAAGCGTTTTTAAACTTCAGCGGAATTCCGAGAACAATGGAAGTGTTCCGAAGCATTTTTAAACTTCAGCGGAATTCCGAGAACAATGGAAGTGTTCCGAAGCATTTTTAAACTTCAGCGGAATTCCGAGAACAATGGAAGCGTTCCAAAGCATTTTTATATGTCAGCGGAATTCCGAGAACAATGGAAGAGTTCCGAAGCATTTTTAAACTTCAGCGGAATTCCGAGAACAATGGAAGAGTTCCGAAGCATTTTTAAACTTCAGCGGAATTCCGAAAACAATGGAAGAGTACCGAAACATTTTTAAACTTCAGCGGAATTCCGAGAACAATGGAAGAGTTCCGAAGCATTTTTAAACTTCAGCGGAATTCCGAGAACAATGGAAGTGTTCCGAAGCATTTTTAAACTTCAGCGGAATTCCGAGAACAATGGAAGAGTTCCAAAGCATTTTTATATGTCAGCGGAATTCCGAGAACAATGGAAGAGTTCCGAAGCATTTTTAAACTTCAGCGGAATTCCGAGAACAATGGAAGAGTTCCGAAGCATGTTTAAACTTCAGTGGAATTCCGAGAACAATGGAAGAGTTCCGAAGCATTTTTAAACTTCAGCGGAATTCCGAGAACAATGAAAGAGTTTCGAAACATTTTTAAACTTCAGCGGAATTCCGAGAACAATGGAAGAGTTCCGAAGCATTTTTAAACTTCAGCGGAATTCCGAGAACAATGGAAGAGTTCCGAAGCATTTTTAAACTTCTGCGGAATTCCGAGAACAATGGAAGAGTTCCGAAACATTTTTAAACTTCAGCGGAATTCCGAGAACAATGGAAGAGTTCCAAAGCATTTTTATATGTCAGCGGAATTCCGAGAACAATGGAAGAGTTCCGAATCATTTTTAAACTTCAGCGGAATTCCGAGAACAATGGAAGAGTTCAGAAGCATTTTTAAACTTCAGCGGAATTCCGAGAACAATGGAAGAGTTCCAAAGCATTTTTAAACTTCAGCGGAATTCCGAGAACAATGAAAGAGTTCCGAAGCATTTTTAAACTTCAGCAGAATTCCGAGAACAATGGAAGAGTTCCGAAGCATTTTTAAACTTCAGCGGAATTCCGAGAACAATGGAAGAGTTCCGAAGCATTTTTAAACTTCAGCTGAATTCCGAGAACAATGGAAGAGTTCCGAAGCATTTTTAAACTTCAGCGGAATTCCGAGAACAATGGAAGAGTTCCACAGCATTTTTAAACTTCAGTGGAAATCTGAGAACAATGGAAGAGTTCCAAAGCATTTTTAAATTTCAGCGGAATTCCGAGAACAATGGAAGAGTTCCGAAACATTTTTAAACTTCAGCGGAATTTCGAGAACAATGGAAGAGTTCTGAAGCATTTTTAAACTTCAGCGGAATTCCGAGAACAATGGAAGAGTTCCGAAGCATTTTTAAACTTCAGCGGAATTCCGAGAACAATGGAAGAGTTCCGAAGCATTTTTAAACTTCAGCGGAATTCCGAGAACAATGGAAGAGTTCCGAAGCACTTTTAAACTTCAGCGGAATTCCGAGAACAATGGAAGAGTTCCGAAGCATTTTTAAACTTCAGCGGAATTCCGAGAACAATGGAAAAGTTCCGAAGCATCTTTAAACTTCAGCAGAATTCTGAGAACAATGGAAGCGTTCCGGAGCATTTTTAAACTTCAGCGGAATTCCGAGAACAATGGAAGAGTTCCGAAGCATTTTTAAACTTCAGCGGAATTCCGAGAACAATGGTAGAGTTCCGAAGCATCTTTAAACTTCAGCAGAATTCTGAGAACAATGGAAGCGTTCCGGAGCATTTTTAAACTTCAGCGGAATTCCGAGAACAATGGAAGAGTTCCGAAGCATTTTTAAACTTCAGCGGAATTCCGAGAACAATGGAAGTGTTCCGAAGCATTTTTAAACTTCAGCGGAATTCCGAGAGCAATGGAAGAGTTCCAAAGCATTTTTATATGTCAGCGGAATTCCGAGAACAATGGAAGAGTTCCGAAGCATTTTTAAACTTCAGCGGAATTCCGAGAACAATGGAAGAGTTCCGAAGCATTTTTAAACTTCAGCGGAATTCCGAGAACAATGGAAGAGTTCCACAGCATTTTTAAACTTCAGTGGAAATCTGAGAACAATGGAAGAGTTCCAAAGCATTTTTAAATTTCAGCGGAATTCCGAGAACAATGGAAGAGTTCCGAAACATTTTTAAACTTCAGCGGAATTTCGAGAACAATGGAAGAGTTCCGAAGCATTTTTAAACTTCAGCGGAATTCCGAGAACAATGGAAGAGTTCCGAAGCATTTTTAAACTTCAGCGGAATTCCGAGAACAATGGAAGAGTTCCGAAGCATTTTTAAACTTCAGCGGAATTCCGAGAACAATGGAAGTGTTCCGAAGCATTTTTAAACTTCAGCGGAATTCCGAGAACAATGGAAGAGTTCCAAAGCATTTTTATATGTCAGCGGAATTCCGAGAACAATGGAAGAGTTCCGAAGCATTTTTAAACTTCAGCGGAATTCCGAGAACAATGGAAGAGTTCCGAAGCATTTTTAAACTTCAGCGGTATTCCGAGAACAATGGAAGAGTTCCGAAGCATTTTTAAACTTCAGCGGAATTCCGAGAACAATGGAAGAGTTCCGAAGCATTTTTAAACTTCAGCGGAATTCCGAGAACAATGGAAGTGTTCCGAAGCATTTTTAAACTTCAGCGGAATTCCGAGAACAATGGAAGAGTTCCAAAGCATTTTTATATGTCAGCGGAATTCCGAGAACAATGGAAGAGTTCCGAAGCATTTTTAAACTTCAGCGGAATTCCGAGAACAATGAAAGAGTTTCGAAACATTTTTAAACTTCAGCGGAATTCCGAGAACAATGGAAGAGTTCCGAAGCATTTTTAAACTTCAGCGGAATTCCGAGAACAATGGAAGAGTTCCGAAGCATTTTTAAACTTCAGCGGAATTCCGAGAACAATGGAAGAGTTCCGAAACATTTTTAAACTTCAGCGGAATTCCGAGAACAATGGAAGAGTTCCAAAGCATTTTTATATGTCAGCGGAATTCCGAGAACAATGGAAGAGTTCCGAATCATTTTTAAACTTCAGCGTAATTCCGAGAACAATGGAAGAGTTCAGAAGCATTTTTAAACTTCAGCGGAATTCCGAGAACAATGGAAGAGTTCCAAAGCATTTTTAAACTTCAGCGGAATTCCGAGAACAATGAAAGAGTTCCGAGCATTTTTAAACTTCAGCAGAATTCCGAGAACAATGGAAGAGTTCCGAAACATTTTTAAACTTCAGCGGAATTCCGAGAACAATGGAAGAGTTCCGAAGCATTTTTAAACTTCAGCGGAATTCCGAGAACAATGGAAGAGTTCCGAAGCATTTTTAAACTTCAGCGGAATTCCGAGAACAATGGAAAAGTTCCGAAGCATCTTTAAACTTCAGCAGAATTCCGAGAACAATGGAAGCGTTCCGGAGCATTTTTAAACTTCAGCGGAATTCCGAGAACAATGGAAGAGTTCCAAAGCATTTTTATATGTCAGCGGAATTCCGAGAACAATGGAAGAGTTCCGAAGCATTTTTAAACTTCAGCGGAATTCCGAGAACAATGAAAGAGTTTCGAAACATTTTTAAACTTCAGCGGAATTCCGAGAACAATGGAAGAGTTCCGAAGCATTTTTAAACTTCAGCGGAATTCCGAGAACAATGGAAGAGTTCCGAAGCATTTTTAAACTTCAGCGGAATTCCGAGAACAATGGAAGAGTTCCGAAAGATTTTTAAACTTCAGCGGAATTCCGAGAACAATGGAAGAGTTCCAAAGCATTTTTATATGTCAGCGGAATTCCGAGAACAATGGAAGAGTTCCGAATCATTTTTAAACTTCAGCGGAATTCCGAGAACAATGGAAGAGTTCAGAAGCATTTTTAAACTTCAGCGGAATTCCGAGAACAATGGAAGAGTTCCAAAGCATTTTTAAACTTCAGCGGAATTCCGAGAACAATGAAAGAGTTCCGAAGCATTTTTAAACTTCAGCAGAATTCCGAGAACAATGGAAGAGTTCCGAAACATTTTTAAACTTCAGCGGAATTTCGAGAACAATGGAAGAGTTCCGAAGCATTTTTAAACTTCAGCGGAATTCCGAGAACAATGGAAGAGTTCCGAAGCATTTTTAAACTTCAGCGGAATTCCGAGAACAATGGAAGAGTTCCGAAGCATTTTTAAACTTCAGCGGAATTCCGAGAACAATGGAAGTGTTCCGAAGCATTTTTAAACTTCAGCGGAATTCCGAGAACAATGGAAGAGTTCCAAACCATTTTTATATGTCAGCGGAATTCCGAGAACAATGGAAGAGTTCCGAAGCATTTTTAAACTTCAGCGGAATTCCGAGAACAATGGAAGAGTTCCGAAGCATTTTTAAACTTCAGCGGTATTCCGAGAACAATGGAAGAGTTCCGAAGCATTTTTAAACTTCAGCGGAATTCCGAGAACAATGGAAGAGTTCCGAAGCATTTTTAAACTTCAGCGGAATTCCGAGAACAATGGAAGTGTTCCGAAGCATTTTTAAACTTCAGCGGAATTCCGAGAACAATGGAAGAGTTCCAAAGCATTTTTATATGTCAGCGGAATTCCGAGAACAATGGAAGAGTTCCGAAGCATTTTTAAACTTCAGCGGAATTCCGAGAACAATGAAAGAGTTTCGAAACATTTTTAAACTTCAGCGGAATTCCGAGAACAATGGAAGAGTTCCGAAGCATTTTTAAACTTCAGCGGAATTCCGAGAACAATGGAAGAGTTCCGAAGCATTTTTAAACTTCAGCGGAATTCCGAGAACAATGGAAAAGTTCCGAAGCATCTTTAAACTTCAGCAGAATTCCGAGAACAATGGAAGCGTTCCGGAGCATTTTTAAACTTCAGCGGAATTCCGAGAACAATGGAAGAGTTCCGAAACATTTTTAAACTTCAGCGGAATTCCGAGAACAATGGAAGAGTTCCAAAGCATTTTTATATGTCAGCGGAATTCCGAGAACAATGGAAGAGTTCCGAATCATTTTTAAACTTCAGCGTAATTCCAAGAACAATGGAAGAGTTCAGAAGCATTTTTAAACTTCAGCGGAATTCCGAGAACAATGGAAGAGTTCCAAAGCATTTTTAAACTTCAGCGGAATTCCGAGAACAATGAAAGAGTTCCGAAGCATTTTTAAACTTCAGCAGAATTCCGAGAACAATGGAAGAGTTCCGAAACATTTTTAAACTTCAGCGGAATTCCGAGAACAATGGAAGAGTTCCGAAGCATTTTTAAACTTCAGCGGAATTCCGAGAACAATGGAAGAGTTCCGAAGCATTTTTAAACTTCAGCGGAATTCCGAGAACAATGGAAAAGTTCCGAAGCATCTTTAAACTTCAGCAGAATTCCGAGAACAATGGAAGCGTTCCGGAGCATTTTTAAACTTCAGCGGAATTCCGAGAACAATGGAAGAGTTCCAAAGCATTTTTATATGTCAGCGGAATTCCGAGAACAATGGAAGAGTTCCGAAGCATTTTTAAACTTCAGCGGAATTCCGAGAACAATGAAAGAGTTTCGAAACATTTTTAAACTTCAGCGGAATTCCGAGAACAATGGAAGAGTTCCAAAGCATTTTTAAACTTCAGCGGAATTCCGAGAACAATGAAAGAGTTCCGAAGCATTTTTAAACTTCAGCAGAATTCCGAGAACAATGGAAGAGTTCCGAAACATTTTTAAACTTCAGCGGAATTCCGAGAACAATGGAAGAGTTCCGAAGCATTTTTAAACTTCAGCGGAATTCCGAGAACAATGGAAGAGTTCCGAAACATTTTTAAACTTCAGCGGAATTCCGAGAACAATGGAAGAGTTCCGAAGCATTTTTAAACTTCAGCGGAATTCCGAGAACAATGGAAGAGTTCCGAAGCATTTTTAAACTTCAGCGGAATTCCGAGAACAATGGAAAAGTTCCGAAGCATCTTTAAACTTCAGCAGAATTCCGAGAACAATGGAAGCATTCCGGAGCATTTTTAAACTTCAGCGGAATTCCGAGAACAATGGAAGAGTTCCGAAGCATTTTTAAACTTCAGCGGAATTCCGAGAACAATGGTAGAGTTCCGAAGCATCTTTAAACTTCAGCAGAATTCCGAGAACAATGGAAGCGTTCCGGAGCATTTTTAAACTTCAGCGGAATTCCGAGAACAATGGAAGCGTTCCGGAGCATTTTTAAACTTCAGCGGAATTCCGAGAACAATGGAAGAGTTCCGAAGCATTTTTAAACTTCAGCGGAATTCCGAGAACAATGGAAGTGTTCCGAAGCATTTTTAAACTTCAGCGGAATTCCGAGAGCAATGGAAGAGTTCCAAAGCATTTTTATATGTTAGCGGAATTCCGAGAACAATGGAAGAGTTCCGAAGCATTTTTAAACTTCAGCGGAATTCCGAGAACAATGGAAGAGTTCCGAAGCATTTTTAAACTTCAGCGGAATTCCGAGAACAATGGAAGAGTTCCACAGCATTTTTAAACTTCAGTGGAAATCTGAGAACAATGGAAGAGTTCCAAAGCATTTTTAAATTTCAGCGGAATTCCGAGAACAATGGAAGAGTTCCGAAACATTTTTAAACTTCAGCGGAATTCCGAGAACAATGGAAGCGTTCCGGAGCATTTTTAAACTTCAGCGGAATTCCGAGAACAATGGAAGAGTTCCGAAGCATTTTTAAACTTCAGCGGAATTCCGAGAACAATGGAAGTGTTCCGAAGCATTTTTAAACTTCAGCGGAATTCCGAGAACAATGGAAGAGTTCCAAAGCATTTTTATATGTCAGCGGAATTCCGAGAACAATGGAAGAGTTCCGAAGCATTTTTAAACTTCAGCGGAATTCCGAGAACAATGGAAGAGTTCCGAAGCTTTTTTAAACTTCAGCGGAATTCCGAGAACAATGGAAGAGTTCCACAGCATTTTTAAACTTCAGTGGAAATCTGAGAACAATGGAAGAGTTCCAAAGCATTTTTAAATTTCAGCGGAATTCCGAGAACAATGGAAGAGTTCCGAAACATTTTTAAACTTCAGCGGAATTTCGAGAACAATGGAAGAGTTCCGAAGCATTTTTAAACTTCAGCGGAATTCCGAGAACAATGGAAGAGTTCCGAAGCATTTTTAAACTTCAGCGGAATTCCGAGAACAATGGAAGAGTTCCGAAGCATTTTTAAACTTCAGCGGAATTCCGAGAACAATGGAAGTGTTCCGAAGAATTTTTAAACTTCAGCGGAATTCCGAGAACAATGGAAGAGTTCCAAAGCATTTTTATATGTCAGCGGAATTCCGAGAACAATGGAAGAGTTCCAAAGCATTTTTAAACTTCAGCGGAATTCCGAGAACAATGGAAGAGTTCCGAAGCATTTTTAAACTTCAGCGGAATTCCGAGAACAATGGAAGAGTTCCGAAGCATTTTTAAACTTCAGCGGAATTCCGAGAACAATGGAAGAGTTCCGAAGCATTTTTAAACTTCAGCGGAATTCTGAGAACAATGGAAGAGTTCCGAAGCATTTTTAAACTTCAGCGGAATTCCGAGAACAATGGAAGTGTTCCGAAGCATTTTTAAACTTCAGCGGAATTCCGAGAACAATGGTAGAGTTCCGAAGCATCTTTAAACTTCAGCAGAATTCCGAGAACAATGGAAGCGTTCCGAAGCGTTTTTAAACTTCAGCGGAATTCCGAGAACAATGGAAGTGTTCCGAAGCATTTTTAAACTTCAGCGGAATTCCGAGAACAATGGAAGTGTTCCGAAGCATTTTTAAACTTCAGCGGAATTCCGAGAACAATGGAAGCGTTCCAAAGCATTTTTATATGTCAGCGGAATTCCGAGAACAATGGAAGAGTTCCGAAGCATTTTTAAACTTCAGCGGAATTCCGAGA
Organism: Phyllobates terribilis; assembly: GCF_046119375.1. Taxonomy (NCBI): domain Eukaryota; kingdom Metazoa; phylum Chordata; class Amphibia; order Anura; family Dendrobatidae; genus Phyllobates; species Phyllobates terribilis. Next base: position 193,853 of record NW_027363849.1, read on the forward strand.
ACAATGGAAGAGTTCCGAAGCATTTTTAAACTTCAGCGGAATTCCGAAAACAATGGAAGAGTTCCGAAGCATTTTTAAACTTCAGCGGAATTCCGAGAACAATGGAAGAGTTCCGAAGCATTTTTAAACTTCAGCGGAATTCCGAGAACAATGGAAGTGTTCCGAAGCATTTTTAAACTTCAGCGGAATTCCGAGAACAATGGAAGAGTTCCAAAGCATTTTTATATGTCAGCGGAATTCCGAGAACAATGGAAGAGTTCCGAAGCATTTTTAAACTTCAGCGGAATTCCGAGAACAATGGAAGAGTTCCGAAGCATGTTTAAACTTCAGTGGAATTCCGAGAACAATGGAAGAGTTCCGAAGCATTTTTAAACTTCAGCGGAATTCCGAGAACAATGAAAGAGTTTCGAAACATTTTTAAACTTCAGCGGAATTCCGAGAACAATGGAAGAGTTCCGAAGCATTTTTAAACTTCAGCGGAATTCCGAGAACAATGGAAGAGTTCCGAAGCATTTTTAAACTTCAGCGGAATTCCGAGAACAATGGAAGAGTTCCGAAACATTTTTAATCTTCAGCGGAATTCCGAGAACAATGGAAGAGTTCCAAAGCATTTTTATATGTCAGCGGAATTCCGAGAACAATGGAAGAGTTCCGAATCATTTTTAAACTTCAGCGGAATTCCGAGAACAATGGAAGAGTTCAGAAGCATTTTTAAACTTCAGCGGAATTCCGAGAACAATGGAAGAGTTCCAAAGCATTTTTAAACTTCAGCGGAATTCCGAGAACAATGAAAGAGTTCCGAAGCATTTTTAAACTTCAGCAGAATTCCGAGAACAATGGAAGAGTTGCGAAACATTTTTAAACTTCAGCGGAATTCCGAGAACAATGGAAGAGTTCCGAAGCATTTTTAAACTTCAGCGGAATTCCGAGAACAATGGAAGAGTTCCGAAGCATTTTTAAACTTCTGCGGAATTCCGAGAACAATGGAAGAGTTCCGAAACATTTTTAAACTTCAGCGGAATTCCGAGAACAATGGAAGAGTTCCAAAGCATTTTTATATGTCAGCGGAATTCCGAGAACAATGGAAGAGTTCCGAATCATTTTTAAACTTCAGCGGAATTCCGAGAACAATGGAAGAGTTCAGAAGCATTTTTAAACTTCAGCGGAATTCCGAGAACAATGGAAGAGTTCCAAAGCATTTTTAAACTTCAGCGGAATTCCGAGAACAATGAAAGAGTTCCGAAGCATTTTTAAACTTCAGCAGAATTCCGAGAACAATGGAAGAGTTCCGAAGCATTTTTAAACTTCAGCGGAATTCCGAGAACAATGGAAGAGTTCCGAAGCATTTTTAAACTTCAGCTGAATTCCGAGAACAATGGAAGAGTTCCGAAGCATTTTTAAACTTCAGCGGAATTCCGAGAACAATGGAAGAGTTCCGAAGCATTTTTAAACTTCAGCGGAATTCCGAGATCAATGGAAGAGTTCCGAAGCATTTTTAAACTTCAGCGGAATTCCGAGAACAATGGAAGAGTTCCGAAGCATTTTTAAACTTCAGCGGAATTCCGAGAACAATGGAAGAGTTCCGAAGCATTTTTAAACTTCAGCGGAATTCCGAGAACAATGGAAGAGTTCCGAAGCATTTTTAAACTTCAGCGGAATTCCGAGAACAATGGAAAAGTTCCGAAGCATCTTTAAACTTCAGCAGAATTCCGAGAACAATGGAAGCGTTCCGGAGCATTTTTAAACTTCAGCGGAATTCCTAGAACAATGGAAGAGTTCCGAAGCATTTTTAAACTTCAGCGGAATTCCGAGAACAATGGTAGAGTTCCGAAGCATCTTTAAACTTCAGCAGAATTCCGAGAACAATGGAAGCGTTCCGGAGCATTTTTAAACTTCAGCGGAATTCCGAGAACAATGGAAGCGTTCCGGAGCATTTTTAAACTTCAGCGGAATTCCGAGAACAATGGAAGAGTTCCGAAGCATTTTTAAACTTCAGCGGAATTCCGAGAACAATGGAAGTGTTCCGAAGCATTTTTAAACTTCAGCGGAATTCCGAGAGCAATGGAAGAGTTCCAAAGCATTTTTATATGTTAGCGGAATTCCGAGAACAATGGAAGAGTTCCGAAGCATTTTTAAACTTCAGCGGAATTCCGAGAACAATGGAAGAGTTCCGAAGCATTTTTAAACTTCAGCGGAATTCCGAGAACAATGGAAGAGTTCCACAGCATTTTTAAACTTCAGTGGAAATCTGAGAACAATGGAAGAGTTCCAAAGCATTTTTAAATTTCAGCGGAATTCCGAGAACAATGGAAGAGTTCCGAAACATTTTTAAACTTCAGCGGAATTCCGAGAACAATGGAAGCGTTCCGGAGCATTTTTAAACTTCAGCGGAATTCCGAGAACAATGGAAGAGTTCCGAAGCATTTTTAAACTTCAGCGGAATTCCGAGAACAATGGAAGTGTTCCGAAGCATTTTTAAACTTCAGCGGAATTCCGAGAACAATGGAAGAGTTCCAAAGCATTTTTATATGTCAGCGGAATTCCGAGAACAATGGAAGAGTTCCGAAGCATTTTTAAACTTCAGCGGAATTCCGAGAACAATGGAAGAGTTCCGAAGCTTTTTTAAACTTCAGCGGAATTCCGAGAACAATGGAAGAGTTCCACAGCATTTTTAAACTTCAGTGGAAATCTGAGAACAATGGAAGAGTTCCAAAGCATTTTTAAATTTCAGCGGAATTCCGAGAACAATGGAAGAGTTCCGAAACATTTTTAAACTTCAGCGGAATTTCGAGAACAATGGAAGAGTTCCGAAGCATTTTTAAACTTCAGCGGAATTCCGAGAACAATGGAAGAGTTCCGAAGCATTTTTAAACTTCAGCGGAATTCCGAGAACAATGGAAGAGTTCCGAAGCATTTTTAAACTTCAGCGGAATTCCGAGAACAATGGAAGTGTTCCGAAGAATTTTTAAACTTCAGCGGAATTCCGAGAACAATGGAAGAGTTCCAAAGCATTTTTATATGTCAGCGGAATTCCGAGAACAATGGAAGAGTTCCAAAGCATTTTTAAACTTCAGCGGAATTCCGAGAACAATGGAAGAGTTCCGAAGCATTTTTAAACTTCAGCGGAATTCCGAGAACAATGGAAGAGTTCCGAAGCATTTTTAAACTTCAGCGGAATTCCGAGAACAATGGAAGAGTTCCGAAGCATTTTTAAACTTCAGCGGAATTCTGAGAACAATGGAAGAGTTCCGAAGCATTTTTAAACTTCAGCGGAATTCCGAGAACAATGGAAGTGTTCCGAAGCATTTTTAAACTTCAGCGGAATTCCGAGAACAATGGTAGAGTTCCGAAGCATCTTTAAACTTCAGCAGAATTCCGAGAACAATGGAAGCGTTCCGAAGCGTTTTTAAACTTCAGCGGAATTCCGAGAACAATGGAAGTGTTCCGAAGCATTTTTAAACTTCAGCGGAATTCCGAGAACAATGGAAGTGTTCCGAAGCATTTTTAAACTTCAGCGGAATTCCGAGAACAATGGAAGCGTTCCAAAGCATTTTTATATGTCAGCGGAATTCCGAGAACAATGGAAGAGTTCCGAAGCATTTTTAAACTTCAGCGGAATTCCGAGAACAATGGAAGAGTTCCGAAGCATTTTTAAACTTCAGCGGAATTCCGAAAACAATGGAAGAGTTCCGAAGCATTTTTAAACTTCAGCGGAATTCCGAGAACAATGGAAGAGTTCCGAAGCATTTTTAAACTTCAGCGGAATTCCGAGAACAATGGAAGTGTTCCGAAGCATTTTTAAACTTCAGCGGAATTCCGAGAACAATGGAAGAGTTCCAAAGCATTTTTATATGTCAGCGGAATTCCGAGAACAATGGAAGAGTTCCGAAGCATTTTTAAACTTCAGCGGAATTCCGAGAACAATGGAAGAGTTCCGAAGCATGTTTAAACTTCAGTGGAATTCCGAGAACAATGGAAGAGTTCCGAAGCATTTTTAAACTTCAGCGGAATTCCGAGAACAATGAAAGAGTTTCGAAACATTTTTAAACTTCAGCGGAATTCCGAGAACAATGGAAGAGTTCCGAAGCATTTTTAAACTTCAGCGGAATTCCGAGAACAATGGAAGAGTTCCGAAGCATTTTTAAACTTCAGCGGAATTCCGAGAACAATGGAAGAGTTCCGAAACATTTTTAATCTTCAGCGGAATTCCGAGAACAATGGAAGAGTTCCAAAGCATTTTTATATGTCAGCGGAATTCCGAGAACAATGGAAGAGTTCCGAATCATTTTTAAACTTCAGCGGAATTCCGAGAACAATGGAAGAGTTCAGAAGCATTTTTAAACTTCAGCGGAATTCCGAGAACAATGGAAGAGTTCCAAAGCATTTTTAAACTTCAGCGGAATTCCGAGAACAATGAAAGAGTTCCGAAGCATTTTTAAACTTCAGCAGAATTCCGAGAACAATGGAAGAGTTGCAAAACATTTTTAAACTTCAGCGGAATTCCGAGAACAATGGAAGAGTTCCGAAGCATTTTTAAACTTCAGCGGAATTCCGAGAACAATGGAAGAGTTCCGAAGCATTTTTAAACTTCTGCGGAATTCCGAGAACAATGGAAGAGTTCCGAAACATTTTTAAACTTCAGCGGAATTCCGAGAACAATGGAAGAGTTCCAAAGCATTTTTATATGTCAGCGGAATTCCGAGAACAATGGAAGAGTTCCGAATCATTTTTAAACTTCAGCGGAATTCCGAGAACAATGGAAGAGTTCAGAAGCATTTTTAAACTTCAGCGGAATTCCGAGAACAATGGAAGAGTTCCAAAGCATTTTTAAACTTCAGCGGAATTCCGAGAACAATGAAAGAGTTCCGAAGCATTTTTAAACTTCAGCAGAATTCCGAGAACAATGGAAGAGTTCCGAAGCATTTTTAAACTTCAGCGGAATTCCGAGAACAATGGAAGAGTTCCGAAGCATTTTTAAACTTCAGCTGAATTCCGAGAACAATGGAAGAGTTCCGAAGCATTTTTAAACTTCAGCGGAATTCCGAGAACAATGGAAGAGTTCCGAAGCATTTTTAAACTTCAGCGGAATTCCGAGATCAATGGAAGAGTTCCGAAGCATTTTTAAACTTCAGCGGAATTCCGAGAACAATGGAAGAGTTCCGAAGCATTTTTAAACTTCAGCGGAATTCCGAGAACAATGGAAGAGTTCCGAAGCATTTTTAAACTTCAGCGGAATTCCGAGAACAATGGAAGAGTTCCGAAGCATTTTTAAACTTCAGCGGAATTCCGAGAACAATGGAAAAGTTCCGAAGCATCTTTAAACTTCAGCAGAATTCCGAGAACAATGGAAGCGTTCCGGAGCATTTTTAAACTTCAGCGGAATTCCTAGAACAATGGAAGAGTTCCGAAGCATTTTTAAACTTCAGCGGAATTCCGAGAACAATGGAAGAGTTCCGAAGCATTTTTAAACTTCAGCGGAATTCCGAGAACAATGGAAAAGTTCCGAAGCATCTTTAAACTTCAGCAGAATTCCGAGAACAATGGAAGCGTTCCGGAGCATTTTTAAACTTCAGCGGAATTCCGAGAACAATGGAAGAGTTCCGAAGCATTTTTAAACTTCAGCGGAATTCCGAGAACAATGGTAGAGTTCCGAAGCATCTTTAAACTTCAGCAGAATTCCGAGAACAATGGAAGCGTTCCGGAGCATTTTTAAACTTCAGCGGAATTCCGAGAACAATGGAAGCGTTCCGGAGCATTTTTAAACTTCAGCGGAATTCCGAGAACAATGGAAGAGTTCCGAAGCATTTTTAAACTTCAGCGGAATTCCGAGAACAATGGAAGTGTTCCGAAGCATTTTTAAACTTCAGCGGAATTCCGAGAGCAATGGAAGAGTTCCAAAGCATTTTTATATGTTAGCGGAATTCCGAGAACAATGGAAGAGTTCCGAAGCATTTTTAAACTTCAGCGGAATTCCGAGAACAATGGAAGAGTTCCGAAGCATTTTTAAACTTCAGCGGAATTCCGAGAACAATGGAAGAGTTCCACAGCATTTTTAAACTTCAGTGGAAATCTGAGAACAATGGAAGAGTTCCAAAGCATTTTTAAATTTCAGCGGAATTCCGAGAACAATGGAAGAGTTCCGAAACATTTTTAAACTTCAGCGGAATTCCGAGAACAATGGAAGCGTTCCGGAGCATTTTTAAACTTCAGCGGAATTCCGAGAACAATGGAAGAGTTCCGAAGCATTTTTAAACTTCAGCGGAATTCCGAGAACAATGGAAGTGTTCCGAAGCATTTTTAAACTTCAGCGGAATTCCGAGAACAATGGAAGAGTTCCAAAGCATTTTTATATGTCAGCGGAATTCCGAGAACAATGGAAGAGTTCCGAAGCATTTTTAAACTTCAGCGGAATTCCGAGAACAATGGAAGAGTTCCGAAGCTTTTTTAAACTTCAGCGGAATTCCGAGAACAATGGAAGAGTTCCACAGCATTTTTAAACTTCAGTGGAAATCTGAGAACAATGGAAGAGTTCCAAAGCATTTTTAAATTTCAGCGGAATTCCGAGAACAATGGAAGAGTTCCGAAACATTTTTAAACTTCAGCGGAATTTCGAGAACAATGGAAGAGTTCCGAAGCATTTTTAAACTTCAGCGGAATTCCGAGAACAATGGAAGAGTTCCGAAGCATTTTTAAACTTCAGCGGAATTCCGAGAACAATGGAAGAGTTCCGAAGCATTTTTAAACTTCAGCGGAATTCCGAGAACAATGGAAGTGTTCCGAAGAATTTTTAAACTTCAGCGGAATTCCGAGAACAATGGAAGAGTTCCAAAGCATTTTTATATGTCAGCGGAATTCCGAGAACAATGGAAGAGTTCCAAAGCATTTTTAAACTTCAGCGGAATTCCGAGAACAATGGAAGAGTTCCGAAGCATTTTTAAACTTCAGCGGAATTCCGAGAACAATGGAAGAGTTCCGAAGCATTTTTAAACTTCAGCGGAATTCCGAGAACAATGGAAGAGTTCCGAAGCATTTTTAAACTTCAGCGGAATTCTGAGAACAATGGAAGAGTTCCGAAGCATTTTTAAACTTCAGCGGAATTCCGAGAACAATGGAAGTGTTCCGAAGCATTTTTAAACTTCAGCGGAATTCCGAGAACAATGGTAGAGTTCCGAAGCATCTTTAAACTTCAGCAGAATTCCGAGAACAATGGAAGCGTTCCGAAGCGTTTTTAAACTTCAGCGGAATTCCGAGAACAATGGAAGTGTTCCGAAGCATTTTTAAACTTCAGCGGAATTCCGAGAACAATGGAAGTGTTCCGAAGCATTTTTAAACTTCAGCGGAATTCCGAGAACAATGGAAGCGTTCCAAAGCATTTTTATATGTCAGCGGAATTCCGAGAACAATGGAAGAGTTCCGAAGCATTTTTAAACTTCAGCGGAATTCCGAGAACAATGGAAGAGTTCCGAAGCATTTTTAAACTTCAGCGGAATTCCGAAAACAATGGAAGAGTTCCGAAGCATTTTTAAACTTCAGCGGAATTCCGAGAACAATGGAAGAGTTCCGAAGCATTTTTAAACTTCAGCGGAATTCCGAGAACAATGGAAGTGTTCCGAAGCATTTTTAAACTTCAGCGGAATTCCGAGAACAATGGAAGAGTTCCAAAGCATTTTTATATGTCAGCGGAATTCCGAGAACAATGGAAGAGTTCCGAAGCATTTTTAAACTTCAGCGGAATTCCGAGAACAATGGAAGAGTTCCGAAGCATGTTTAAACTTCAGTGGAATTCCGAGAACAATGGAAGAGTTCCGAAGCATTTTTAAACTTCAGCGGAATTCCGAGAACAATGAAAGAGTTTCGAAACATTTTTAAACTTCAGCGGAATTCCGAGAACAATGGAAGAGTTCCGAAGCATTTTTAAACTTCAGCGGAATTCCGAGAACAATGGAAGAGTTCCGAAGCATTTTTAAACTTCAGCGGAATTCCGAGAACAATGGAAGAGTTCCGAAACATTTTTAATCTTCAGCGGAATTCCGAGAACAATGGAAGAGTTCCAAAGCATTTTTATATGTCAGCGGAATTCCGAGAACAATGGAAGAGTTCCGAATCATTTTTAAACTTCAGCGGAATTCCGAGAACAATGGAAGAGTTCAGAAGCATTTTTAAACTTCAGCGGAATTCCGAGAACAATGGAAGAGTTCCAAAGCATTTTTAAACTTCAGCGGAATTCCGAGAACAATGAAAGAGTTCCGAAGCATTTTTAAACTTCAGCAGAATTCCGAGAACAATGGAAGAGTTGCAAAACATTTTTAAACTTCAGCGGAATTCCGAGAACAATGGAAGAGTTCCGAAGCATTTTTAAACTTCAGCGGAATTCCGAGAACAATGGAAGAGTTCCGAAGCATTTTTAAACTTCTGCGGAATTCCGAGAACAATGGAAGAGTTCCGAAACATTTTTAAACTTCAGCGGAATTCCGAGAACAATGGAAGAGTTCCAAAGCATTTTTATATGTCAGCGGAATTCCGAGAACAATGGAAGAGTTCCGAATCATTTTTAAACTTCAGCGGAATTCCGAGAACAATGGAAGAGTTCAGAAGCATTTTTAAACTTCAGCGGAATTCCGAGAACAATGGAAGAGTTCCAAAGCATTTTTAAACTTCAGCGGAATTCCGAGAACAATGAAAGAGTTCCGAAGCATTTTTAAACTTCAGCAGAATTCCGAGAACAATGGAAGAGTTCCGAAGCATTTTTAAACTTCAGCGGAATTCCGAGAACAATGGAAGAGTTCCGAAGCATTTTTAAACTTCAGCTGAATTCCGAGAACAATGGAAGAGTTCCGAAGCATTTTTAAACTTCAGCGGAATTCCGAGAACAATGGAAGAGTTCCGAAGCATTTTTAAACTTCAGCGGAATTCCGAGATCAATGGAAGAGTTCCGAAGCATTTTTAAACTTCAGCGGAATTCCGAGAACAATGGAAGAGTTCCGAAGCATTTTTAAACTTCAGCGGAATTCCGAGAACAATGGAAGAGTTCCGAAGCATTTTTAAACTTCAGCGGAATTCCGAGAACAATGGAAGAGTTCCGAAGCATTTTTAAACTTCAGCGGAATTCCGAGAACAATGGAAAAGTTCCGAAGCATCTTTAAACTTCAGCAGAATTCCGAGAACAATGGAAGCGTTCCGGAGCATTTTTAAACTTCAGCGGAATTCCTAGAACAATGGAAGAGTTCCGAAGCATTTTTAAACTTCAGCGGAATTCCGAGAACAATGGAAGAGTTCCGAAGCATTTTTAAACTTCAGCGGAATTCCGAGAACAATGGAAAAGTTCCGAAGCATCTTTAAACTTCAGCAGAATTCCGAGAACAATGGAAGCGTTCCGGAGCATTTTTAAACTTCAGCGGAATTCCGAGAACAATGGAAGAGTTCCGAAGCATTTTTAAACTTCAGCGGAATTCCGAGAACAATGGTAGAGTTCCGAAGCATCTTTAAACTTCAGCAGAATTCCGAGAACAATGGAAGCGTTCCGGAGCATTTTTAAACTTCAGCGGAATTCCGAGAACAATGGAAGCGTTCCGGAGCATTTTTAAACTTCAGCGGAATTCCGAGAACAATGGAAGAGTTCCGAAGCATTTTTAAACTTCAGCGGAATTCCGAGAACAATGGAAGTGTTCCGAAGCATTTTTAAACTTCAGCGGAATTCCGAGAGCAATGGAAGAGTTCCAAAGCATTTTTATATGTTAGCGGAATTCCGAGAACAATGGAAGAGTTCCGAAGCATTTTTAAACTTCAGCGGAATTCCGAGAACAATGGAAGAGTTCCGAAGCATTTTTAAACTTCAGCGGAATTCCGAGAACAATGGAAGAGTTCCACAGCATTTTTAAACTTCAGTGGAAATCTGAGAACAATGGAAGAGTTCCAAAGCATTTTTAAATTTCAGCGGAATTCCGAGAACAATGGAAGAGTTCCGAAACATTTTTAAACTTCAGCGGAATTCCGAGAACAATGGAAGCGTTCCGGAGCATTTTTAAACTTCAGCGGAATTCCGAGAACAATGGAAGAGTTCCGAAGCATTTTTAAACTTCAGCGGAATTCCGAGAACAATGGAAGTGTTCCGAAGCATTTTTAAACTTCAGCGGAATTCCGAGAACAATGGAAGAGTTCCAAAGCATTTTTATATGTCAGCGGAATTCCGAGAACAATGGAAGAGTTCCGAAGCATTTTTAAACTTCAGCGGAATTCCGAGAACAATGGAAGAGTTCCGAAGCTTTTTTAAACTTCAGCGGAATTCCGAGAACAATGGAAGAGTTCCACAGCATTTTTAAACTTCAGTGGAAATCTGAGAACAATGGAAGAGTTCCAAAGCATTTTTAAATTTCAGCGGAATTCCGAGAACAATGGAAGAGTTCCGAAACATTTTTAAACTTCAGCGGAATTTCGAGAACAATGGAAGAGTTCCGAAGCATTTTTAAACTTCAGCGGAATTCCGAGAACAATGGAAGAGTTCCGAAGCATTTTTAAACTTCAGCGGAATTCCGAGAACAATGGAAGAGTTCCGAAGCATTTTTAAACTTCAGCGGAATTCCGAGAACAATGGAAGTGTTCCGAAGAATTTTTAAACTTCAGCGGAATTCCGAGAACAATGGAAGAGTTCCAAAGCATTTTTATATGTCAGCGGAATTCCGAGAACAATGGAAGAGTTCCAAAGCATTTTTAAACTTCAGCGGAATTCCGAGAACAATGGAAGAGTTCCGAAGCATTTTTAAACTTCAGCGGAATTCCGAGAACAATGGAAGAGTTCCGAAGCATTTTTAAACTTCAGCGGAATTCCGAGAACAATGGAAGAGTTCCGAAGCATTTTTAAACTTCAGCGGAATTCTGAGAACAATGGAAGAGTTCCGAAGCATTTTTAAACTTCAGCGGAATTCCGAGAACAATGGAAGTGTTCCGAAGCATTTTTAAACTTCAGCGGAATTCCGAGAACAATGGTAGAGTTCCGAAGCATCTTTAAACTTCAGCAGAATTCCGAGAACAATGGAAGCGTTCCGAAGCGTTTTTAAACTTCAGCGGAATTCCGAGAACAATGGAAGTGTTCCGAAGCATTTTTAAACTTCAGCGGAATTCCGAGAACAATGGAAGTGTTCCGAAGCATTTTTAAACTTCAGCGGAATTCCGAGAACAATGGAAGCGTTCCAAAGCATTTTTATATGTCAGCGGAATTCCGAGAACAATGGAAGAGTTCCGAAGCATTTTTAAACTTCAGCGGAATTCCGAGAACAATGGAAGAGTTCCGAAGCATTTTTAAACTTCAGCGGAATTCCGAAAACAATGGAAGAGTTCCGAAGCATTTTTAAACTTCAGCGGAATTCCGAGAACAATGGAAGAGTTCCGAAGCATTTTTAAACTTCAGCGGAATTCCGAGAACAATGGAAGTGTTCCGAAGCATTTTTAAACTTCAGCGGAATTCCGAGAACAATGGAAGCGTTCCGGAGCATTTTTAAACTTCAGCGGAATTCCGAGAACAATGGAAGAGTTCCGAAGCATTTTTAAACTTCAGCGGAATTCCGAGAACAATGGAAGTGTTCCGAAGCATTTTTAAACTTCAGCGGAATTCCGAGAGCAATGGAAGAGTTCCAAAGCATTTTTATATGTTAGCGGAATTCCGAGAACAATGGAAGAGTTCCGAAGCATTTTTAAACTTCAGCGGAATTCCGAGAACAATGGAAGAGTTCCGAAGCATTTTTAAACTTCAGCGGAATTCCGAGAACAATGGAAGAGTTCCACAGCATTTTTAAACTTCAGTGGAAATCTGAGAACAATGGAAGAGTTCCAAAGCATTTTTAAATTTCAGCGGAATTCCGAGAACAATGGAAGAGTTCCGAAACATTTTTAAACTTCAGCGGAATTCCGAGAACAATGGAAGCGTTCCGGAGCATTTTTAAACTTCAGCGGAATTCCGAGAACAATGGAAGAGTTCCGAAGCATTTTTAAACTTCAGCGGAATTCCGAGAACAATGGAAGTGTTCCGAAGCATTTTTAAACTTCAGCGGAATTCCGAGAACAATGGAAGAGTTCCAAAGCATTTTTATATGTCAGCGGAATTCCGAGAACAATGGAAGAGTTCCGAAGCATTTTTAAACTTCAGCGGAATTCCGAGAACAATGGAAGAGTTCCGAAGCTTTTTTAAACTTCAGCGGAATTCCGAGAACAATGGAAGAGTTCCACAGCATTTTTAAACTTCAGTGGAAATCTGAGAACAATGGAAGAGTTCCAAAGCATTTTTAAATTTCAGCGGAATTCCGAGAACAATGGAAGAGTTCCGAAACATTTTTAAACTTCAGCGGAATTTCGAGAACAATGGAAGAGTTCCGAAGCATTTTTAAACTTCAGCGGAATTCCGAGAACAATGGAAGAGTTCCGAAGCATTTTTAAACTTCAGCGGAATTCCGAGAACAATGGAAGAGTTCCGAAGCATTTTTAAACTTCAGCGGAATTCCGAGAACAATGGAAGTGTTCCGAAGAATTTTTAAACTTCAGCGGAATTCCGAGAACAATGGAAGAGTTCCAAAGCATTTTTATATGTCAGCGGAATTCCGAGAACAATGGAAGAGTTCCAAAGCATTTTTAAACTTCAGCGGAATTCCGAGAACAATGGAAGAGTTCCGAAGCATTTTTAAACTTCAGCGGAATTCCGAGAACAATGGAAGAGTTCCGAAGCATTTTTAAACTTCAGCGGAATTCCGAGAACAATGGAAGAGTTCCGAAGCATTTTTAAACTTCAGCGGAATTCTGAGAACAATGGAAGAGTTCCGAAGCATTTTTAAACTTCAGCGGAATTCCGAGAACAATGGAAGTGTTCCGAAGCATTTTTAAACTTCAGCGGAATTCCGAGAACAATGGTAGAGTTCCGAAGCATCTTTAAACTTCAGCAGAATTCCGAGAACAATGGAAGCGTTCCGAAGCGTTTTTAAACTTCAGCGGAATTCCGAGAACAATGGAAGTGTTCCGAAGCATTTTTAAACTTCAGCGGAATTCCGAGAACAATGGAAGTGTTCCGAAGCATTTTTAAACTTCAGCGGAATTCCGAGAACAATGGAAGCGTTCCAAAGCATTTTTATATGTCAGCGGAATTCCGAGAACAATGGAAGAGTTCCGAAGCATTTTTAAACTTCAGCGGAATTCCGAGAACAATGGAAGAGTTCCGAAGCATTTTTAAACTTCAGCGGAATTCCGAAAACAATGGAAGAGTTCCGAAGCATTTTTAAACTTCAGCGGAATTCCGAGAACAATGGAAGAGTTCCGAAGCATTTTTAAACTTCAGCGGAATTCCGAGAACAATGGAAGTGTTCCGAAGCATTTTTAAACTTCAGCGGAATTCCGAGAACAATGGAAGAGTTCCAAAGCATTTTTATATGTCAGCGGAATTCCGAGAACAATGGAAGAGTTCCGAAGCATTTTTAAACTTCAGCGGAATTCCGAGAACAATGGAAGAGTTCCGAAGCATGTTTAAACTTCAGTGGAATTCCGAGAACAATGGAAGAGTTCCGAAGCATTTTTAAACTTCAGCGGAATTCCGAGAACAATGAAAGAGTTTCGAAACATTTTTAAACTTCAGCGGAATTCCGAGAACAATGGAAGAGTTCCGAAGCATTTTTAAACTTCAGCGGAATTCCGAGAACAATGGAAGAGTTCCGAAGCATTTTTAAACTTCAGCGGAATTCCGAGAACAATGGAAGAGTTCCGAAACATTTTTAATCTTCAGCGGAATTCCGAGAACAATGGAAGAGTTCCAAAGCATTTTTATATGTCAGCGGAATTCCGAGAACAATGGAAGAGTTCCGAATCATTTTTAAACTTCAGCGGAATTCCGAGAACAATGGAAGAGTTCAGAAGCATTTTTAAACTTCAGCGGAATTCCGAGAACAATGGAAGAGTTCCAAAGCATTTTTAAACTTCAGCGGAATTCCGAGAACAATGAAAGAGTTCCGAAGCATTTTTAAACTTCAGCAGAATTCCGAGAACAATGGAAGAGTTGCGAAACATTTTTAAACTTCAGCGGAATTCCGAGAACAATGGAAGAGTTCCGAAGCATTTTTAAACTTCAGCGGAATTCCGAGAACAATGGAAGAGTTCCGAAGCATTTTTAAACTTCTGCGGAATTCCGAGAACAATGGAAGAGTTCCGAAACATTTTTAAACTTCAGCGGAATTCCGAGAACAATGGAAGAGTTCCAAAGCATTTTTATATGTCAGCGGAATTCCGAGAACAATGGAAGAGTTCCGAATCATTTTTAAACTTCAGCGGAATTCCGAGAACAATGGAAGAGTTCAGAAGCATTTTTAAACTTCAGCGGAATTCCGAGAACAATGGAAGAGTTCCAAAGCATTTTTAAACTTCAGCGGAATTCCGAGAACAATGAAAGAGTTCCGAAGCATTTTTAAACTTCAGCAGAATTCCGAGAACAATGGAAGAGTTCCGAAGCATTTTTAAACTTCAGCGGAATTCCGAGAACAATGGAAGAGTTCCGAAGCATTTTTAAACTTCAGCTGAATTCCGAGAACAATGGAAGAGTTCCGAAGCATTTTTAAACTTCAGCGGAATTCCGAGAACAATGGAAGAGTTCCGAAGCATTTTTAAACTTCAGCGGAATTCCGAGATCAATGGAAGAGTTCCGAAGCATTTTTAAACTTCAGCGGAATTCCGAGAACAATGGAAGAGTTCCGAAGCATTTTTAAACTTCAGCGGAATTCCGAGAACAATGGAAGAGTTCCGAAGCATTTTTAAACTTCAGCGGAATTCCGAGAACAATGGAAGAGTTCCGAAGCATTTTTAAACTTCAGCGGAATTCCGAGAACAATGGAAAAGTTCCGAAGCATCTTTAAACTTCAGCAGAATTCCGAGAACAATGGAAGCGTTCCGGAGCATTTTTAAACTTCAGCGGAATTCCTAGAACAATGGAAGAGTTCCGAAGCATTTTTAAACTTCAGCGGAATTCCGAGAACAATGGAAGAGTTCCGAAGCATTTTTAAACTTCAGCGGAATTCCGAGAACAATGGAAAAGTTCCGAAGCATCTTTAAACTTCAGCAGAATTCCGAGAACAATGGAAGCGTTCCGGAGCATTTTTAAACTTCAGCGGAATTCCGAGAACAATGGAAGAGTTCCGAAGCATTTTTAAACTTCAGCGGAATTCCGAGAACAATGGTAGAGTTCCGAAGCATCTTTAAACTTCAGCAGAATTCCGAGAACAATGGAAGCGTTCCGGAGCATTTTTAAACTTCAGCGGAATTCCGAGAACAATGGAAGCGTTCCGGAGCATTTTTAAACTTCAGCGGAATTCCGAGAACAATGGAAGAGTTCCGAAGCATTTTTAAACTTCAGCGGAATTCCGAGAACAATGGAAGTGTTCCGAAGCATTTTTAAACTTCAGCGGAATTCCGAGAGCAATGGAAGAGTTCCAAAGCATTTTTATATGTTAGCGGAATTCCGAGAACAATGGAAGAGTTCCGAAGCATTTTTAAACTTCAGCGGAATTCCGAGAACAATGGAAGAGTTCCGAAGCATTTTTAAACTTCAGCGGAATTCCGAGAACAATGGAAGAGTTCCACAGCATTTTTAAACTTCAGTGGAAATCTGAGAACAATGGAAGAGTTCCAAAGCATTTTTAAATTTCAGCGGAATTCCGAGAACAATGGAAGAGTTCCGAAACATTTTTAAACTTCAGCGGAATTCCGAGAACAATGGAAGCGTTCCGGAGCATTTTTAAACTTCAGCGGAATTCCGAGAACAATGGAAGAGTTCCGAAGCATTTTTAAACTTCAGCGGAATTCCGAGAACAATGGAAGTGTTCCGAAGCATTTTTAAACTTCAGCGGAATTCCGAGAACAATGGAAGAGTTCCAAAGCATTTTTATATGTCAGCGGAATTCCGAGAACAATGGAAGAGTTCCGAAGCATTTTTAAACTTCAGCGGAATTCCGAGAACAATGGAAGAGTTCCGAAGCTTTTTTAAACTTCAGCGGAATTCCGAGAACAATGGAAGAGTTCCACAGCATTTTTAAACTTCAGTGGAAATCTGAGAACAATGGAAGAGTTCCAAAGCATTTTTAAATTTCAGCGGAATTCCGAGAACAATGGAAGAGTTCCGAAACATTTTTAAACTTCAGCGGAATTTCGAGAACAATGGAAGAGTTCCGAAGCATTTTTAAACTTCAGCGGAATTCCGAGAACAATGGAAGAGTTCCGAAGCATTTTTAAACTTCAGCGGAATTCCGAGAACAATGGAAGAGTTCCGAAGCATTTTTAAACTTCAGCGGAATTCCGAGAACAATGGAAGTGTTCCGAAGAATTTTTAAACTTCAGCGGAATTCCGAGAACAATGGAAGAGTTCCAAAGCATTTTTATATGTCAGCGGAATTCCGAGAACAATGGAAGAGTTCCAAAGCATTTTTAAACTTCAGCGGAATTCCGAGAACAATGGAAGAGTTCCGAAGCATTTTTAAACTTCAGCGGAATTCCGAGAACAATGGAAGAGTTCCGAAGCATTTTTAAACTTCAGCGGAATTCCGAGAACAATGGAAGAGTTCCGAAGCATTTTTAAACTTCAGCGGAATTCTGAGAACAATGGAAGAGTTCCGAAGCATTTTTAAACTTCAGCGGAATTCCGAGAACAATGGAAGTGTTCCGAAGCATTTTTAAACTTCAGCGGAATTCCGAGAACAATGGTAGAGTTCCGAAGCATCTTTAAACTTCAGCAGAATTCCGAGAACAATGGAAGCGTTCCGAAGCGTTTTTAAACTTCAGCGGAATTCCGAGAACAATGGAAGTGTTCCGAAGCATTTTTAAACTTCAGCGGAATTCCGAGAACAATGGAAGTGTTCCGAAGCATTTTTAAACTTCAGCGGAATTCCGAGAACAATGGAAGCGTTCCAAAGCATTTTTATATGTCAGCGGAATTCCGAGAACAATGGAAGAGTTCCGAAGCATTTTTAAACTTCAGCGGAATTCCGAGAACAATGGAAGAGTTCCGAAGCATTTTTAAACTTCAGCGGAATTCCGAAAACAATGGAAGAGTTCCGAAGCATTTTTAAACTTCAGCGGAATTCCGAGAACAATGGAAGAGTTCCGAAGCATTTTTAAACTTCAGCGGAATTCCGAGAACAATGGAAGTGTTCCGAAGCATTTTTAAACTTCAGCGGAATTCCGAGAACAATGGAAGAGTTCCAAAGCATTTTTATATGTCAGCGGAATTCCGAGAACAATGGAAGAGTTCCGAAGCATTTTTAAACTTCAGCGGAATTCCGAGAACAATGGAAGAGTTCCGAAGCATGTTTAAACTTCAGTGGAATTCCGAGAACAATGGAAGAGTTCCGAAGCATTTTTAAACTTCAGCGGAATTCCGAGAACAATGAAAGAGTTTCGAAACATTTTTAAACTTCAGCGGAATTCCGAGAACAATGGAAGAGTTCCGAAGCATTTTTAAACTTCAGCGGAATTCCGAGAACAATGGAAGAGTTCCGAAGCATTTTTAAACTTCAGCGGAATTCCGAGAACAATGGAAGAGTTCCGAAACATTTTTAATCTTCAGCGGAATTCCGAGAACAATGGAAGAGTTCCAAAGCATTTTTATATGTCAGCGGAATTCCGAGAACAATGGAAGAGTTCCGAATCATTTTTAAACTTCAGCGGAATTCCGAGAACAATGGAAGAGTTCAGAAGCATTTTTAAACTTCAGCGGAATTCCGAGAACAATGGAAGAGTTCCAAAGCATTTTTAAACTTCAGCGGAATTCCGAGAACAATGAAAGAGTTCCGAAGCATTTTTAAACTTCAGCAGAATTCCGAGAACAATGGAAGAGTTGCGAAACATTTTTAAACTTCAGCGGAATTCCGAGAACAATGGAAGAGTTCCGAAGCATTTTTAAACTTCAGCGGAATTCCGAGAACAATGGAAGAGTTCCGAAGCATTTTTAAACTTCTGCGGAATTCCGAGAACAATGGAAGAGTTCCGAAACATTTTTAAACTTCAGCGGAATTCCGAGAACAATGGAAGAGTTCCAAAGCATTTTTATATGTCAGCGGAATTCCGAGAACAATGGAAGAGTTCCGAATCATTTTTAAACTTCAGCGGAATTCCGAGAACAATGGAAGAGTTCAGAAGCATTTTTAAACTTCAGCGGAATTCCGAGAACAATGGAAGAGTTCCAAAGCATTTTTAAACTTCAGCGGAATTCCGAGAACAATGAAAGAGTTCCGAAGCATTTTTAAACTTCAGCAGAATTCCGAGAACAATGGAAGAGTTCCGAAGCATTTTTAAACTTCAGCGGAATTCCGAGAACAATGGAAGAGTTCCGAAGCATTTTTAAACTTCAGCTGAATTCCGAGAACAATGGAAGAGTTCCGAAGCATTTTTAAACTTCAGCGGAATTCCGAGAACAATGGAAGAGTTCCGAAGCATTTTTAAACTTCAGCGGAATTCCGAGATCAATGGAAGAGTTCCGAAGCATTTTTAAACTTCAGCGGAATTCCGAGAACAATGGAAGAGTTCCGAAGCATTTTTAAACTTCAGCGGAATTCCGAGAACAATGGAAGAGTTCCGAAGCATTTTTAAACTTCAGCGGAATTCCGAGAACAATGGAAGAGTTCCGAAGCATTTTTAAACTTCAGCGGAATTCCGAGAACAATGGAAAAGTTCCGAAGCATCTTTAAACTTCAGCAGAATTCCGAGAACAATGGAAGCGTTCCGGAGCATTTTTAAACTTCAGCGGAATTCCTAGAACAATGGAAGAGTTCCGAAGCATTTTTAAACTTCAGCGGAATTCCGAGAACAATGGTAGAGTTCCGAAGCATCTTTAAACTTCAGCAGAATTCCGAGAACAATGGAAGCGTTCCGGAGCATTTTTAAACTTCAGCGGAATTCCGAGAACAATGGAAGCGTTCCGGAGCATTTTTAAACTTCAGCGGAATTCCGAGAACAATGGAAGAGTTCCGAAGCATTTTTAAACTTCAGCGGAATTCCGAGAACAATGGAAGTGTTCCGAAGCATTTTTAAACTTCAGCGGAATTCCGAGAGCAATGGAAGAGTTCCAAAGCATTTTTATATGTTAGCGGAATTCCGAGAACAATGGAAGAGTTCCGAAGCATTTTTAAACTTCAGCGGAATTCCGAGAACAATGGAAGAGTTCCGAAGCATTTTTAAACTTCAGCGGAATTCCGAGAACAATGGAAGAGTTCCACAGCATTTTTAAACTTCAGTGGAAATCTGAGAACAATGGAAGAGTTCCAAAGCATTTTTAAATTTCAGCGGAATTCCGAGAACAATGGAAGAGTTCCGAAACATTTTTAAACTTCAGCGGAATTCCGAGAACAATGGAAGCGTTCCGGAGCATTTTTAAACTTCAGCGGAATTCCGAGAACAATGGAAGAGTTCCGAAGCATTTTTAAACTTCAGCGGAATTCCGAGAACAATGGAAGTGTTCCGAAGCATTTTTAAACTTCAGCGGAATTCCGAGAACAATGGAAGAGTTCCAAAGCATTTTTATATGTCAGCGGAATTCCGAGAACAATGGAAGAGTTCCGAAGCATTTTTAAACTTCAGCGGAATTCCGAGAACAATGGAAGAGTTCCGAAGCTTTTTTAAACTTCAGCGGAATTCCGAGAACAATGGAAGAGTTCCACAGCATTTTTAAACTTCAGTGGAAATCTGAGAACAATGGAAGAGTTCCAAAGCATTTTTAAATTTCAGCGGAATTCCGAGAACAATGGAAGAGTTCCGAAACATTTTTAAACTTCAGCGGAATTTCGAGAACAATGGAAGAGTTCCGAAGCATTTTTAAACTTCAGCGGAATTCCGAGAACAATGGAAGAGTTCCGAAGCATTTTTAAACTTCAGCGGAATTCCGAGAACAATGGAAGAGTTCCGAAGCATTTTTAAACTTCAGCGGAATTCCGAGAACAATGGAAGTGTTCCGAAGAATTTTTAAACTTCAGCGGAATTCCGAGAACAATGGAAGAGTTCCAAAGCATTTTTATATGTCAGCGGAATTCCGAGAACAATGGAAGAGTTCCAAAGCATTTTTAAACTTCAGCGGAATTCCGAGAACAATGGAAGAGTTCCGAAGCATTTTTAAACTTCAGCGGAATTCCGAGAACAATGGAAGAGTTCCGAAGCATTTTTAAACTTCAGCGGAATTCCGAGAACAATGGAAGAGTTCCGAAGCATTTTTAAACTTCAGCGGAATTCTGAGAACAATGGAAGAGTTCCGAAGCATTTTTAAACTTCAGCGGAATTCCGAGAACAATGGAAGTGTTCCGAAGCATTTTTAAACTTCAGCGGAATTCCGAGAACAATGGTAGAGTTCCGAAGCATCTTTAAACTTCAGCAGAATTCCGAGAACAATGGAAGCGTTCCGAAGCGTTTTTAAACTTCAGCGGAATTCCGAGAACAATGGAAGTGTTCCGAAGCATTTTTAAACTTCAGCGGAATTCCGAGAACAATGGAAGTGTTCCGAAGCATTTTTAAACTTCAGCGGAATTCCGAGAACAATGGAAGCGTTCCAAAGCATTTTTATATGTCAGCGGAATTCCGAGAACAATGGAAGAGTTCCGAAGCATTTTTAAACTTCAGCGGAATTCCGAGAACAATGGAAGAGTTCCGAAGCATTTTTAAACTTCAGCGGAATTCCGAAAACAATGGAAGAGTTCCGAAGCATTTTTAAACTTCAGCGGAATTCCGAGAACAATGGAAGAGTTCCGAAGCATTTTTAAACTTCAGCGGAATTCCGAGAACAGTGGAAGTGTTCCGAAGCATTTTTAAACTTCAGCGGAATTCCGAGAACAATGGAAGAGTTCCAAAGCATTTTTATATGTCAGCGGAATTCCGAGAACAATGGAAGAGTTCCGAAGCATTTTTAAACTTCAGCGGAATTCCGAGAACAATGGAAGAGTTCCGAAGCATGTTTAAACTTCAGTGGAATTCCGAGAACAATGGAAGAGTTCCGAAGCATTTTTAAACTTCAGCGGAATTCCGAGAACAATGAAAGAGTTTCGAAACATTTTTAAACTTCAGCGGAATTCCGAGAACAATGGAAGAGTTCCGAAGCATTTTTAAACTTCAGCGGAATTCCGAGAACAATGGAAGAGTTCCGAAGCATTTTTAAACTTCAGCGGAATTCCGAGAACAATGGAAGAGTTCCGAAACATTTTTAATCTTCAGCGGAATTCCGAGAACAATGGAAGAGTTCCAAAGCATTTTTATATGTCAGCGGAATTCCGAGAACAATGGAAGAGTTCCGAATCATTTTTAAACTTCAGCGGAATTCCGAGAACAATGGAAGAGTTCAGAAGCATTTTTAAACTTCAGCGGAATTCCGAGAACAATGGAAGAGTTCCAAAGCATTTTTAAACTTCAGCGGAATTCCGAGAACAATGAAAGAGTTCCGAAGCATTTTTAAACTTCAGCAGAATTCCGAGAACAATGGAAGAGTTGCGAAACATTTTTAAACTTCAGCGGAATTCCGAGAACAATGGAAGAGTTCCGAAGCATTTTTAAACTTCAGCGGAATTCCGAGAACAATGGAAGAGTTCCGAAGCATTTTTAAACTTCTGCGGAATTCCGAGAACAATGGAAGAGTTCCAAAGCATTTTTAAACTTCAGCGGAATTCCGAGAACAATGAAAGAGTTCCGAAGCATTTTTAAACTTCAGCAGAATTCCGAGAACAATGGAAGAGTTCCGAAGCATTTTTAAACTTCAGCGGAATTCCGAGAACAATGGAAGAGTTCAGAAGCATTTTTAAACTTCAGCGGAATTCCGAGAACAATGGAAGAGTTCCAAAGCATTTTTATATGTCAGCGGAATTCCGAGAACAATGGAAGAGTTCCGAATCATTTTTAAACTTCAGCGGAATTCCGAGAACAATGGAAGAGTTCAGAAGCATTTTTAAACTTCAGCGGAATTCCGAGAACAATGGAAGAGTTCCAAAGCATTTTTAAACTTCAGCGGAATTCCGAGAACAATGAAAGAGTTCCGAAGCATTTTTAAACTTCAGCAGAATTCCGAGAACAATGGAAGAGTTCCGAAGCATTTTTAAACTTCAGCGGAATTCCGAGAACAATGGAAGAGTTCCGAAGCATTTTTAAACTTCAGCTGAATTCCGAGAACAATGGAAGAGTTCCGAAGCATTTTTAAACTTCAGCGGAATTCCGAGAACAATGGAAGAGTTCCGAAGCATTTTTAAACTTCAGCGGAATTCCGAGATCAATGGAAGAGTTCCGAAGCATTTTTAAACTTCAGCGGAATTCCGAGAACAATGGAAGAGTTCCGAAGCATTTTTAAACTTCAGCGGAATTCCGAGAACAATGGAAGAGTTCCGAAGCATTTTTAAACTTCAGCGGAATTCCGAGAACAATGGAAGAGTTCCGAAGCATTTTTAAACTTCAGCGGAATTCCGAGAACAATGGAAAAGTTCCGAAGCATCTTTAAACTTCAGCAGAATTCCGAGAACAATGGAAGCGTTCCGGAGCATTTTTAAACTTCAGCGGAATTCCTAGAACAATGGAAGAGTTCCGAAGCATTTTTAAACTTCAGCGGAATTCCGAGAACAATGGTAGAGTTCCGAAGCATCTTTAAACTTCAGCAGAATTCCGAGAACAATGGAAGCGTTCCGGAGCATTTTTAAACTTCAGCGGAATTCCGAGAACAATGGAAGCGTTCCGGAGCATTTTTAAACTTCAGCGGAATTCCGAGAACAATGGAAGAGTTCCGAAGCATTTTTAAACTTCAGCGGAATTCCGAGAACAATGGAAGTGTTCCGAAGCATTTTTAAACTTCAGCGGAATTCCGAGAGCAATGGAAGAGTTCCAAAGCATTTTTATATGTTAGCAGAATTCCGAGAACAATGGAAGAGTTCCGAAGCATTTTTAAACTTCAGCGGAATTCCGAGAACAATGGAAGAGTTCCGAAGCATTTTTAAACTTCAGCGGAATTCCGAGAACAATGGAAGAGTTCCACAGCATTTTTAAACTTCAGTGGAAATCTGAGAACAATGGAAGAGTTCCAAAGCATTTTTAAATTTCAGCGGAATTCCGAGAACAATGGAAGAGTTCCGAAACATTTTTAAACTTCAGCGGAATTCCGAGAACAATGGAAGCGTTCCGGAGCATTTTTAAACTTCAGCGGAATTCCGAGAACAATGGAAGAGTTCCGAAGCATTTTTAAACTTCAGCGGAATTCCGAGAACAATGGAAGAGTTCCGAAGCATTTTTAAACTTCAGCGGAATTCCGAGAACAATGGAAGTGTTCCGAAGAATTTTTAAACTTCAGCGGAATTCCGAGAACAATGGAAGAGTTCCAAAGCATTTTTATATGTCAGCGGAATTCCGAGAACAATGGAAGAGTTCCGAAGCATTTTTAAACTTCAGCGGAATTCCGAGAACAATGGAAGAGTTCCGAAGCATTTTTAAACTTCAGCGGAATTCCGAGAACAATGGAAGAGTTCCGAAGCATTTTTAAACTTCAGCGGAATTCCGAGAACAATGGAAGAGTTCCGAAGCATTTTTAAACTTCAGCGGAATTCTGAGAACAATGGAAGAGTTCCGAAGCATTTTTAAACTTCAGCGGAATTCCGAGAACAATGGAAGTGTTCCGAAGCATTTTTAAACTTCAGCGGAATTCCGAGAACAATGGTAGAGTTCCGAAGCATCTTTAAACTTCAGCAGAATTCCGAGAACAATGGAAGCGTTCCGAAGCGTTTTTAAACTTCAGCGGAATTCCGAGAACAATGGAAGTGTTCCGAAGCATTTTTAAACTTCAGCGGAATTCCGAGAACAATGGAAGTGTTCCGAAGCATTTTTAAACTTCAGCGGAATTCCGAGAACAATGGAAGCGTTCCAAAGCATTTTTATATGTCAGCGGAATTCCGAGAACAATGGAAGAGTTCCGAAGCATTTTTAAACTTCAGCGGAATTCCGAGAACAATGGAAGAGTTCCGAAGCATTTTTAAACTTCAGCGGAATTCCGAAAACAATGGAAGAGTACCGAAACATTTTTAAACTTCAGCGGAATTCCGAGAACAATGGAAGAGTTCCGAAGCATTTTTAAACTTCAGCGGAATTCCGAGAACAATGGAAGTGTTCCGAAGCATTTTTAAACTTCAGCGGAATTCCGAGAACAATGGAAGAGTTCCAAAGCATTTTTATATGTCAGCGGAATTCCGAGAACAATGGAAGAGTTCCGAAGCATTTTTAAACTTCAGCGGAATTCCGAGAACAATGGAAGAGTTCCGAAGCATGTTTAAACTTCAGTGGAATTCCGAGAACAATGGAAGAGTTCCGAAGCATTTTTAAACTTCAGCGGAATTCCGAGAACAATGAAAGAGTTTCGAAACATTTTTAAACTTCAGCGGAATTCCGAGAACAATGGAAGAGTTCCGAAGCATTTTTAAACTTCAGCGGAATTCCGAGAACAATGGAAGAGTTCCGAAGCATTTTTAAACTTCTGCGGAATTCCGAGAACAATGGAAGAGTTCCGAAACATTTTTAAACTTCAGCGGAATTCCGAGAACAATGGAAGAGTTCCAAAGCATTTTTATATGTCAGCGGAATTCCGAGAACAATGGAAGAGTTCCGAATCATTTTTAAACTTCAGCGGAATTCCGAGAACAATGGAAGAGTTCAGAAGCATTTTTAAACTTCAGCGGAATTCCGAGAACAATGGAAGAGTTCCAAAGCATTTTTAAACTTCAGCGGAATTCCGAGAACAATGAAAGAGTTCCGAAGCATTTTTAAACTTCAGCAGAATTCCGAGAACAATGGAAGAGTTCCGAAGCATTTTTAAACTTCAGCGGAATTCCGAGAACAATGGAAGAGTTCCGAAGCATTTTTAAACTTCAGCGGAATTCCGAGAACAATGGAAAAGTTCCGAAGCATCTTTAAACTTCAGCAGAATTCCGAGAACAATGGAAGCGTTCCGGAGCATTTTTAAACTTCAGCGGAATTCCTAGAACAATGGAAGAGTTCCGAAGCATTTTTAAACTTCAGCGGAATTCCGAGAACAATGGTAGAGTTCCGAAGCATCTTTAAACTTCAGCAGAATTCCGAGAACAATGGAAGCGTTCCGGAGCATTTTTAAACTTCAGCGGAATTCCGAGAACAATGGAAGCGTTCCGGAGCATTTTTAAACTTCAGCGGAATTCCGAGAACAATGGAAGAGTTCCGAAGCATTTTTAAACTTCAGCGGAATTCCGAGAACAATGGAAGTGTTCCGAAGCATTTTTAAACTTCAGCGGAATTCCGAGAGCAATGGAAGAGTTCCAAAGCATTTTTATATGTTAGCAGAATTCCGAGAACAATGGAAGAGTTCCGAAGCATTTTTAAACTTCAGCGGAATTCCGAGAACAATGGAAGAGTTCCGAAGCATTTTTAAACTTCAGCGGAATTCCGAGAACAATGGAAGAGTTCCACAGCATTTTTAAACTTCAGTGGAAATCTGAGAACAATGGAAGAGTTCCAAAGCATTTTTAAATTTCAGCGGAATTCCGAGAACAATGGAAGAGTTCCGAAACATTTTTAAACTTCAGCGGAATTCCGAGAACAATGGAAGCGTTCCGGAGCATTTTTAAACTTCAGCGGAATTCCGAGAACAATGGAAGAGTTCCGAAGCATTTTTAAACTTCAGCGGAATTCCGAGAACAATGGAAGAGTTCCGAAGCATTTTTAAACTTCAGCGGAATTCCGAGAACAATGGAAGTGTTCCGAAGAATTTTTAAACTTCAGCGGAATTCCGAGAACAATGGAAGAGTTCCAAAGCATTTTTATATGTCAGCGGAATTCCGAGAACAATGGAAGAGTTCCGAAGCATTTTTAAACTTCAGCGGAATTCCGAGAACAATGGAAGAGTTCCGAAGCATTTTTAAACTTCAGCGGAATTCCGAGAACAATGGAAGAGTTCCGAAGCATTTTTAAACTTCAGCGGAATTCCGAGAACAATGGAAGAGTTCCGAAGCATTTTTAAACTTCAGCGGAATTCTGAGAACAATGGAAGAGTTCCGAAGCATTTTTAAACTTCAGCGGAATTCCGAGAACAATGGAAGTGTTCCGAAGCATTTTTAAACTTCAGCGGAATTCCGAGAACAATGGTAGAGTTCCGAAGCATCTTTAAACTTCAGCAGAATTCCGAGAACAATGGAAGCGTTCCGAAGCGTTTTTAAACTTCAGCGGAATTCCGAGAACAATGGAAGTGTTCCGAAGCATTTTTAAACTTCAGCGGAATTCCGAGAACAATGGAAGTGTTCCGAAGCATTTTTAAACTTCAGCGGAATTCCGAGAACAATGGAAGCGTTCCAAAGCATTTTTATATGTCAGCGGAATTCCGAGAACAATGGAAGAGTTCCGAAGCATTTTTAAACTTCAGCGGAATTCCGAGAACAATGGAAGAGTTCCGAAGCATTTTTAAACTTCAGCGGAATTCCGAAAACAATGGAAGAGTACCGAAACATTTTTAAACTTCAGCGGAATTCCGAGAACAATGGAAGAGTTCCGAAGCATTTTTAAACTTCAGCGGAATTCCGAGAACAATGGAAGTGTTCCGAAGCATTTTTAAACTTCAGCGGAATTCCGAGAACAATGGAAGAGTTCCAAAGCATTTTTATATGTCAGCGGAATTCCGAGAACAATGGAAGAGTTCCGAAGCATTTTTAAACTTCAGCGGAATTCCGAGAACAATGGAAGAGTTCCGAAGCATGTTTAAACTTCAGTGGAATTCCGAGAACAATGGAAGAGTTCCGAAGCATTTTTAAACTTCAGCGGAATTCCGAGAACAATGAAAGAGTTTCGAAACATTTTTAAACTTCAGCGGAATTCCGAGAACAATGGAAGAGTTCCGAAGCATTTTTAAACTTCAGCGGAATTCCGAGAACAATGGAAGAGTTCCGAAGCATTTTTAAACTTCTGCGGAATTCCGAGAACAATGGAAGAGTTCCGAAACATTTTTAAACTTCAGCGGAATTCCGAGAACAATGGAAGAGTTCCAAAGCATTTTTATATGTCAGCGGAATTCCGAGAACAATGGAAGAGTTCCGAATCATTTTTAAACTTCAGCGGAATTCCGAGAACAATGGAAGAGTTCAGAAGCATTTTTAAACTTCAGCGGAATTCCGAGAACAATGGAAGAGTTCCAAAGCATTTTTAAACTTCAGCGGAATTCCGAGAACAATGAAAGAGTTCCGAAGCATTTTTAAACTTCAGCAGAATTCCGAGAACAATGGAAGAGTTCCGAAGCATTTTTAAACTTCAGCGGAATTCCGAGAACAATGGAAGAGTTCCGAAGCATTTTTAAACTTCAGCTGAATTCCGAGAACAATGGAAGAGTTCCGAAGCATTTTTAAACTTCAGCGGAATTCCGAGAACAATGGAAGAGTTCCACAGCATTTTTAAACTTCAGTGGAAATCTGAGAACAATGGAAGAGTTCCAAAGCATTTTTAAATTTCAGCGGAATTCCGAGAACAATGGAAGAGTTCCGAAACATTTTTAAACTTCAGCGGAATTTCGAGAACAATGGAAGAGTTCTGAAGCATTTTTAAACTTCAGCGGAATTCCGAGAACAATGGAAGAGTTCCGAAGCATTTTTAAACTTCAGCGGAATTCCGAGAACAATGGAAGAGTTCCGAAGCATTTTTAAACTTCAGCGGAATTCCGAGAACAATGGAAGAGTTCCGAAGCACTTTTAAACTTCAGCGGAATTCCGAGAACAATGGAAGAGTTCCGAAGCATTTTTAAACTTCAGCGGAATTCCGAGAACAATGGAAAAGTTCCGAAGCATCTTTAAACTTCAGCAGAATTCTGAGAACAATGGAAGCGTTCCGGAGCATTTTTAAACTTCAGCGGAATTCCGAGAACAATGGAAGAGTTCCGAAGCATTTTTAAACTTCAGCGGAATTCCGAGAACAATGGTAGAGTTCCGAAGCATCTTTAAACTTCAGCAGAATTCTGAGAACAATGGAAGCGTTCCGGAGCATTTTTAAACTTCAGCGGAATTCCGAGAACAATGGAAGAGTTCCGAAGCATTTTTAAACTTCAGCGGAATTCCGAGAACAATGGAAGTGTTCCGAAGCATTTTTAAACTTCAGCGGAATTCCGAGAGCAATGGAAGAGTTCCAAAGCATTTTTATATGTCAGCGGAATTCCGAGAACAATGGAAGAGTTCCGAAGCATTTTTAAACTTCAGCGGAATTCCGAGAACAATGGAAGAGTTCCGAAGCATTTTTAAACTTCAGCGGAATTCCGAGAACAATGGAAGAGTTCCACAGCATTTTTAAACTTCAGTGGAAATCTGAGAACAATGGAAGAGTTCCAAAGCATTTTTAAATTTCAGCGGAATTCCGAGAACAATGGAAGAGTTCCGAAACATTTTTAAACTTCAGCGGAATTTCGAGAACAATGGAAGAGTTCCGAAGCATTTTTAAACTTCAGCGGAATTCCGAGAACAATGGAAGAGTTCCGAAGCATTTTTAAACTTCAGCGGAATTCCGAGAACAATGGAAGAGTTCCGAAGCATTTTTAAACTTCAGCGGAATTCCGAGAACAATGGAAGTGTTCCGAAGCATTTTTAAACTTCAGCGGAATTCCGAGAACAATGGAAGAGTTCCAAAGCATTTTTATATGTCAGCGGAATTCCGAGAACAATGGAAGAGTTCCGAAGCATTTTTAAACTTCAGCGGAATTCCGAGAACAATGGAAGAGTTCCGAAGCATTTTTAAACTTCAGCGGTATTCCGAGAACAATGGAAGAGTTCCGAAGCATTTTTAAACTTCAGCGGAATTCCGAGAACAATGGAAGAGTTCCGAAGCATTTTTAAACTTCAGCGGAATTCCGAGAACAATGGAAGTGTTCCGAAGCATTTTTAAACTTCAGCGGAATTCCGAGAACAATGGAAGAGTTCCAAAGCATTTTTATATGTCAGCGGAATTCCGAGAACAATGGAAGAGTTCCGAAGCATTTTTAAACTTCAGCGGAATTCCGAGAACAATGAAAGAGTTTCGAAACATTTTTAAACTTCAGCGGAATTCCGAGAACAATGGAAGAGTTCCGAAGCATTTTTAAACTTCAGCGGAATTCCGAGAACAATGGAAGAGTTCCGAAGCATTTTTAAACTTCAGCGGAATTCCGAGAACAATGGAAGAGTTCCGAAACATTTTTAAACTTCAGCGGAATTCCGAGAACAATGGAAGAGTTCCAAAGCATTTTTATATGTCAGCGGAATTCCGAGAACAATGGAAGAGTTCCGAATCATTTTTAAACTTCAGCGTAATTCCGAGAACAATGGAAGAGTTCAGAAGCATTTTTAAACTTCAGCGGAATTCCGAGAACAATGGAAGAGTTCCAAAGCATTTTTAAACTTCAGCGGAATTCCGAGAACAATGAAAGAGTTCCGAGCATTTTTAAACTTCAGCAGAATTCCGAGAACAATGGAAGAGTTCCGAAACATTTTTAAACTTCAGCGGAATTCCGAGAACAATGGAAGAGTTCCGAAGCATTTTTAAACTTCAGCGGAATTCCGAGAACAATGGAAGAGTTCCGAAGCATTTTTAAACTTCAGCGGAATTCCGAGAACAATGGAAAAGTTCCGAAGCATCTTTAAACTTCAGCAGAATTCCGAGAACAATGGAAGCGTTCCGGAGCATTTTTAAACTTCAGCGGAATTCCGAGAACAATGGAAGAGTTCCAAAGCATTTTTATATGTCAGCGGAATTCCGAGAACAATGGAAGAGTTCCGAAGCATTTTTAAACTTCAGCGGAATTCCGAGAACAATGAAAGAGTTTCGAAACATTTTTAAACTTCAGCGGAATTCCGAGAACAATGGAAGAGTTCCGAAGCATTTTTAAACTTCAGCGGAATTCCGAGAACAATGGAAGAGTTCCGAAGCATTTTTAAACTTCAGCGGAATTCCGAGAACAATGGAAGAGTTCCGAAAGATTTTTAAACTTCAGCGGAATTCCGAGAACAATGGAAGAGTTCCAAAGCATTTTTATATGTCAGCGGAATTCCGAGAACAATGGAAGAGTTCCGAATCATTTTTAAACTTCAGCGGAATTCCGAGAACAATGGAAGAGTTCAGAAGCATTTTTAAACTTCAGCGGAATTCCGAGAACAATGGAAGAGTTCCAAAGCATTTTTAAACTTCAGCGGAATTCCGAGAACAATGAAAGAGTTCCGAAGCATTTTTAAACTTCAGCAGAATTCCGAGAACAATGGAAGAGTTCCGAAACATTTTTAAACTTCAGCGGAATTTCGAGAACAATGGAAGAGTTCCGAAGCATTTTTAAACTTCAGCGGAATTCCGAGAACAATGGAAGAGTTCCGAAGCATTTTTAAACTTCAGCGGAATTCCGAGAACAATGGAAGAGTTCCGAAGCATTTTTAAACTTCAGCGGAATTCCGAGAACAATGGAAGTGTTCCGAAGCATTTTTAAACTTCAGCGGAATTCCGAGAACAATGGAAGAGTTCCAAACCATTTTTATATGTCAGCGGAATTCCGAGAACAATGGAAGAGTTCCGAAGCATTTTTAAACTTCAGCGGAATTCCGAGAACAATGGAAGAGTTCCGAAGCATTTTTAAACTTCAGCGGTATTCCGAGAACAATGGAAGAGTTCCGAAGCATTTTTAAACTTCAGCGGAATTCCGAGAACAATGGAAGAGTTCCAAAGCATTTTTATATGTCAGCGGAATTCCGAGAACAATGGAAGAGTTCCGAATCATTTTTAAACTTCAGCGGAATTCCGAGAACAATGGAAGAGTTCAGAAGCATTTTTAAACTTCAGCGGAATTCCGAGAACAATGGAAGAGTTCCAAAGCATTTTTAAACTTCAGCGGAATTCCGAGAACAATGAAAGAGTTCCGAAGCATTTTTAAACTTCAGCAGAATTCCGAGAACAATGGAAGAGTTCCGAAGCATTTTTAAACTTCAGCGGAATTCCGAGAACAATGGAAGAGTTCCGAAGCATTTTTAAACTTCAGCTGAATTCCGAGAACAATGGAAGAGTTCCGAAGCATTTTTAAACTTCAGCGGAATTCCGAGAACAATGGAAGAGTTCCACAGCATTTTTAAACTTCAGTGGAAATCTGAGAACAATGGAAGAGTTCCAAAGCATTTTTAAATTTCAGCGGAATTCCGAGAACAATGGAAGAGTTCCGAAACATTTTTAAACTTCAGCGGAATTTCGAGAACAATGGAAGAGTTCTGAAGCATTTTTAAACTTCAGCGGAATTCCGAGAACAATGGAAGAGTTCCGAAGCATTTTTAAACTTCAGCGGAATTCCGAGAACAATGGAAGAGTTCCGAAGCATTTTTAAACTTCAGCGGAATTCCGAGAACAATGGAAGAGTTCCGAAGCACTTTTAAACTTCAGCGGAATTCCGAGAACAATGGAAGAGTTCCGAAGCATTTTTAAACTTCAGCGGAATTCCGAGAACAATGGAAAAGTTCCGAAGCATCTTTAAACTTCAGCAGAATTCTGAGAACAATGGAAGCGTTCCGGAGCATTTTTAAACTTCAGCGGAATTCCGAGAACAATGGAAGAGTTCCGAAGCATTTTTAAACTTCAGCGGAATTCCGAGAACAATGGTAGAGTTCCGAAGCATCTTTAAACTTCAGCAGAATTCTGAGAACAATGGAAGCGTTCCGGAGCATTTTTAAACTTCAGCGGAATTCCGAGAACAATGGAAGAGTTCCGAAGCATTTTTAAACTTCAGCGGAATTCCGAGAACAATGGAAGTGTTCCGAAGCATTTTTAAACTTCAGCGGAATTCCGAGAGCAATGGAAGAGTTCCAAAGCATTTTTATATGTCAGCGGAATTCCGAGAACAATGGAAGAGTTCCGAAGCATTTTTAAACTTCAGCGGAATTCCGAGAACAATGGAAGAGTTCCGAAGCATTTTTAAACTTCAGCGGAATTCCGAGAACAATGGAAGAGTTCCACAGCATTTTTAAACTTCAGTGGAAATCTGAGAACAATGGAAGAGTTCCAAAGCATTTTTAAATTTCAGCGGAATTCCGAGAACAATGGAAGAGTTCCGAAACATTTTTAAACTTCAGCGGAATTTCGAGAACAATGGAAGAGTTCCGAAGCATTTTTAAACTTCAGCGGAATTCCGAGAACAATGGAAGAGTTCCGAAGCATTTTTAAACTTCAGCGGAATTCCGAGAACAATGGAAGAGTTCCGAAGCATTTTTAAACTTCAGCGGAATTCCGAGAACAATGGAAGTGTTCCGAAGCATTTTTAAACTTCAGCGGAATTCCGAGAACAATGGAAGAGTTCCAAAGCATTTTTATATGTCAGCGGAATTCCGAGAACAATGGAAGAGTTCCGAAGCATTTTTAAACTTCAGCGGAATTCCGAGAACAATGGAAGAGTTCCGAAGCATTTTTAAACTTCAGCGGTATTCCGAGAACAATGGAAGAGTTCCGAAGCATTTTTAAACTTCAGCGGAATTCCGAGAACAATGGAAGAGTTCCGAAGCATTTTTAAACTTCAGCGGAATTCCGAGAACAATGGAAGTGTTCCGAAGCATTTTTAAACTTCAGCGGAATTCCGAGAACAATGGAAGAGTTCCAAAGCATTTTTATATGTCAGCGGAATTCCGAGAACAATGGAAGAGTTCCGAAGCATTTTTAAACTTCAGCGGAATTCCGAGAACAATGAAAGAGTTTCGAAACATTTTTAAACTTCAGCGGAATTCCGAGAACAATGGAAGAGTTCCGAAGCATTTTTAAACTTCAGCGGAATTCCGAGAACAATGGAAGAGTTCCGAAGCATTTTTAAACTTCAGCGGAATTCCGAGAACAATGGAAGAGTTCCGAAACATTTTTAAACTTCAGCGGAATTCCGAGAACAATGGAAGAGTTCCAAAGCATTTTTATATGTCAGCGGAATTCCGAGAACAATGGAAGAGTTCCGAATCATTTTTAAACTTCAGCGTAATTCCGAGAACAATGGAAGAGTTCAGAAGCATTTTTAAACTTCAGCGGAATTCCGAGAACAATGGAAGAGTTCCAAAGCATTTTTAAACTTCAGCGGAATTCCGAGAACAATGAAAGAGTTCCGAGCATTTTTAAACTTCAGCAGAATTCCGAGAACAATGGAAGAGTTCCGAAACATTTTTAAACTTCAGCGGAATTCCGAGAACAATGGAAGAGTTCCGAAGCATTTTTAAACTTCAGCGGAATTCCGAGAACAATGGAAGAGTTCCGAAGCATTTTTAAACTTCAGCGGAATTCCGAGAACAATGGAAAAGTTCCGAAGCATCTTTAAACTTCAGCAGAATTCCGAGAACAATGGAAGCGTTCCGGAGCATTTTTAAACTTCAGCGGAATTCCGAGAACAATGGAAGAGTTCCAAAGCATTTTTATATGTCAGCGGAATTCCGAGAACAATGGAAGAGTTCCGAAGCATTTTTAAACTTCAGCGGAATTCCGAGAACAATGAAAGAGTTTCGAAACATTTTTAAACTTCAGCGGAATTCCGAGAACAATGGAAGAGTTCCGAAGCATTTTTAAACTTCAGCGGAATTCCGAGAACAATGGAAGAGTTCCGAAGCATTTTTAAACTTCAGCGGAATTCCGAGAACAATGGAAGAGTTCCGAAAGATTTTTAAACTTCAGCGGAATTCCGAGAACAATGGAAGAGTTCCAAAGCATTTTTATATGTCAGCGGAATTCCGAGAACAATGGAAGAGTTCCGAATCATTTTTAAACTTCAGCGGAATTCCGAGAACAATGGAAGAGTTCAGAAGCATTTTTAAACTTCAGCGGAATTCCGAGAACAATGGAAGAGTTCCAAAGCATTTTTAAACTTCAGCGGAATTCCGAGAACAATGAAAGAGTTCCGAAGCATTTTTAAACTTCAGCAGAATTCCGAGAACAATGGAAGAGTTCCGAAACATTTTTAAACTTCAGCGGAATTTCGAGAACAATGGAAGAGTTCCGAAGCATTTTTAAACTTCAGCGGAATTCCGAGAACAATGGAAGAGTTCCGAAGCATTTTTAAACTTCAGCGGAATTCCGAGAACAATGGAAGAGTTCCGAAGCATTTTTAAACTTCAGCGGAATTCCGAGAACAATGGAAGTGTTCCGAAGCATTTTTAAACTTCAGCGGAATTCCGAGAACAATGGAAGAGTTCCAAACCATTTTTATATGTCAGCGGAATTCCGAGAACAATGGAAGAGTTCCGAAGCATTTTTAAACTTCAGCGGAATTCCGAGAACAATGGAAGAGTTCCGAAGCATTTTTAAACTTCAGCGGTATTCCGAGAACAATGGAAGAGTTCCGAAGCATTTTTAAACTTCAGCGGAATTCCGAGAACAATGGAAGAGTTCCGAAGCATTTTTAAACTTCAGCGGAATTCCGAGAACAATGGAAGTGTTCCGAAGCATTTTTAAACTTCAGCGGAATTCCGAGAACAATGGAAGAGTTCCAAAGCATTTTTATATGTCAGCGGAATTCCGAGAACAATGGAAGAGTTCCGAAGCATTTTTAAACTTCAGCGGAATTCCGAGAACAATGAAAGAGTTTCGAAACATTTTTAAACTTCAGCGGAATTCCGAGAACAATGGAAGAGTTCCGAAGCATTTTTAAACTTCAGCGGAATTCCGAGAACAATGGAAGAGTTCCGAAGCATTTTTAAACTTCAGCGGAATTCCGAGAACAATGGAAAAGTTCCGAAGCATCTTTAAACTTCAGCAGAATTCCGAGAACAATGGAAGCGTTCCGGAGCATTTTTAAACTTCAGCGGAATTCCGAGAACAATGGAAGAGTTCCGAAACATTTTTAAACTTCAGCGGAATTCCGAGAACAATGGAAGAGTTCCAAAGCATTTTTATATGTCAGCGGAATTCCGAGAACAATGGAAGAGTTCCGAATCATTTTTAAACTTCAGCGTAATTCCAAGAACAATGGAAGAGTTCAGAAGCATTTTTAAACTTCAGCGGAATTCCGAGAACAATGGAAGAGTTCCAAAGCATTTTTAAACTTCAGCGGAATTCCGAGAACAATGAAAGAGTTCCGAAGCATTTTTAAACTTCAGCAGAATTCCGAGAACAATGGAAGAGTTCCGAAACATTTTTAAACTTCAGCGGAATTCCGAGAACAATGGAAGAGTTCCGAAGCATTTTTAAACTTCAGCGGAATTCCGAGAACAATGGAAGAGTTCCGAAGCATTTTTAAACTTCAGCGGAATTCCGAGAACAATGGAAAAGTTCCAAAGCATTTTTATATGTCAGCGGAATTCCGAGAACAATGGAAGAGTTCCGAAGCATTTTTAAACTTCAGCGGAATTCCGAGAACAATGGAAGAGTTCCAAAGCATTTTTATATGTCAGCGGAATTCCGAGAACAATGGAAGAGTTCCGAAGCATTTTTAAACTTCAGCGGAATTCCGAGAACAATGAAAGGGTTTCGAAACATTTTTAAACTTCAGCGGAATTCCGAGAACAATGGAAGAGTTCCAAAGCATTTTTAAACTTCAGCGGAATTCCGAGAACAATGAAAGAGTTCCGAAGCATTTTTAAACTTCAGCAGAATTCCGAGAACAATGGAAGAGTTCCGAAACATTTTTAAACTTCAGCGGAATTCCGAGAACAATGGAAGAGTTCCGAAGCATTTTTAAACTTCAGCGGAATTCCGAGAACAATGGAAGAGTTCCGAAACATTTTTAAACTTCAGCGGAATTCCGAGAACAATGGAAGAGTTCCGAAGCATTTTTAAACTTCAGCGGAATTCCGAGAACAATGGAAGAGTTCCGAAGCATTTTTAAACTTCAGCGGAATTCCGAGAACAATGGAAAAGTTCCGAAGCATCTTTAAACTTCAGCAGAATTCCGAGAACAATGGAAGCGTTCCGGAGCATTTTTAAACTTCAGCGGAATTCCGAGAACAATGGAAGAGTTCCGAAGCATTTTTAAACTTCAGCGGAATTCCGAGAACAATGGAAGTGTTCCGAAGCATTTTTAAACTTCAGCGGAATTCCGAGAACAATGGAAGAGTTCCAAAGCATTTTTATATGTCAGCGGAATTCCGAGAACAATGGAAGAGTTCCGAAACATTTTTAAACTTCAGCGGAATTTCGAGAACAATGGAAGTGTTCTGAAGCATTTTTAAACTTCAGCGGAATTCCGAGAACAATGGAAGAGTTCCGAAGCATTTTTAAACTTCAGCGGAATTCCGAGAACAATGGAAGAGTTCCGAAGCATTTTTAAACTTCAGCGGAATTCCGAGAACAATGGAAGAGTTCCGAAGCATTTTTAAACTTCAGCGGAATTCCGAGAACAATGGAAGAGTTCCGAAGCATTTTTAAACTTCAGCGGAATTCCGAGAACAATGGAAAAGTTCCGAAGCATCTTTAAACTTCAGCAGAATTCCGAGAACAATGGAAGCGTTCCGGAGCATTTTTAAACTTCAGCGGAATTCCGAGAACAATGGAAGAGTTCCGAAGCATTTTTAAACTTCAGCGGAATTCCGAGAACAATGGTAGAGTTCCGAAGCATCTTTAAACTTCAGCAGAATTCCGAGAACAATGGAAGCGTTCCGGAGCATTTTTAAACTTCAGCGGAATTCCGAGAACAATGGAAGCGTTCCGGAGCATTTTTAAACTTCAGCGGAATTCCGAGAACAATGGAAGAGTTCCGAAGCATTTTTAAACTTCAGCGGAATTCCGAGAACAATGGAAGTGTTCCGAAGCATTTTTAAACTTCAGCGGAATTCCGAGAGCAATGGAAGAGTTCCAAAGCATTTTTATATGTCAGCGGAATTCCGAGAACAATGGAAGAGTTCCAAAGCATTTTTATATGTCAGCGGAATTCCGAGAACAATGGAAGAGTTCTGAAGCATTTTTAAACTTCAGCGGAATTCCGAGAACAATGAAAGAGTTTCGAAACATTTTTAAACTTCAGCGGAATTCCGAGAACAATGGAAGAGTTCCGAAGCATTTTTAAACTTCAGCGGAATTCCGAGAACAATGGAAGAGTTCCGAAGCATTTTTAAACTTCAGCGGAATTCCGAGAACAATGGAAGAGTTCCGAAACATTTTTAAACTTCAGCGGAATTCCGAGAACAATGGAAGAGTTCCAAAGCATTTTTATATGTCAGCGGAATTCCGAGAACAATGGAAGAGTTCCGAATCATTTTTAAACTTCAGCGTAATTCCGAGAACAATGGAAGAGTTCAGAAGCATTTTTAAACTTCAGCGGAATTCCGAGAACAATGGAAGAGTTCCAAAGCATTTTTAAACTTCAGCGGAATTCCAAGAACAATGAAAGAGTTCCGAAGCATTTTTAAACTTCAGCAGAATTCCGAGAACAATGGAAGAGTTCCGAAACATTTTTAAACTTCAGCGGAATTCCGAGAACAATGGAAGAGTTCCGAAGCATTTTTAAACTTCAGCGGAATTCCGAGAACAATGGAAGAGTTCCGAAGCATTTTTAAACTTCAGCGGAATTCCGAGAACAATGAAAGAGTTTCGAAACATTTTTAAACTTCAGCGGAATTCCGAGAACAATGGAAGAGTTCCGAAGCATTTTTAAACTTCAGCGGAATTCCGAGAACAATGGAAGAGTTCCGAAGCATTTTTAAACTTCAGCGGAATTCCGAGAACAATGGAAGAGTTCCGAAACATTTTTAAACTTCAGCGGAATTCCGAGAACAATGGAAGAGTTCCAAAGCATTTTTATATGTCAGCGGAATTCCGAGAACAATGGAAGAGTTCCGAATCATTTTTAAACTTCAGCGTAATTCCGAGAACAATGGAAGAGTTCAGAAGCATTTTTAAACTTCAGCGGAATTCCGAGAACAATGGAAGAGTTCCAAAGCATTTTTAAACTTCAGCGGAATTCCGAGAACAATGAAAGAGTTCCGAAGCATTTTTAAACTTCAGCAGAATTCCGAGAACAATGGAAGAGTTCCGAAACATTTTTAAACTTCAGCGGAATTCCGAGAACAATGGAAGAGTTCCGAAGCATTTTTAAACTTCAGCGGAATTCCGAGAACAATGGAAGAGTTCCGAAGCATTTTTAAACTTCAGCGGAATTCCGAGAACAATGGAAAAGTTCCGAAGCATCTTTAAACTTCAGCAGAATTCCGAGAACAATGGAAGCGTTCCGGAGCATTTTTAAACTTCAGCGGAATTCCGAGAACAATGGAAGAGTTCCAAAGCATTTTTATATGTCAGCGGAATTCCGAGAACAATGGAAGAGTTCCGAAGCATTTTTAAACTTCAGCGGAATTCCGAGAACAATGAAAGAGTTTCGAAACATTTTTAAACTTCAGCGGAATTCCGAGAACAATGGAAGAGTTCCAAAGCATTTTTAAACTTCAGCGGAATTCCGAGAACAATGAAAGAGTTCCGAAGCATTTTTAAACTTCAGCAGAATTCCGAGAACAATGGAAGAGTTCCGAAACATTTTTAAACTTCAGCGGAATTCCGAGAACAATGGAAGAGTTCCGAAGCATTTTTAAACTTCAGCGGAATTCCGAGAACAATGGAAGAGTTCCGAAACATTTTTAAACTTCAGCGGAATTCCGAGAACAATGGAAGAGTTCCGAAGCATTTTTAAACTTCAGCGGAATTCCGAGAACAATGGAAGAGTTCCGAAGCATTTTTAAACTTCAGCGGAATTCCGAGAACAATGGAAAAGTTCCGAAGCATCTTTAAACTTCAGCAGAATTCCGAGAACAATGGAAGCGTTCCGGAGCATTTTTAAACTTCAGCGGAATTCCGAGAACAATGGAAGAGTTCCGAAGCATTTTTAAACTTCAGCGGAATTCCGAGAACAATGAAAGAGTTCCGAAGCATTTTTAAACTTCAGCAGAATTCCGAGAACAATGGAAGAGTTCCGAAGCATTTTTAAACTTCAGCGGAATTCCGAGAACAATGGAAGAGTTCCGAAGCATTTTTAAACTTCAGCTGAATTCCGAGAACAATGGAAGAGTTCCGAAGCATTTTTAAACTTCAGCGGAATTCCGAGAACAATGGAAGAGTTCCACAGCATTTTTAAACTTCAGTGGAAATCTGAGAACAATGGAAGAGTTCCAAAGCATTTTTAAATTTCAGCGGAATTCCGAGAACAATGGAAGAGTTCCGAAACATTTTTAAACTTCAGCGGAATTTCGAGAACAATGGAAGAGTTCTGAAGCATTTTTAAACTTCAGCGGAATTCCGAGAACAATGGAAGAGTTCCGAAGCATTTTTAAACTTCAGCGGAATTCCGAGAACAATGGAAGAGTTCCGAAGCATTTTTAAACTTCAGCGGAATTCCGAGAACAATGGAAGAGTTCCGAAGCACTTTTAAACTTCAGCGGAATTCCGAGAACAATGGAAGAGTTCCGAAGCATTTTTAAACTTCAGCGGAATTCCGAGAACAATGGAAAAGTTCCGAAGCATCTTTAAACTTCAGCAGAATTCTGAGAACAATGGAAGCGTTCCGGAGCATTTTTAAACTTCAGCGGAATTCCGAGAACAATGGAAGAGTTCCGAAGCATTTTTAAACTTCAGCGGAATTCCGAGAACAATGGTAGAGTTCCGAAGCATCTTTAAACTTCAGCAGAATTCTGAGAACAATGGAAGCGTTCCGGAGCATTTTTAAACTTCAGCGGAATTCCGAGAACAATGGAAGAGTTCCGAAGCATTTTTAAACTTCAGCGGAATTCCGAGAACAATGGAAGTGTTCCGAAGCATTTTTAAACTTCAGCGGAATTCCGAGAGCAATGGAAGAGTTCCAAAGCATTTTTATATGTCAGCGGAATTCCGAGAACAATGGAAGAGTTCCGAAGCATTTTTAAACTTCAGCGGAATTCCGAGAACAATGGAAGAGTTCCGAAGCATTTTTAAACTTCAGCGGAATTCCGAGAACAATGGAAGAGTTCCACAGCATTTTTAAACTTCAGTGGAAATCTGAGAACAATGGAAGAGTTCCAAAGCATTTTTAAATTTCAGCGGAATTCCGAGAACAATGGAAGAGTTCCGAAACATTTTTAAACTTCAGCGGAATTTCGAGAACAATGGAAGAGTTCCGAAGCATTTTTAAACTTCAGCGGAATTCCGAGAACAATGGAAGAGTTCCGAAGCATTTTTAAACTTCAGCGGAATTCCGAGAACAATGGAAGAGTTCCGAAGCATTTTTAAACTTCAGCGGAATTCCGAGAACAATGGAAGTGTTCCGAAGCATTTTTAAACTTCAGCGGAATTCCGAGAACAATGGAAGAGTTCCAAAGCATTTTTATATGTCAGCGGAATTCCGAGAACAATGGAAGAGTTCCGAAGCATTTTTAAACTTCAGCGGAATTCCGAGAACAATGGAAGAGTTCCGAAGCATTTTTAAACTTCAGCGGTATTCCGAGAACAATGGAAGAGTTCCGAAGCATTTTTAAACTTCAGCGGAATTCCGAGAACAATGGAAGAGTTCCGAAGCATTTTTAAACTTCAGCGGAATTCCGAGAACAATGGAAGTGTTCCGAAGCATTTTTAAACTTCAGCGGAATTCCGAGAACAATGGAAGAGTTCCAAAGCATTTTTATATGTCAGCGGAATTCCGAGAACAATGGAAGAGTTCCGAAGCATTTTTAAACTTCAGCGGAATTCCGAGAACAATGGAAGAGTTCCGAAGCATTTTTAAACTTCAGCGGAATTCCGAGAACAATGAAAGAGTTTCGAAACATTTTTAAACTTCAGCGGAATTCCGAGAACAATGGAAGAGTTCCGAAGCATTTTTAAACTTCAGCGGAATTCCGAGAACAATGGAAGAGTTCCGAAGCATTTTTAAACTTCAGCGGAATTCCGAGAACAATGGAAGAGTTCCGAAACATTTTTAAACTTCAGCGGAATTCCGAGAACAATGGAAGAGTTCCAAAGCATTTTTATATGTCAGCGGAATTCCGAGAACAATGGAAGAGTTCCGAAGCATTTTTAAACTTCAGCGGAATTCCGAGAACAATGGAAGAGTTCCGAAGCATTTTTAAACTTCAGCGGAATTCCGAGAACAATGGAAGAGTTCCGAAGCATTTTTAAACTTCAGCGGAATTCCGAGAACAATGGAAGAGTTCCGAAGCATTTTTAAACTTCAGCGGAATTCCGAGAACAATGGAAGAGTTCCGAAAGATTTTTAAACTTCAGCGGAATTCCGAGAACAATGGAAGAGTTCCAAAGCATTTTTATATGTCAGCGGAATTCCGAGAACAATGGAAGAGTTCCGAATCATTTTTAAACTTCAGCGGAATTCCGAGAACAATGGAAGAGTTCAGAAGCATTTTTAAACTTCAGCGGAATTCCGAGAACAATGGAAGAGTTCCAAAGCATTTTTAAACTTCAGCGGAATTCCGAGAACAATGAAAGAGTTCCGAAGCATTTTTAAACTTCAGCAGAATTCCGAGAACAATGGAAGAGTTCCGAAACATTTTTAAACTTCAGCGGAATTTCGAGAACAATGGAAGAGTTCCGAAGCATTTTTAAACTTCAGCGGAATTCCGAGAACAATGGAAGAGTTCCGAAGCATTTTTAAACTTCAGCGGAATTCCGAGAACAATGGAAGAGTTCCGAAGCATTTTTAAACTTCAGCGGAATTCCGAGAACAATGGAAGTGTTCCGAAGCATTTTTAAACTTCAGCGGAATTCCGAGAACAATGGAAGAGTTCCAAACCATTTTTATATGTCAGCGGAATTCCGAGAACAATGGAAGAGTTCCGAAGCATTTTTAAACTTCAGCGGAATTCCGAGAACAATGGAAGAGTTCCGAAGCATTTTTAAACTTCAGCGGTATTCCGAGAACAATGGAAGAGTTCCGAAGCATTTTTAAACTTCAGCGGAATTCCGAGAACAATGGAAGAGTTCCGAAGCATTTTTAAACTTCAGCGGAATTCCGAGAACAATGGAAGTGTTCCGAAGCATTTTTAAACTTCAGCGGAATTCCGAGAACAATGGAAGAGTTCCAAAGCATTTTTATATGTCAGCGGAATTCCGAGAACAATGGAAGAGTTCCGAAGCATTTTTAAACTTCAGCGGAATTCCGAGAACAATGAAAGAGTTTCGAAACATTTTTAAACTTCAGCGGAATTCCGAGAACAATGGAAGAGTTCCGAAGCATTTTTAAACTTCAGCGGAATTCCGAGAACAATGGAAGAGTTCCGAAGCATTTTTAAACTTCAGCGGAATTCCGAGAACAATGGAAGAGTTCCGAAACATTTTTAAACTTCAGCGGAATTCCGAGAACAATGGAAGAGTTCCAAAGCATTTTTATATGTCAGCGGAATTCCGAGAACAATGGAAGAGTTCCGAATCATTTTTAAACTTCAGCGTAATTCCGAGAACAATGGAAGAGTTCAGAAGCATTTTTAAACTTCAGCGGAATTCCGAGAACAATGGAAGAGTTCCAAAGCATTTTTAAACTTCAGCGGAATTCCGAGAACAATGAAAGAGTTCCGAAGCATTTTTAAACTTCAGCAGAATTCCGAGAACAATGGAAGAGTTCCGAAACATTTTTAAACTTCAGCGGAATTCCGAGAACAATGGAAGAGTTCCGAAGCATTTTTAAACTTCAGCGGAATTCCGAGAACAATGGAAGAGTTCCGAAGCATTTTTAAACTTCAGCGGAATTCCGAGAACAATGGAAAAGTTCCGAAGCATCTTTAAACTTCAGCAGAATTCCGAGAACAATGGAAGCGTTCCGGAGCATTTTTAAACTTCAGCGGAATTCCGAGAACAATGGAAGAGTTCCAAAGCATTTTTATATGTCAGCGGAATTCCGAGAACAATGGAAGAGTTCCGAAGCATTTTTAAACTTCAGCGGAATTCCGAGAACAATGAAAGAGTTTCGAAACATTTTTAAACTTCAGCGGAATTCCGAGAACAATGGAAGAGTTCCAAAGCATTTTTAAACTTCAGCGGAATTCCGAGAACAATGAAAGAGTTCCGAAGCATTTTTAAACTTCAGCAGAATTCCGAGAACAATGGAAGAGTTCCGAAACATTTTTAAACTTCAGCGGAATTCCGAGAACAATGGAAGAGTTCCGAAGCATTTTTAAACTTCAGCGGAATTCCGAGAACAATGGAAGAGTTCCGAAACATTTTTAAACTTCAGCGGAATTCCGAGAACAATGGAAGAGTTCCGAAGCATTTTTAAACTTCAGCGGAATTCCGAGAACAATGGAAGAGTTCCGAAGCATTTTTAAACTTCAGCGGA
Source organism: Phyllobates terribilis (assembly GCF_046119375.1). NCBI lineage: Eukaryota > Metazoa > Chordata > Amphibia > Anura > Dendrobatidae > Phyllobates > Phyllobates terribilis. The sequence goes on from NW_027363849.1 coordinate 237,060, forward strand.
ATTCCGAGAACAATGGAAAAGTTCCGAAGCATCTTTAAACTTCAGCAGAATTCCGAGAACAATGGAAGCGTTCCGGAGCATTTTTAAACTTCAGCGGAATTCCGAGAACAATGGAAGAGTTCCGAAGCATTTTTAAACTTCAGCGGAATTCCGAGAACAATGGAAGTGTTCCGAAGCATTTTTAAACTTCAGCGGAATTCCGAGAACAATGGAAGAGTTCCAAAGCATTTTTATATGTCAGCGGAATTCCGAGAACAATGGAAGAGTTCCGAAACATTTTTAAACTTCAGCGGAATTTCGAGAACAATGGAAGAGTTCTGAAGCATTTTTAAACTTCAGCGGAATTCCGAGAACAATGGAAGAGTTCCGAAGCATTTTTAAACTTCAGCGGAATTCCGAGAACAATGGAAGAGTTCCGAAGCATTTTTAAACTTCAGCGGAATTCCGAGAACAATGGAAGAGTTCCGAAGCATTTTTAAACTTCAGCGGAATTCCGAGAACAATGGAAGAGTTCCGAAGCATTTTTAAACTTCAGCGGAATTCCGAGAACAATGGAAAAGTTCCGAAGCATCTTTAAACTTCAGCAGAATTCCGAGAACAATGGAAGCGTTCCGGAGCATTTTTAAACTTCAGCGGAATTCCGAGAACAATGGAAGAGTTCCGAAGCATTTTTAAACTTCAGCGGAATTCCGAGAACAATGGTAGAGTTCCGAAGCATCTTTAAACTTCAGCAGAATTCCGAGAACAATGGAAGCGTTCCGGAGCATTTTTAAACTTCAGCAGAATTCCGAGAACAATGGAAGCGTTCCGGAGCATTTTTAAACTTCAGCGGAATTCCGAGAACAATGGAAGAGTTCCGAAGCATTTTTAAACTTCAGCGGAATTCCGAGAACAATGGAAGTGTTCCGAAGCATTTTTAAACTTCAGCGGAATTCCGAGAGCAATGGAAGAGTTCCAAAGCATTTTTATATGTCAGCGGAATTCCGAGAACAATGGAAGAGTTCCAAAGCATTTTTATATGTCAGCGGAATTCCGAGAACAATGGAAGAGTTCCGAAGCATTTTTAAACTTCAGCGGAATTCCGAGAACAATGAAAGAGTTTCGAAACATTTTTAAACTTCAGCGGAATTCCGAGAACAATGGAAGAGTTCCGAAGCATTTTTAAACTTCAGCGGAATTCCGAGAACAATGGAAGAGTTCCGAAGCATTTTTAAACTTCAGCGGAATTCCGAGAACAATGGAAGAGTTCCGAAACATTTTTAAACTTCAGCGGAATTCCGAGAACAACTGAAGAGTTCCAAAGCATTTTTATATGTCAGCGGAATTCCGAGAACAATGGAAGAGTTCCGAATCATTTTTAAACTTCAGCGTAATTCCGAGAACAATGGAAGAGTTCAGAAGCATTTTTAAACTTCAGCGGAATTCCGAGAACAATGGAAGAGTTCCAAAGCATTTTTAAACTTCAGCGGAATTCCAAGAACAATGAAAGAGTTCCGAAGCATTTTTAAACTTCAGCAGAATTCCGAGAACAATGGAAGAGTTCCGAAACATTTTTAAACTTCAGCGGAATTCCGAGAACAATGGAAGAGTTCCGAAGCATTTTTAAACTTCAGCGGAATTCCGAGAACAATGGAAGAGTTCCGAAGCATTTTTAAACTTCAGCGGAATTCCGAGAACAATGGAAAAGTTCCGAAGCATCTTTAAACTTCAGCAGAATTCCGAGAACAATGGAAGCGTTCCGGAGCATTTTTAAACTTCAGCGGAATTCCGAGAACAATGGAAGAGTTCCAAAGCATTTTTATATGTCAGCGGAATTCCGAGAACAATGGAAGAGTTCCGAAGCATTTTTAAACTTCAGCGGAATTCCGAGAACAATGAAAGAGTTTCGAAACATTTTTAAACTTCAGCGGAATTCCGAGAACAATGGAAGAGTTCCAAAGCATTTTTAAACTTCAGCGGAATTCCGAGAACAATGAAAGAGTTCCGAAGCATTTTTAAACTTCAGCAGAATTCCGAGAACAATGGAAGAGTTCCGAAACATTTTTAAACTTCAGCGGAATTCCGAGAACAATGGAAGAGTTCCGAAGCATTTTTAAACTTCAGCGGAATTCCGAGAACAATGGAAGAGTTCCGAAACATTTTTAAACTTCAGCGGAATTCCGAGAACAATGGAAGAGTTCCGAAGCATTTTTAAACTTCAGCGGAATTCCGAGAACAATGGAAGAGTTCCGAAGCATTTTTAAACTTCAGCGGAATTCCGAGAACAATGGAAAAGTTCCGAAGCATCTTTAAACTTCAGCAGAATTCCGAGAACAATGGAAGCGTTCCGGAGCATTTTTAAACTTCAGCGGAATTCCGAGAACAATGGAAGAGTTCCGAAGCATTTTTAAACTTCAGCGGAATTCCGAGAACAATGGAAGTGTTCCGAAGCATTTTTAAACTTCAGCGGAATTCCGAGAACAATGGAAGAGTTCCAAAGCATTTTTATATGTCAGCGGAATTCCGAGAACAATGGAAGAGTTCCGAAACATTTTTAAACTTCAGCGGAATTTCGAGAACAATGGAAGAGTTCTGAAGCATTTTTAAACTTCAGCGGAATTCCGAGAACAATGGAAGAGTTCCGAAGCATTTTTAAACTTCAGCGGAATTCCGAGAACAATGGAAGTGTTCCGAAGCATTTTTAAACTTCAGCGGAATTCCGAGAACAATGGAAGAGTTCCAAACCATTTTTATATGTCAGCGGAATTCCGAGAACAATGGAAGAGTTCCGAAGCATTTTTAAACTTCAGCGGAATTCCGAGAACAATGGAAGAGTTCCGAAGCATTTTTAAACTTCAGCGGTATTCCGAGAACAATGGAAGAGTTCCGAAGCATTTTTAAACTTCAGCGGAATTCCGAGAACAATGGAAGAGTTCCGAAGCATTTTTAAACTTCAGCGGAATTCCGAGAACAATGGAAGTGTTCCGAAGCATTTTTAAACTTCAGCGGAATTCCGAGAACAATGGAAGAGTTCCAAAGCATTTTTATATGTCAGCGGAATTCCGAGAACAATGGAAGAGTTCCGAAGCATTTTTAAACTTCAGCGGAATTCCGAGAACAATGAAAGAGTTTCGAAACATTTTTAAACTTCAGCGGAATTCCGAGAACAATGGAAGAGTTCCGAAGCATTTTTAAACTTCAGCGGAATTCCGAGAACAATGGAAGAGTTCCGAAGCATTTTTAAACTTCAGCGGAATTCCGAGAACAATGGAAGAGTTCCGAAACATTTTTAAACTTCAGCGGAATTCCGAGAACAATGGAAGAGTTCCAAAGCATTTTTATATGTCAGCGGAATTCCGAGAACAATGGAAGAGTTCCGAATCATTTTTAAACTTCAGCGTAATTCCGAGAACAATGGAAGAGTTCAGAAGCATTTTTAAACTTCAGCGGAATTCCGAGAACAATGGAAGAGTTCCAAAGCATTTTTAAACTTCAGCGGAATTCCGAGAACAATGAAAGAGTTCCGAAGCATTTTTAAACTTCAGCAGAATTCCGAGAACAATGGAAGAGTTCCGAAACATTTTTAAACTTCAGCGGAATTCCGAGAACAATGGAAGAGTTCCGAAGCATTTTTAAACTTCAGCGGAATTCCGAGAACAATGGAAGAGTTCCGAAGCATTTTTAAACTTCAGCGGAATTCCGAGAACAATGGAAAAGTTCCGAAGCATCTTTAAACTTCAGCAGAATTCCGAGAACAATGGAAGCGTTCCGGAGCATTTTTAAACTTCAGCGGAATTCCGAGAACAATGGAAGAGTTCCAAAGCATTTTTATATGTCAGCGGAATTCCGAGAACAATGGAAGAGTTCCGAAGCATTTTTAAACTTCAGCGGAATTCCGAGAACAATGAAAGAGTTTCGAAACATTTTTAAACTTCAGCGGAATTCCGAGAACAATGGAAGAGTTCCAAAGCATTTTTAAACTTCAGCGGAATTCCGAGAACAATGAAAGAGTTCCGAAGCATTTTTAAACTTCAGCAGAATTCCGAGAACAATGGAAGAGTTCCGAAACATTTTTAAACTTCAGCGGAATTCCGAGAACAATGGAAGAGTTCCGAAGCATTTTTAAACTTCAGCGGAATTCCGAGAACAATGGAAGAGTTCCGAAACATTTTTAAACTTCAGCGGAATTCCGAGAACAATGGAAGAGTTCCGAAGCATTTTTAAACTTCAGCGGAATTCCGAGAACAATGGAAGAGTTCCGAAGCATTTTTAAACTTCAGCGGAATTCCGAGAACAATGGAAAAGTTCCGAAGCATCTTTAAACTTCAGCAGAATTCCGAGAACAATGGAAGCGTTCCGGAGCATTTTTAAACTTCAGCGGAATTCCGAGAACAATGGAAGAGTTCCGAAGCATTTTTAAACTTCAGCGGAATTCCGAGAACAATGGAAGTGTTCCGAAGCATTTTTAAACTTCAGCGGAATTCCGAGAACAATGGAAGAGTTCCAAAGCATTTTTATATGTCAGCGGAATTCCGAGAACAATGGAAGAGTTCCGAAACATTTTTAAACTTCAGCGGAATTTCGAGAACAATGGAAGAGTTCTGAAGCATTTTTAAACTTCAGCGGAATTCCGAGAACAATGGAAGAGTTCCGAAGCATTTTTAAACTTCAGCGGAATTCCGAGAACAATGGAAGAGTTCCGAAGCATTTTTAAACTTCAGCGGAATTCCGAGAACAATGGAAGAGTTCCGAAGCATTTTTAAACTTCAGCGGAATTCCGAGAACAATGGTAGAGTTCCGAAGCATCTTTAAACTTCAGCAGAATTCCGAGAACAATGGAAGCGTTCCGGAGCATTTTTAAACTTCAGCAGAATTCCGAGAACAATGGAAGCGTTCCGGAGCATTTTTAAACTTCAGCGGAATTCCGAGAACAATGGAAGAGTTCCGAAGCATTTTTAAACTTCAGCGGAATTCCGAGAACAATGGAAGTGTTCCGAAGCATTTTTAAACTTCAGCGGAATTCCGAGAGCAATGGAAGAGTTCCAAAGCATTTTTATATGTCAGCGGAATTCCGAGAACAATGGAAGAGTTCCAAAGCATTTTTATATGTCAGCGGAATTCCGAGAACAATGGAAGAGTTCCGAAGCATTTTTAAACTTCAGCGGAATTCCGAGAACAATGAAAGAGTTTCGAAACATTTTTAAACTTCAGCGGAATTCCGAGAACAATGGAAGAGTTCCGAAGCATTTTTAAACTTCAGCGGAATTCCGAGAACAATGGAAGAGTTCCGATGCATTTTTAAACTTCAGCGGAATTCCGAGAACAATGGAAGAGTTCCGAAACATTTTTAAACTTCAGCGGAATTCCGAGAACAACTGAAGAGTTCCAAAGCATTTTTATATGTCAGCGGAATTCCGAGAACAATGGAAGAGTTCCGAATCATTTTTAAACTTCAGCGTAATTCCGAGAACAATGGAAGAGTTCAGAAGCATTTTTAAACTTCAGCGGAATTCCGAGAACAATGGAAGAGTTCCAAAGCATTTTTAAACTTCAGCGGAATTCCAAGAACAATGAAAGAGTTCCGAAGCATTTTTAAACTTCAGCAGAATTCCGAGAACAATGGAAGAGTTCCGAAACATTTTTAAACTTCAGCGGAATTCCGAGAACAATGGAAGAGTTCCGAAGCATTTTTAAACTTCAGCGGAATTCCGAGAACAATGGAAGAGTTCCGAAGCATTTTTAAACTTCAGCGGAATTCCGAGAACAATGGAAAAGTTCCGAAGCATCTTTAAACTTCAGCAGAATTCCGAGAACAATGGAAGCGTTCCGGAGCATTTTTAAACTTCAGCGGAATTCCGAGAACAATGGAAGAGTTCCAAAGCATTTTTATATGTCAGCGGAATTCCGAGAACAATGGAAGAGTTCCGAAGCATTTTTAAACTTCAGCGGAATTCCGAGAACAATGAAAGAGTTTCGAAACATTTTTAAACTTCAGCGGAATTCCGAGAACAATGGAAGAGTTCCAAAGCATTTTTAAACTTCAGCGGAATTCCGAGAACAATGAAAGAGTTCCGAAGCATTTTTAAACTTCAGCAGAATTCCGAGAACAATGGAAGAGTTCCGAAACATTTTTAAACTTCAGCGGAATTCCGAGAACAATGGAAGAGTTCCGAAGCATTTTTAAACTTCAGCGGAATTCCGAGAACAATGGAAGAGTTCCGAAACATTTTTAAACTTCAGCGGAATTCCGAGAACAATGGAAGAGTTCCGAAGCATTTTTAAACTTCAGCGGAATTCCGAGAACAATGGAAGAGTTCCGAAGCATTTTTAAACTTCAGCGGAATTCCGAGAACAATGGAAAAGTTCCGAAGCATCTTTAAACTTCAGCAGAATTCCGAGAACAATGGAAGCGTTCCGGAGCATTTTTAAACTTCAGCGGAATTCCGAGAACAATGGAAGAGTTCCGAAGCATTTTTAAACTTCAGCGGAATTCCGAGAACAATGGAAGTGTTCCGAAGCATTTTTAAACTTCAGCGGAATTCCGAGAACAATGGAAGAGTTCCAAAGCATTTTTATATGTCAGCGGAATTCCGAGAACAATGGAAGAGTTCCGAAACATTTTTAAACTTCAGCGGAATTTCGAGAACAATGGAAGAGTTCTGAAGCATTTTTAAACTTCAGCGGAATTCCGAGAACAATGGAAGAGTTCCGAAGCATTTTTAAACTTCAGCGGAATTCCGAGAACAATGGAAGAGTTCCGAAGCATTTTTAAACTTCAGCGGAATTCCGAGAACAATGGAAGAGTTCCGAAGCATTTTTAAACTTCAGCGGAATTCCGAGAACAATGGAAGAGTTCCGAAGCATTTTTAAACTTCAGCGGAATTCCGAGAACAATGGAAAAGTTCCGAAGCATCTTTAAACTTCAGCAGAATTCCGAGAACAATGGAAGCGTTCCGGAGCATTTTTAAACTTCAGCGGAATTCCGAGAACAATGGAAGAGTTCCGAAGCATTTTTAAACTTCAGCGGAATTCCGAGAACAATGGTAGAGTTCCGAAGCATCTTTAAACTTCAGCAGAATTCCGAGAACAATGGAAGCGTTCCGGAGCATTTTTAAACTTCAGCAGAATTCCGAGAACAATGGAAGCGTTCCGGAGCATTTTTAAACTTCAGCGGAATTCCGAGAACAATGGAAGAGTTCCGAAGCATTTTTAAACTTCAGCGGAATTCCGAGAACAATGGAAGTGTTCCGAAGCATTTTTAAACTTCAGCGGAATTCCGAGAGCAATGGAAGAGTTCCAAAGCATTTTTATATGTCAGCGGAATTCCGAGAACAATGGAAGAGTTCCAAAGCATTTTTATATGTCAGCGGAATTCCGAGAACAATGGAAGAGTTCCGAAGCATTTTTAAACTTCAGCGGAATTCCGAGAACAATGAAAGAGTTTCGAAACATTTTTAAACTTCAGCGGAATTCCGAGAACAATGGAAGAGTTCCGAAGCATTTTTAAACTTCAGCGGAATTCCGAGAACAATGGAAGAGTTCCGAAGCATTTTTAAACTTCAGCGGAATTCCGAGAACAATGGAAGAGTTCCGAAACATTTTTAAACTTCAGCGGAATTCCGAGAACAACTGAAGAGTTCCAAAGCATTTTTATATGTCAGCGGAATTCCGAGAACAATGGAAGAGTTCCGAATCATTTTTAAACTTCAGCGTAATTCCGAGAACAATGGAAGAGTTCAGAAGCATTTTTAAACTTCAGCGGAATTCCGAGAACAATGGAAGAGTTCCAAAGCATTTTTAAACTTCAGCGGAATTCCAAGAACAATGAAAGAGTTCCGAAGCATTTTTAAACTTCAGCAGAATTCCGAGAACAATGGAAGAGTTCCGAAACATTTTTAAACTTCAGCGGAATTCCGAGAACAATGGAAGAGTTCCGAAGCATTTTTAAACTTCAGCGGAATTCCGAGAACAATGGAAGAGTTCCGAAGCATTTTTAAACTTCAGCGGAATTCCGAGAACAATGAAAGAGTTTCGAAACATTTTTAAACTTCAGCGGAATTCCGAGAACAATGGAAGAGTTCCGAAGCATTTTTAAACTTCAGCGGAATTCCGAGAACAATGGAAGAGTTCCGAAGCATTTTTAAACTTCAGCGGAATTCCGAGAACAATGGAAGAGTTCCGAAACATTTTTAAACTTCAGCGGAATTCCGAGAACAATGGAAGAGTTCCAAAGCATTTTTATATGTCAGCGGAATTCCGAGAACAATGGAAGAGTTCCGAATCATTTTTAAACTTCAGCGTAATTCCGAGAACAATGGAAGAGTTCAGAAGCATTTTTAAACTTCAGCGGAATTCCGAGAACAATGGAAGAGTTCCAAAGCATTTTTAAACTTCAGCGGAATTCCGAGAACAATGAAAGAGTTCCGAAGCATTTTTAAACTTCAGCAGAATTCCGAGAACAATGGAAGAGTTCCGAAACATTTTTAAACTTCAGCGGAATTCCGAGAACAATGGAAGAGTTCCGAAGCATTTTTAAACTTCAGCGGAATTCCGAGAACAATGGAAGAGTTCCGAAGCATTTTTAAACTTCAGCGGAATTCCGAGAACAATGGAAAAGTTCCGAAGCATCTTTAAACTTCAGCAGAATTCCGAGAACAATGGAAGCGTTCCGGAGCATTTTTAAACTTCAGCGGAATTCCGAGAACAATGGAAGAGTTCCAAAGCATTTTTATATGTCAGCGGAATTCCGAGAACAATGGAAGAGTTCCGAAGCATTTTTAAACTTCAGCGGAATTCCGAGAACAATGAAAGAGTTTCGAAACATTTTTAAACTTCAGCGGAATTCCGAGAACAATGGAAGAGTTCCAAAGCATTTTTAAACTTCAGCGGAATTCCGAGAACAATGAAAGAGTTCCGAAGCATTTTTAAACTTCAGCAGAATTCCGAGAACAATGGAAGAGTTCCGAAACATTTTTAAACTTCAGCGGAATTCCGAGAACAATGGAAGAGTTCCGAAGCATTTTTAAACTTCAGCGGAATTCCGAGAACAATGGAAGAGTTCCGAAACATTTTTAAACTTCAGCGGAATTCCGAGAACAATGGAAGAGTTCCGAAGCATTTTTAAACTTCAGCGGAATTCCGAGAACAATGGAAGAGTTCCGAAGCATTTTTAAACTTCAGCGGAATTCCGAGAACAATGGAAAAGTTCCGAAGCATCTTTAAACTTCAGCAGAATTCCGAGAACAATGGAAGCGTTCCGGAGCATTTTTAAACTTCAGCGGAATTCCGAGAACAATGGAAGAGTTCCGAAGCATTTTTAAACTTCAGCGGAATTCCGAGAACAATGGAAGTGTTCCGAAGCATTTTTAAACTTCAGCGGAATTCCGAGAACAATGGAAGAGTTCCAAAGCATTTTTATATGTCAGCGGAATTCCGAGAACAATGGAAGAGTTCCGAAACATTTTTAAACTTCAGCGGAATTTCGAGAACAATGGAAGAGTTCTGAAGCATTTTTAAACTTCAGCGGAATTCCGAGAACAATGGAAGAGTTCCGAAGCATTTTTAAACTTCAGCGGAATTCCGAGAACAATGGAAGAGTTCCGAAGCATTTTTAAACTTCAGCGGAATTCCGAGAACAATGGAAGAGTTCCGAAGCATTTTTAAACTTCAGCGGAATTCCGAGAACAATGGAAGAGTTCCGAAGCATTTTTAAACTTCAGCGGAATTCCGAGAACAATGGAAAAGTTCCGAAGCATCTTTAAACTTCAGCAGAATTCCGAGAACAATGGAAGCGTTCCGGAGCATTTTTAAACTTCAGCGGAATTCCGAGAACAATGGAAGAGTTCCGAAGCATTTTTAAACTTCAGCGGAATTCCGAGAACAATGGTAGAGTTCCGAAGCATCTTTAAACTTCAGCAGAATTCCGAGAACAATGGAAGCGTTCCGGAGCATTTTTAAACTTCAGCGGAATTCCGAGAACAATGGAAGCGTTCCGGAGCATTTTTAAACTTCAGCGGAATTCCGAGAACAATGGAAGAGTTCCGAAGCATTTTTAAACTTCAGCGGAATTCCGAGAACAATGGAAGTGTTCCGAAGCATTTTTAAACTTCAGCGGAATTCCGAGAGCAATGGAAGAGTTCCAAAGCATTTTTATATGTCAGCGGAATTCCGAGAACAATGGAAGAGTTCCAAAGCATTTTTATATGTCAGCGGAATTCCGAGAACAATGGAAGAGTTCCGAATCATTTTTAAACTTCAGCGTAATTCCGAGAACAATGGAAGAGTTCAGAAGCATTTTTAAACTTCAGCGGAATTCCGAGAACAATGGAAGAGTTCCAAAGCATTTTTAAACTTCAGCGGAATTCCAAGAACAATGAAAGAGTTCCGAAGCATTTTTAAACTTCAGCAGAATTCCGAGAACAATGGAAGAGTTCCGAAACATTTTTAAACTTCAGCGGAATTCCGAGAACAATGGAAGAGTTCCGAAGCATTTTTAAACTTCAGCGGAATTCCGAGAACAATGGAAGAGTTCCGAAGCATTTTTAAACTTCAGCGGAATTCCGAGAACAATGGAAAAGTTCCGAAGCATCTTTAAACTTCAGCAGAATTCCGAGAACAATGGAAGCGTTCCGGAGCATTTTTAAACTTCAGCGGAATTCCGAGAACAATGGAAGAGTTCCAAAGCATTTTTATATGTCAGCGGAATTCCGAGAACAATGGAAGAGTTCCGAAGCATTTTTAAACTTCAGCGGAATTCCGAGAACAATGAAAGAGTTTCGAAACATTTTTAAACTTCAGCGGAATTCCGAGAACAATGGAAGAGTTCCAAAGCATTTTTAAACTTCAGCGGAATTCCGAGAACAATGAAAGAGTTCCGAAGCATTTTTAAACTTCAGCAGAATTCCGAGAACAATGGAAGTGTTCCGAAACATTTTTAAACTTCAGCGAAATTCCGAGAACAATGGAAGAGTTCCGAAGCATTTTTAAACTTCAGCGGAATTCCAAGAACAATGGAAGAGTTCCGAAACATTTTTAAACTTCAGCGGAATTCCGAGAACAATGGAAGAGTTCCGAAGCATTTTTAAACTTCAGCGGAATTCCGAGAACAATGGAAGAGTTCCGAAGCATTTTTAAACTTCAGCGGAATTCCGAGAACAATGGAAAAGTTCCGAAGCATCTTTAAACTTCAGCAGAATTCCGAGAAAAATGGAAGCGTTCCGGAGCATTTTTAAACTTCAGCGGAATTCCGAGAACAATGGAAGAGTTCCGAAGCATTTTTAAACTTCAGCGGAATTCCGAGAACAATGGAAGTGTTCCGAAGCATTTTTAAACTTCAGCGGAATTCCGAGAACAATGGAAGAGTTCCAAAGCATTTTTATATGTCAGCGGAATTCCGAGAACAATGGAAGAGTTCCGAAACATTTTTAAACTTCAGCGGAATTTCGAGAACAATGGAAGAGTTCTGAAGCATTTTTAAACTTCAGCGGAATTCCGAGAACAATGGAAGAGTTCCGAAGCATTTTTAAACTTCAGCGGAATTCCGAGAACAATGGAAGAGTTCCGAAGCATTTTTAAACTTCAGCGGAATTCCGAGAACAATGGAAGAGTTCCGAAGCATTTTTAAACTTCAGCGGAATTCCGAGAACAATGGAAGAGTTCCGAAGCATTTTTAAACTTCAGCGGAATTCCGAGAACAATGGAAAAGTTCCGAAGCATCTTTAAACTTCAGCAGAATTCCGAGAACAATGGAAGCGTTCCGGAGCATTTTTAAACTTCAGCGGAATTCCGAGAACAATGGAAGAGTTCCGAAGCATTTTTAAACTTCAGCGGAATTCCGAGAACAATGGTAGAGTTCCGAAGCATCTTTAAACTTCAGCAGAATTCCGAGAACAATGGAAGCGTTCCGGAGCATTTTTAAACTTCAGCGGAATTCCGAGAACAATGGAAGCGTTCCGGAGCATTTTTAAACTTCAGCGGAATTCCGAGAACAATGGAAGAGTTCCGAAGCATTTTTAAACTTCAGCGGAATTCCGAGAACAATGGAAGTGTTCCGAAGCATTTTTAAACTTCAGCGGAATTCCGAGAACAATGGAAGAGTTCAGAAGCATTTTTAAACTTCAGCGGAATTCCGAGAACAATGGAAGAGTTCCAAAGCATTTTTAAACTTCAGCGGAATTCCGAGAACAATGAAAGAGTTCCGAAGCATTTTTAAACTTCAGCAGAATTCCGAGAACAATGGAAGAGTTCCGAAACATTTTTAAACTTCAGCGGAATTCCGAGAACAATGGAAGAGTTCCGAAGCATTTTTAAACTTCAGCGGAATTCCGAGAACAATGGAAGAGTTCCGAAGCATTTTTAAACTTCAGCGGAATTCCGATAACAATGGAAAAGTTCCGAAGCATCTTTAAACTTCAGCAGAATTCCGAGAACAATGGAAGCGTTCCGGAGCATTTTTAAACTTCAGCGGAATTCCGAGAACAATGGAAGAGTTCCAAAGCATTTTTATATGTCAGCGGAATTCCGAGAACAATGGAAGAGTTCCGAAGCATTTTTAAACTTCAGCGGAATTCCGAGAACAATGAAAGAGTTTCGAAACATTTTTAAACTTCAGCGGAATTCCGAGAACAATGGAAGAGTTCCAAAGCATTTTTAAACTTCAGCGGAATTCCGAGAACAATGAAAGAGTTCCGAAGCATTTTTAAACTTCAGCAGAATTCCGAGAACAATGGAAGAGTTCCGAAACATTTTTAAACTTCAGCGGAATTCCGAGAACAATGGAAGAGTTCCGAAGCATTTTTAAACTTCAGCGGAATTCCGAGAACAAAGGAAGAGTTCCGAAGCATTTTTAAACTTCAGCGGAATTCCGAGAACAATGGAAAAGTTCCGAAGCATCTTTAAACTTCAGCAGAATTCCGAGAACAATGGAAGCGTTCCGGAGCATTTTTAAACTTCAGCGGAATTCCGAGAACAATGGAAGAGTTCCGAAGCATTTTTAAACTTCAGCGGAATTCCGAGAACAATGGAAAAGTTCCGAAGCATCTTTAAACTTCAGCAGAATTCCGAGAACAATGGAAGCGTTCCGGAGCATTTTTAAACTTCAGCGGAATTCCGAGAACAATGGAAGAGTTCCGAAGCATTTTTAAACTTCAGCGGAATTCCGAGAACAATGGAAAAGTTCCGAAGCATCTTTATACTTCAGCAGAATTCCGAGAACAATGGAAGCGTTCCGGAGCATTTTTAAACTTCAGCGGAATTCCGAGAACAATGGAAGAGTTCCGAAGCATTTTTAAACTTCAGCGGAATTCCGAGAACAATGGTAGAGTTCCGAAGCATCTTTAAACTTCAGCAGAATTCCGAGAACAATGGAAGCGTTCCGGAGCATTTTTAAACTTCAGCGGAATTCCGAGAACAATGGAAGCGTTCCGGAGCATTTTTAAACTTCAGCGGAATTCCGAGAACAATGGAAGAGTTCCGAAGCATTTTTAAACTTCAGCGGAATTCCGAGAACAATGGAAGTGTTCCGAAGCATTTTTAAACTTCAGCGGAATTCCGAGAGCAATGGAAGAGTTCCAAAGCATTTTTATATGTCAGCGGAATTCCGAGAACAATGGAAGAGTTCCAAAGCATTTTTATATGTCAGCGGAATTCCGAGAACAATGGAAGAGTTCCGAAGCATTTTTAAACTTCAGCGGAATTCCGAGAACAATGAAAGAGTTTCGAAACATTTTTAAACTTCAGCGGAATTCCGAGAACAATGGAAGAGTTCCGAAGCATTTTTAAACTTCAGCGGAATTCCGAGAACAATGGAAGAGTTCCGAAGCATTTTTAAACTTCAGCGGAATTCCGAGAACAATGGAAGAGTTCCGAAACATTTTTAAACTTCAGCGGAATTCCGAGAACAATGGAAGAGTTCCAAAGCATTTTTATATGTCAGCGGAATTCCGAGAACAATGGAAGAGTTCCGAATCATTTTTAAACTTCAGCGTAATTCCGAGAACAATGGAAGAGTTCAGAAGCATTTTTAAACTTCAGCGGAATTCCGAGAACAATGGAAGAGTTCCAAAGCATTTTTAAACTTCAGCGGAATTCCAAGAACAATGAAAGAGTTCCGAAGCATTTTTAAACTTCAGCAGAATTCCGAGAACAATGGAAGAGTTCCGAAACATTTTTAAACTTCAGCGGAATTCCGAGAACAATGGAAGAGTTCCGAAGCATTTTTAAACTTCAGCGGAATTCCGAGAACAATGGAAGAGTTCCGAAGCATTTTTAAACTTCAGCGGAATTCCGAGAACAATGGAAAAGTTCCGAAGCATCTTTAAACTTCAGCAGAATTCCGAGAACAATGGAAGCGTTCCGGAGCATTTTTAAACTTCAGCGGAATTCCGAGAACAATGGAAGAGTTCCAAAGCATTTTTATATGTCAGCGGAATTCCGAGAACAATGGAAGAGTTCCGAAGCATTTTTAAACTTCAGCGGAATTCCGAGAACAATGAAAGAGTTTCGAAACATTTTTAAACTTCAGCGGAATTCCGAGAACAATGGAAGAGTTCCAAAGCATTTTTAAACTTCAGCGGAATTCCGAGAACAATGAAAGAGTTCCGAAGCATTTTTAAACTTCAGCAGAATTCCGAGAACAATGGAAGTGTTCCGAAACATTTTTAAACTTCAGCGAAATTCCGAGAACAATGGAAGAGTTCCGAAGCATTTTTAAACTTCAGCGGAATTCCAAGAACAATGGAAGAGTTCCGAAACATTTTTAAACTTCAGCGGAATTCCGAGAACAATGGAAGAGTTCCGAAGCATTTTTAAACTTCAGCGGAATTCCGAGAACAATGGAAGAGTTCCGAAGCATTTTTAAACTTCAGCGGAATTCCGAGAACAATGGAAAAGTTCCGAAGCATCTTTAAACTTCAGCAGAATTCCGAGAAAAATGGAAGCGTTCCGGAGCATTTTTAAACTTCAGCGGAATTCCGAGAACAATGGAAGAGTTCCGAAGCATTTTTAAACTTCAGCGGAATTCCGAGAACAATGGAAGTGTTCCGAAGCATTTTTAAACTTCAGCGGAATTCCGAGAACAATGGAAGAGTTCCAAAGCATTTTTATATGTCAGCGGAATTCCGAGAACAATGGAAGAGTTCCGAAACATTTTTAAACTTCAGCGGAATTTCGAGAACAATGGAAGAGTTCTGAAGCATTTTTAAACTTCAGCGGAATTCCGAGAACAATGGAAGAGTTCCGAAGCATTTTTAAACTTCAGCGGAATTCCGAGAACAATGGAAAAGTTCCGAAGCATCTTTAAACTTCAGCAGAATTCCGAGAACAATGGAAGCGTTCCGGAGCATTTTTAAACTTCAGCGGAATTCCGAGAACAATGGAAGAGTTCCGAAGCATTTTTAAACTTCAGCGGAATTCCGAGAACAATGGTAGAGTTCCGAAGCATCTTTAAACTTCAGCAGAATTCCGAGAACAATGGAAGCGTTCCGGAGCATTTTTAAACTTCAGCGGAATTCCGAGAACAATGGAAGCGTTCCGGAGCATTTTTAAACTTCAGCGGAATTCCGAGAACAATGGAAGAGTTCCGAAGCATTTTTAAACTTCAGCGGAATTCCGAGAACAATGGAAGTGTTCCGAAGCATTTTTAAACTTCAGCGGAATTCCGAGAACAATGGAAGAGTTCAGAAGCATTTTTAAACTTCAGCGGAATTCCGAGAACAATGGAAGAGTTCCAAAGCATTTTTAAACTTCAGCGGAATTCCGAGAACAATGAAAGAGTTCCGAAGCATTTTTAAACTTCAGCAGAATTCCGAGAACAATGGAAGAGTTCCGAAACATTTTTAAACTTCAGCGGAATTCCGAGAACAATGGAAGAGTTCCGAAGCATTTTTAAGCTTCAGCGGAATTCCGAGAACAATGGAAGAGTTCCGAAGCATTTTTAAACTTCAGCGGAATTCCGATAACAATGGAAAAGTTCCGAAGCATCTTTAAACTTCAGCAGAATTCCGAGAACAATGGAAGCGTTCCGGAGCATTTTTAAACTTCAGCGGAATTCCGAGAACAATGGAAGAGTTCCAAAGCATTTTTATATGTCAGCGGAATTCCGAGAACAATGGAAGAGTTCCGAAGCATTTTTAAACTTCAGCGGAATTCCGAGAACAATGAAAGAGTTTCGAAACATTTTTAAACTTCAGCGGAATTCCGAGAACAATGGAAGAGTTCCAAAGCATTTTTAAACTTCAGCGGAATTCCGAGAACAATGAAAGAGTTCCGAAGCATTTTTAAACTTCAGCAGAATTCCGAGAACAATGGAAGAGTTCCGAAACATTTTTAAACTTCAGCGGAATTCCGAGAACAATGGAAGAGTTCCGAAGCATTTTTAAACTTCAGCGGAATTCCGAGAACAAAGGAAGAGTTCCGAAGCATTTTTAAACTTCAGCGGAATTCCGAGAACAATGGAAAAGTTCCGAAGCATCTTTAAACTTCAGCAGAATTCCGAGAACAATGGAAGCGTTCCGGAGCATTTTTAAACTTCAGCGGAATTCCGAGAACAATGGAAGAGTTCCGAAGCATTTTTAAACTTCAGCGGAATTCCGAGAACAATGGAAGTGTTCCGAAGCATTTTTAAACTTCAGCGGAATTCCGAGAACAATGGAAGAGTTCCAAAGCATTTTTATATGTCAGCGGAATTCCGAGAACAATGGAAGAGTTCCGAAACATTTTTAAACTTCAGCGGAATTTCGAGAACAATGGAAGAGTTCTGAAGCATTTTTAAACTTCAGCGGAATTCCGAGAACAATGGAAGAGTTCCGAAGCATTTTTAAACTTCAGCGGAATTCCGAGAACAATGGAAAAGTTCCGAAGCATCTTTAAACTTCAGCAGAATTCCGAGAACAATGGAAGCGTTCCGGAGCATTTTTAAACTTCAGCGGAATTCCGAGAACAATGGAAGAGTTCCAAAGCATTTTTATATGTCAGCGGAATTCCGAGAACAATGGAAGAGTTCCGAAGCATTTTTAAACTTCAGCGGAATTCCGAGAACAATGAAAGAGTTTCGAAACATTTTTAAACTTCAGCGGAATTCCGAGAACAATGGAAGAGTTCCAAAGCATTTTTAAACTTCAGCGGAATTCCGAGAACAATGAAAGAGTTCCGAAGCATTTTTAAACTTCAGCAGAATTCCGAGAACAATGGAAGTGTTCCGAAACATTTTTAAACTTCAGCGAAATTCCGAGAACAATGGAAGAGTTCCGAAGCATTTTTAAACTTCAGCGGAATTCCAAGAACAATGGAAGAGTTCCGAAACATTTTTAAACTTCAGCGGAATTCCGAGAACAATGGAAGAGTTCCGAAGCATTTTTAAACTTCAGCGGAATTCCGAGAACAATGGAAGAGTTCCGAAGCATTTTTAAACTTCAGCGGAATTCCGAGAACAATGGAAAAGTTCCGAAGCATCTTTAAACTTCAGCAGAATTCCGAGAAAAATGGAAGCGTTCCGGAGCATTTTTAAACTTCAGCGGAATTCCGAGAACAATGGAAGAGTTCCGAAGCATTTTTAAACTTCAGCGGAATTCCGAGAACAATGGAAGTGTTCCGAAGCATTTTTAAACTTCAGCGGAATTCCGAGAACAATGGAAGAGTTCCAAAGCATTTTTATATGTCAGCGGAATTCCGAGAACAATGGAAGAGTTCCGAAACATTTTTAAACTTCAGCGGAATTTCGAGAACAATGGAAGAGTTCTGAAGCATTTTTAAACTTCAGCGGAATTCCGAGAACAATGGAAGAGTTCCGAAGCATTTTTAAACTTCAGCGGAATTCCGAGAACAATGGAAGAGTTCCGAAGCATTTTTAAACTTCAGCGGAATTCCGAGAACAATGGAAGAGTTCCGAAGCATTTTTAAACTTCAGCGGAATTCCGAGAACAATGGTAGAGTTCCGAAGCATCTTTAAACTTCAGCAGAATTCCGAGAACAATGGAAGCGTTCCGGAGCATTTTTAAACTTCAGCGGAATTCCGAGAACAATGGAAGCGTTCCGGAGCATTTTTAAACTTCAGCGGAATTCCGAGAACAATGGAAGAGTTCCGAAGCATTTTTAAACTTCAGCGGAATTCCGAGAACAATGGAAGTGTTCCGAAGCATTTTTAAACTTCAGCGGAATTCCGAGAACAATGGAAGAGTTCAGAAGCATTTTTAAACTTCAGCGGAATTCCGAGAACAATGGAAGAGTTCCAAAGCATTTTTAAACTTCAGCGGAATTCCGAGAACAATGAAAGAGTTCCGAAGCATTTTTAAACTTCAGCAGAATTCCGAGAACAATGGAAGAGTTCCGAAACATTTTTAAACTTCAGCGGAATTCCGAGAACAATGGAAGAGTTCCGAAGCATTTTTAAACTTCAGCGGAATTCCGAGAACAATGGAAGAGTTCCGAAGCATTTTTAAACTTCAGCGGAATTCCGATAACAATGGAAAAGTTCCGAAGCATCTTTAAACTTCAGCAGAATTCCGAGAACAATGGAAGCGTTCCGGAGCATTTTTAAACTTCAGCGGAATTCCGAGAACAATGGAAGAGTTCCAAAGCATTTTTATATGTCAGCGGAATTCCGAGAACAATGGAAGAGTTCCGAAGCATTTTTAAACTTCAGCGGAATTCCGAGAACAATGGAAAAGTTCCGAAGCATCTTTAAACTTCAGCAGAATTCCGAGAACAATGGAAGCGTTCCGGAGCATTTTTAAACTTCAGCGGAATTCCGAGAACAATGGAAGAGTTCCGAAGCATTTTTAAACTTCAGCGGAATTCCGAGAACAATGGAAAAGTTCCGAAGCATCTTTAAACTTCAGCAGAATTCCGAGAACAATGGAAGCGTTCCGGAGCATTTTTAAACTTCAGCGGAATTCCGAGAACAATGGAAGAGTTCCGAAGCATTTTTAAACTTCAGCGGAATTCCGAGAACAATGGAAGTGTTCCGAAGCATTTTTAAACTTCAGCGGAATTCCGAGAACAATGGAAGAGTTCCAAAGCATTTTTATATGTCAGCGGAATTCCGAGAACAATGGAAGAGTTCCGAAACATTTTTAAACTTCAGCGGAATTTCGAGAACAATGGAAGAGTTCTGAAGCATTTTTAAACTTCAGCGGAATTCCGAGAACAATGGAAGAGTTCCGAAGCATTTTTAAACTTCAGCGGAATTCCGAGAACAATGGAAGAGTTCCGAAGCATTTTTAAACTTCAGCGGAATTCCGAGAACAATGGAAGAGTTCCGAAGCATTTTTAAACTTCAGCGGAATTCCGAGAACAATGGAAGAGTTCCGAAGCATTTTTAAACTTCAGCGGAATTCCGAGAACAATGGAAAAGTTCCGAAGCATCTTTAAACTTCAGCAGAATTCCGAGAACAATGGAAGCGTTCCGGAGCATTTTTAAACTTCAGCGGAATTCCGAGAACAATGGAAGAGTTCCGAAGCATTTTTAAACTTCAGCGGAATTCCGAGAACAATGGTAGAGTTCCGAAGCATCTTTAAACTTCAGCAGAATTCCGAGAACAATGGAAGCGTTCCGGAGCATTTTTAAACTTCAGCGGAATTCCGAGAACAATGGAAGCGTTCCGGAGCATTTTTAAACTTCAGCGGAATTCCGAGAACAATGGAAGAGTTCCGAAGCATTTTTAAACTTCAGCGGAATTCCGAGAACAATGGAAGTGTTCCGAAGCATTTTTAAACTTCAGCGGAATTCCGAGAACAATGGAAGAGTTCAGAAGCATTTTTAAACTTCAGCGGAATTCCGAGAACAATGGAAGAGTTCCAAAGCATTTTTAAACTTCAGCGGAATTCCGAGAACAATGAAAGAGTTCCGAAGCATTTTTAAACTTCAGCAGAATTCCGAGAACAATGGAAGAGTTCCGAAACATTTTTAAACTTCAGCGGAATTCCGAGAACAATGGAAGAGTTCCGAAGCATTTTTAAACTTCAGCGGAATTCCGAGAACAATGGAAGAGTTCCGAAGCATTTTTAAACTTCAGCGGAATTCCGATAACAATGGAAAAGTTCCGAAGCATCTTTAAACTTCAGCAGAATTCCGAGAACAATGGAAGCGTTCCGGAGCATTTTTAAACTTCAGCGGAATTCCGAGAACAATGGAAGAGTTCCAAAGCATTTTTATATGTCAGCGGAATTCCGAGAACAATGGAAGAGTTCCGAAGCATTTTTAAACTTCAGCGGAATTCCGAGAACAATGAAAGAGTTTCGAAACATTTTTAAACTTCAGCGGAATTCCGAGAACAATGGAAGAGTTCCAAAGCATTTTTAAACTTCAGCGGAATTCCGAGAACAATGAAAGAGTTCCGAAGCATTTTTAAACTTCAGCAGAATTCCGAGAACAATGGAAGAGTTCCGAAACATTTTTAAACTTCAGCGGAATTCCGAGAACAATGGAAGAGTTCCGAAGCATTTTTAAACTTCAGCGGAATTCCGAGAACAAAGGAAGAGTTCCGAAGCATTTTTAAACTTCAGCGGAATTCCGAGAACAATGGAAAAGTTCCGAAGCATCTTTAAACTTCAGCAGAATTCCGAGAACAATGGAAGCGTTCCGGAGCATTTTTAAACTTCAGCGGAATTCCGAGAACAATGGAAGAGTTCCGAAGCATTTTTAAACTTCAGCGGAATTCCGAGAACAATGGAAGTGTTCCGAAGCATTTTTAAACTTCAGCGGAATTCCGAGAACAATGGAAGAGTTCCAAAGCATTTTTATATGTCAGCGGAATTCCGAGAACAATGGAAGAGTTCCGAAACATTTTTAAACTTCAGCGGAATTTCGAGAACAATGGAAGAGTTCTGAAGCATTTTTAAACTTCAGCGGAATTCCGAGAACAATGGAAGAGTTCCGAAGCATTTTTAAACTTCAGCGGAATTCCGAGAACAATGGAAAAGTTCCGAAGCATCTTTAAACTTCAGCAGAATTCCGAGAACAATGGAAGCGTTCCGGAGCATTTTTAAACTTCAGCGGAATTCCGAGAACAATGGAAGAGTTCCAAAGCATTTTTATATGTCAGCGGAATTCCGAGAACAATGGAAGAGTTCCGAAGCATTTTTAAACTTCAGCGGAATTCCGAGAACAATGAAAGAGTTTCGAAACATTTTTAAACTTCAGCGGAATTCCGAGAACAATGGAAGAGTTCCAAAGCATTTTTAAACTTCAGCGGAATTCCGAGAACAATGAAAGAGTTCCGAAGCATTTTTAAACTTCAGCAGAATTCCGAGAACAATGGAAGTGTTCCGAAACATTTTTAAACTTCAGCGAAATTCCGAGAACAATGGAAGAGTTCCGAAGCATTTTTAAACTTCAGCGGAATTCCAAGAACAATGGAAGAGTTCCGAAACATTTTTAAACTTCAGCGGAATTCCGAGAACAATGGAAGAGTTCCGAAGCATTTTTAAACTTCAGCGGAATTCCGAGAACAATGGAAGAGTTCCGAAGCATTTTTAAACTTCAGCGGAATTCCGAGAACAATGGAAAAGTTCCGAAGCATCTTTAAACTTCAGCAGAATTCCGAGAAAAATGGAAGCGTTCCGGAGCATTTTTAAACTTCAGCGGAATTCCGAGAACAATGGAAGAGTTCCGAAGCATTTTTAAACTTCAGCGGAATTCCGAGAACAATGGAAGTGTTCCGAAGCATTTTTAAACTTCAGCGGAATTCCGAGAACAATGGAAGAGTTCCAAAGCATTTTTATATGTCAGCGGAATTCCGAGAACAATGGAAGAGTTCCGAAACATTTTTAAACTTCAGCGGAATTTCGAGAACAATGGAAGAGTTCTGAAGCATTTTTAAACTTCAGCGGAATTCCGAGAACAATGGAAGAGTTCCGAAGCATTTTTAAACTTCAGCGGAATTCCGAGAACAATGGAAGAGTTCCGAAGCATTTTTAAACTTCAGCGGAATTCCGAGAACAATGGAAGAGTTCCGAAGCATTTTTAAACTTCAGCGGAATTCCGAGAACAATGGTAGAGTTCCGAAGCATCTTTAAACTTCAGCAGAATTCCGAGAACAATGGAAGCGTTCCGGAGCATTTTTAAACTTCAGCGGAATTCCGAGAACAATGGAAGCGTTCCGGAGCATTTTTAAACTTCAGCGGAATTCCGAGAACAATGGAAGAGTTCCGAAGCATTTTTAAACTTCAGCGGAATTCCGAGAACAATGGAAGTGTTCCGAAGCATTTTTAAACTTCAGCGGAATTCCGAGAACAATGGAAGAGTTCAGAAGCATTTTTAAACTTCAGCGGAATTCCGAGAACAATGGAAGAGTTCCAAAGCATTTTTAAACTTCAGCGGAATTCCGAGAACAATGAAAGAGTTCCGAAGCATTTTTAAACTTCAGCAGAATTCCGAGAACAATGGAAGAGTTCCGAAACATTTTTAAACTTCAGCGGAATTCCGAGAACAATGGAAGAGTTCCGAAGCATTTTTAAACTTCAGCGGAATTCCGAGAACAATGGAAGAGTTCCGAAGCATTTTTAAACTTCAGCGGAATTCCGATAACAATGGAAAAGTTCCGAAGCATCTTTAAACTTCAGCAGAATTCCGAGAACAATGGAAGCGTTCCGGAGCATTTTTAAACTTCAGCGGAATTCCGAGAACAATGGAAGAGTTCCAAAGCATTTTTATATGTCAGCGGAATTCCGAGAACAATGGAAGAGTTCCGAAGCATTTTTAAACTTCAGCGGAATTCCGAGAACAATGGAAAAGTTCCGAAGCATCTTTAAACTTCAGCAGAATTCCGAGAACAATGGAAGCGTTCCGGAGCATTTTTAAACTTCAGCGGAATTCCGAGAACAATGGAAGAGTTCCGAAGCATTTTTAAACTTCAGCGGAATTCCGAGAACAATGGAAAAGTTCCGAAGCATCTTTAAACTTCAGCAGAATTCCGAGAACAATGGAAGCGTTCCGGAGCATTTTTAAACTTCAGCGGAATTCCGAGAACAATGGAAGAGTTCCGAAGCATTTTTAAACTTCAGCGGAATTCCGAGAACAATGGAAGTGTTCCGAAGCATTTTTAAACTTCAGCGGAATTCCGAGAACAATGGAAGAGTTCCAAAGCATTTTTATATGTCAGCGGAATTCCGAGAACAATGGAAGAGTTCCGAAACATTTTTAAACTTCAGCGGAATTTCGAGAACAATGGAAGAGTTCTGAAGCATTTTTAAACTTCAGCGGAATTCCGAGAACAATGGAAGAGTTCCGAAGCATTTTTAAACTTCAGCGGAATTCCGAGAACAATGGAAGAGTTCCGAAGCATTTTTAAACTTCAGCGGAATTCCGAGAACAATGGAAGAGTTCCGAAGCATTTTTAAACTTCAGCGGAATTCCGAGAACAATGGAAGAGTTCCGAAGCATTTTTAAACTTCAGCGGAATTCCGAGAACAATGGAAAAGTTCCGAAGCATCTTTAAACTTCAGCAGAATTCCGAGAACAATGGAAGCGTTCCGGAGCATTTTTAAACTTCAGCGGAATTCCGAGAACAATGGAAGAGTTCCGAAGCATTTTTAAACTTCAGCGGAATTCCGAGAACAATGGTAGAGTTCCGAAGCATCTTTAAACTTCAGCAGAATTCCGAGAACAATGGAAGCGTTCCGGAGCATTTTTAAACTTCAGCGGAATTCCGAGAACAATGGAAGCGTTCCGGAGCATTTTTAAACTTCAGCGGAATTCCGAGAACAATGGAAGAGTTCCGAAGCATTTTTAAACTTCAGCGGAATTCCGAGAACAATGGAAGTGTTCCGAAGCATTTTTAAACTTCAGCGGAATTCCGAGAGCAATGGAAGAGTTCCAAAGCATTTTTATATGTCAGCGGAATTCCGAGAACAATGGAAGAGTTCCAAAGCATTTTTATATGTCAGCGGAATTCCGAGAACAATGGAAGAGTTCCGAAGCATTTTTAAACTTCAGCGGAATTCCGAGAACAATGAAAGAGTTTCGAAACATTTTTAAACTTCAGCGGAATTCCGAGAACAATGGAAGAGTTCCGAAGCATTTTTAAACTTCAGCGGAATTCCGAGAACAATGGAAGAGTTCCGAAGCATTTTTAAACTTCAGCGGAATTCCGAGAACAATGGAAGAGTTCCGAAACATTTTTAAACTTCAGCGGAATTCCGAGAACAATGGAAGAGTTCCAAAGCATTTTTATATGTCAGCGGAATTCCGAGAACAATGGAAGAGTTCCGAATCATTTTTAAACTTCAGCGTAATTCCGAGAACAATGGAAGAGTTCAGAAGCATTTTTAAACTTCAGCGGAATTCCGAGAACAATGGAAGAGTTCCAAAGCATTTTTAAACTTCAGCGGAATTCCAAGAACAATGAAAGAGTTCCGAAGCATTTTTAAACTTCAGCAGAATTCCGAGAACAATGGAAGAGTTCCGAAACATTTTTAAACTTCAGCGGAATTCCGAGAACAATGGAAGAGTTCCGAAGCATTTTTAAACTTCAGCGGAATTCCGAGAACAATGGAAGAGTTCCGAAGCATTTTTAAACTTCAGCGGAATTCCGAGAACAATGGAAAAGTTCCGAAGCATCTTTAAACTTCAGCAGAATTCCGAGAACAATGGAAGCGTTCCGGAGCATTTTTAAACTTCAGCGGAATTCCGAGAACAATGGAAGAGTTCCAAAGCATTTTTATATGTCAGCGGAATTCCGAGAACAATGGAAGAGTTCCGAAGCATTTTTAAACTTCAGCGGAATTCCGAGAACAATGAAAGAGTTTCGAAACATTTTTAAACTTCAGCGGAATTCCGAGAACAATGGAAGAGTTCCAAAGCATTTTTAAACTTCAGCGGAATTCCGAGAACAATGAAAGAGTTCCGAAGCATTTTTAAACTTCAGCAGAATTCCGAGAACAATGGAAGTGTTCCGAAACATTTTTAAACTTCAGCGAAATTCCGAGAACAATGGAAGAGTTCCGAAGCATTTTTAAACTTCAGCGGAATTCCAAGAACAATGGAAGAGTTCCGAAACATTTTTAAACTTCAGCGGAATTCCGAGAACAATGGAAGAGTTCCGAAGCATTTTTAAACTTCAGCGGAATTCCGAGAACAATGGAAGAGTTCCGAAGCATTTTTAAACTTCAGCGGAATTCCGAGAACAATGGAAAAGTTCCGAAGCATCTTTAAACTTCAGCAGAATTCCGAGAACAATGGAAGCGTTCCGGAGCATTTTTAAACTTCAGCGGAATTCCGAGAACAATGGAAGAGTTCCAAAGCATTTTTATATGTCAGCGGAATTCCGAGAACAATGGAAGAGTTCCGAAGCATTTTTAAACTTCAGCGGAATTCCGAGAACAATGAAAGAGTTTCGAAACATTTTTAAACTTCAGCGGAATTCCGAGAACAATGGAAGAGTTCCAAAGCATTTTTAAACTTCAGCGGAATTCCGAGAACAATGAAAGAGTTCCGAAGCATTTTTAAACTTCAGCAGAATTCCGAGAACAATGGAAGTGTTCCGAAACATTTTTAAACTTCAGCGAAATTCCGAGAACAATGGAAGAGTTCCGAAGCATTTTTAAACTTCAGCGGAATTCCAAGAACAATGGAAGAGTTCCGAAACATTTTTAAACTTCAGCGGAATTCCGAGAACAATGGAAGAGTTCCGAAGCATTTTTAAACTTCAGCGGAATTCCGAGAACAATGGAAGAGTTCCGAAGCATTTTTAAACTTCAGCGGAATTCCGAGAACAATGGAAAAGTTCCGAAGCATCTTTAAACTTCAGCAGAATTCCGAGAAAAATGGAAGCGTTCCGGAGCATTTTTAAACTTCAGCGGAATTCCGAGAACAATGGAAGAGTTCCGAAGCATTTTTAAACTTCAGCGGAATTCCGAGAACAATGGAAGTGTTCCGAAGCATTTTTAAACTTCAGCGGAATTCCGAGAACAATGGAAGAGTTCCAAAGCATTTTTATATGTCAGCGGAATTCCGAGAACAATGGAAGAGTTCCGAAACATTTTTAAACTTCAGCGGAATTTCGAGAACAATGGAAGAGTTCTGAAGCATTTTTAAACTTCAGCGGAATTCCGAGAACAATGGAAGAGTTCCGAAGCATTTTTAAACTTCAGCGGAATTCCGAGAACAATGGAAGAGTTCCGAAGCATTTTTAAACTTCAGCGGAATTCCGAGAACAATGGAAGAGTTCCGAAGCATTTTTAAACTTCAGCGGAATTCCGAGAACAATGGAAGAGTTCCGAAGCATTTTTAAACTTCAGCGGAATTCCGAGAACAATGGAAAAGTTCCGAAGCATCTTTAAACTTCAGCAGAATTCCGAGAACAATGGAAGCGTTCCGGAGCATTTTTAAACTTCAGCGGAATTCCGAGAACAATGG
This sequence comes from Phyllobates terribilis, assembly GCF_046119375.1. Taxonomy (NCBI): domain Eukaryota; kingdom Metazoa; phylum Chordata; class Amphibia; order Anura; family Dendrobatidae; genus Phyllobates; species Phyllobates terribilis. The sequence goes on from NW_027363849.1 coordinate 263,389, forward strand.
AAGAGTTCCGAAGCATTTTTAAACTTCAGCGGAATTCCGAGAACAATGGTAGAGTTCCGAAGCATCTTTAAACTTCAGCAGAATTCCGAGAACAATGGAAGCGTTCCGGAGCATTTTTAAACTTCAGCGGAATTCCGAGAACAATGGAAGCGTTCCGGAGCATTTTTAAACTTCAGCGGAATTCCGAGAACAATGGAAGAGTTCCGAAGCATTTTTAAACTTCAGCGGAATTCCGAGAACAATGGAAGTGTTCCGAAGCATTTTTAAACTTCAGCGGAATTCCGAGAACAATGGAAGAGTTCAGAAGCATTTTTAAACTTCAGCGGAATTCCGAGAACAATGGAAGAGTTCCAAAGCATTTTTAAACTTCAGCGGAATTCCGAGAACAATGAAAGAGTTCCGAAGCATTTTTAAACTTCAGCAGAATTCCGAGAACAATGGAAGAGTTCCGAAACATTTTTAAACTTCAGCGGAATTCCGAGAACAATGGAAGAGTTCCGAAGCATTTTTAAACTTCAGCGGAATTCCGAGAACAATGGAAGAGTTCCGAAGCATTTTTAAACTTCAGCGGAATTCCGATAACAATGGAAAAGTTCCGAAGCATCTTTAAACTTCAGCAGAATTCCGAGAACAATGGAAGCGTTCCGGAGCATTTTTAAACTTCAGCGGAATTCCGAGAACAATGGAAGAGTTCCAAAGCATTTTTATATGTCAGCGGAATTCCGAGAACAATGGAAGAGTTCCGAAGCATTTTTAAACTTCAGCGGAATTCCGAGAACAATGAAAGAGTTTCGAAACATTTTTAAACTTCAGCGGAATTCCGAGAACAATGGAAGAGTTCCAAAGCATTTTTAAACTTCAGCGGAATTCCGAGAACAATGAAAGAGTTCCGAAGCATTTTTAAACTTCAGCAGAATTCCGAGAACAATGGAAGAGTTCCGAAACATTTTTAAACTTCAGCGGAATTCCGAGAACAATGGAAGAGTTCCGAAGCATTTTTAAACTTCAGCGGAATTCCGAGAACAAAGGAAGAGTTCCGAAGCATTTTTAAACTTCAGCGGAATTCCGAGAACAATGGAAAAGTTCCGAAGCATCTTTAAACTTCAGCAGAATTCCGAGAACAATGGAAGCGTTCCGGAGCATTTTTAAACTTCAGCGGAATTCCGAGAACAATGGAAGAGTTCCGAAGCATTTTTAAACTTCAGCGGAATTCCGAGAACAATGGAAAAGTTCCGAAGCATCTTTAAACTTCAGCAGAATTCCGAGAACAATGGAAGCGTTCCGGAGCATTTTTAAACTTCAGCGGAATTCCGAGAACAATGGAAGAGTTCCGAAGCATTTTTAAACTTCAGCGGAATTCCGAGAACAATGGAAGTGTTCCGAAGCATTTTTAAACTTCAGCGGAATTCCGAGAACAATGGAAGAGTTCCAAAGCATTTTTATATGTCAGCGGAATTCCGAGAACAATGGAAGAGTTCCGAAACATTTTTAAACTTCAGCGGAATTTCGAGAACAATGGAAGAGTTCTGAAGCATTTTTAAACTTCAGCGGAATTCCGAGAACAATGGAAGAGTTCCGAAGCATTTTTAAACTTCAGCGGAATTCCGAGAACAATGGAAGAGTTCCGAAGCATTTTTAAACTTCAGCGGAATTCCGAGAACAATGGAAGAGTTCCGAAGCATTTTTAAACTTCAGCGGAATTCCGAGAACAATGGAAGAGTTCCGAAGCATTTTTAAACTTCAGCGGAATTCCGAGAACAATGGAAAAGTTCCGAAGCATCTTTAAACTTCAGCAGAATTCCGAGAACAATGGAAGCGTTCCGGAGCATTTTTAAACTTCAGCGGAATTCCGAGAACAATGGAAGAGTTCCGAAGCATTTTTAAACTTCAGCGGAATTCCGAGAACAATGGTAGAGTTCCGAAGCATCTTTAAACTTCAGCAGAATTCCGAGAACAATGGAAGCGTTCCGGAGCATTTTTAAACTTCAGCGGAATTCCGAGAACAATGGAAGCGTTCCGGAGCATTTTTAAACTTCAGCGGAATTCCGAGAACAATGGAAGAGTTCCGAAGCATTTTTAAACTTCAGCGGAATTCCGAGAACAATGGAAGTGTTCCGAAGCATTTTTAAACTTCAGCGGAATTCCGAGAGCAATGGAAGAGTTCCAAAGCATTTTTATATGTCAGCGGAATTCCGAGAACAATGGAAGAGTTCCAAAGCATTTTTATATGTCAGCGGAATTCCGAGAACAATGGAAGAGTTCCGAAGCATTTTTAAACTTCAGCGGAATTCCGAGAACAATGAAAGAGTTTCGAAACATTTTTAAACTTCAGCGGAATTCCGAGAACAATGGAAGAGTTCCGAAGCATTTTTAAACTTCAGCGGAATTCCGAGAACAATGGAAGAGTTCCGAAGCATTTTTAAACTTCAGCGGAATTCCGAGAACAATGGAAGAGTTCCGAAACATTTTTAAACTTCAGCGGAATTCCGAGAACAATGGAAGAGTTCCAAAGCATTTTTATATGTCAGCGGAATTCCGAGAACAATGGAAGAGTTCCGAATCATTTTTAAACTTCAGCGTAATTCCGAGAACAATGGAAGAGTTCAGAAGCATTTTTAAACTTCAGCGGAATTCCGAGAACAATGGAAGAGTTCCAAAGCATTTTTAAACTTCAGCGGAATTCCAAGAACAATGAAAGAGTTCCGAAGCATTTTTAAACTTCAGCAGAATTCCGAGAACAATGGAAGAGTTCCGAAACATTTTTAAACTTCAGCGGAATTCCGAGAACAATGGAAGAGTTCCGAAGCATTTTTAAACTTCAGCGGAATTCCGAGAACAATGGAAGAGTTCCGAAGCATTTTTAAACTTCAGCGGAATTCCGAGAACAATGGAAAAGTTCCGAAGCATCTTTAAACTTCAGCAGAATTCCGAGAACAATGGAAGCGTTCCGGAGCATTTTTAAACTTCAGCGGAATTCCGAGAACAATGGAAGAGTTCCAAAGCATTTTTATATGTCAGCGGAATTCCGAGAACAATGGAAGAGTTCCGAAGCATTTTTAAACTTCAGCGGAATTCCGAGAACAATGAAAGAGTTTCGAAACATTTTTAAACTTCAGCGGAATTCCGAGAACAATGGAAGAGTTCCAAAGCATTTTTAAACTTCAGCGGAATTCCGAGAACAATGAAAGAGTTCCGAAGCATTTTTAAACTTCAGCAGAATTCCGAGAACAATGGAAGTGTTCCGAAACATTTTTAAACTTCAGCGAAATTCCGAGAACAATGGAAGAGTTCCGAAGCATTTTTAAACTTCAGCGGAATTCCAAGAACAATGGAAGAGTTCCGAAACATTTTTAAACTTCAGCGGAATTCCGAGAACAATGGAAGAGTTCCGAAGCATTTTTAAACTTCAGCGGAATTCCGAGAACAATGGAAGAGTTCCGAAGCATTTTTAAACTTCAGCGGAATTCCGAGAACAATGGAAAAGTTCCGAAGCATCTTTAAACTTCAGCAGAATTCCGAGAAAAATGGAAGCGTTCCGGAGCATTTTTAAACTTCAGCGGAATTCCGAGAACAATGGAAGAGTTCCGAAGCATTTTTAAACTTCAGCGGAATTCCGAGAACAATGGAAGTGTTCCGAAGCATTTTTAAACTTCAGCGGAATTCCGAGAACAATGGAAGAGTTCCAAAGCATTTTTATATGTCAGCGGAATTCCGAGAACAATGGAAGAGTTCCGAAACATTTTTAAACTTCAGCGGAATTTCGAGAACAATGGAAGAGTTCTGAAGCATTTTTAAACTTCAGCGGAATTCCGAGAACAATGGAAGAGTTCCGAAGCATTTTTAAACTTCAGCGGAATTCCGAGAACAATGGAAGAGTTCCGAAGCATTTTTAAACTTCAGCGGAATTCCGAGAACAATGGAAGAGTTCCGAAGCATTTTTAAACTTCAGCGGAATTCCGAGAACAATGGAAGAGTTCCGAAGCATTTTTAAACTTCAGCGGAATTCCGAGAACAATGGAAAAGTTCCGAAGCATCTTTAAACTTCAGCAGAATTCCGAGAACAATGGAAGCGTTCCGGAGCATTTTTAAACTTCAGCGGAATTCCGAGAACAATGGAAGAGTTCCGAAGCATTTTTAAACTTCAGCGGAATTCCGAGAACAATGGTAGAGTTCCGAAGCATCTTTAAACTTCAGCAGAATTCCGAGAACAATGGAAGCGTTCCGGAGCATTTTTAAACTTCAGCGGAATTCCGAGAACAATGGAAGCGTTCCGGAGCATTTTTAAACTTCAGCGGAATTCCGAGAACAATGGAAGAGTTCCGAAGCATTTTTAAACTTCAGCGGAATTCCGAGAACAATGGAAGTGTTCCGAAGCATTTTTAAACTTCAGCGGAATTCCGAGAACAATGGAAGAGTTCAGAAGCATTTTTAAACTTCAGCGGAATTCCGAGAACAATGGAAGAGTTCCAAAGCATTTTTAAACTTCAGCGGAATTCCGAGAACAATGAAAGAGTTCCGAAGCATTTTTAAACTTCAGCAGAATTCCGAGAACAATGGAAGAGTTCCGAAACATTTTTAAACTTCAGCGGAATTCCGAGAACAATGGAAGAGTTCCGAAGCATTTTTAAACTTCAGCGGAATTCCGAGAACAATGGAAGAGTTCCGAAGCATTTTTAAACTTCAGCGGAATTCCGAGAACAAAGGAAGAGTTCCGAAGCATTTTTAAACTTCAGCGGAATTCCGAGAACAATGGAAAAGTTCCGAAGCATCTTTAAACTTCAGCAGAATTCCGAGAACAATGGAAGCGTTCCGGAGCATTTTTAAACTTCAGCGGAATTCCGAGAACAATGGAAGAGTTCCGAAGCATTTTTAAACTTCAGCGGAATTCCGAGAACAATGGAAGAGTTCCACAGCATTTTTAAACTTCAGTGGAAATCTGAGAACAATGGAAGAGTTCCAAAGCATTTTTAAATTTCAGCGGAATTCCGAGAACAATGGAAGAGTTCCGAAACATTTTTAAACTTCAGCGGAATTTCGAGAACAATGGAAGAGTTCCGAAGCATTTTTAAACTTCAGCGGAATTCCGAGAACAATGGAAGAGTTCCGAAGCATTTTTAAACTTCAGCGGAATTCCGAGAACAATGGAAGAGTTCCGAAGCATTTTTAAACTTCAGCGGAATTCCGAGAACAATGGAAGTGTTCCGAAGCATTTTTAAACTTCAGCGGAATTCCGAGAACAATGGAAGAGTTCCAAAGCATTTTTATATGTCAGCGGAATTCCGAGAACAATGGAAGAGTTCCGAAGCATTTTTAAACTTCAGCGGAATTCCGAGAACAATGGAAGAGTTCCGAAGCATTTTTAAACTTCAGCGGTATTCCGAGAACAATGGAAGAGTTCCGAAGCATTTTTAAACTTCAGCGGAATTCCGAGAACAATGGAAGAGTTCCGAAGCATTTTTAAACTTCAGCGGAATTCCGAGAACAATGGAAGTGTTCCGAAGCATTTTTAAACTTCAGCGGAATTCCGAGAACAATGGAAGAGTTCCGAAGCATTTTTAAACTTCAGCGGAATTCCGAGAACAATGGAAGTGTTCCGAAGCATTTTTAAACTTCAGCGGAATTCCGAGAACAATGGAAGAGTTCCAAAGCATTTTTATATGTCAGCGGAATTCCGAGAACAATGGAAGAGTTCCGAAGCATTTTTAAACTTCAGCGGAATTCCGAGAACAATGGTAGAGTTCCGAAGCATTTTTAAACTTCAGCGGAATTCCGAGAACAATGGAAGTGTTCCGAAGCATTTTTAAACTTCAGCGGAATTCCGAGAACAATGGAAGAGTTCCAAAGCATTTTTATATGTCAGCGGAATTCCGAGAACAATGGAAGAGTTCCGAAGCATTTTTAATCTTCAGCGGAATTCCGAGAACAATGAAAGAGTTTCGAAACATTTTTAAACTTCAGCGGAATTCCGAGAACAATGGAAGAGTTCCGAAGCATTTTTAAACTTCAGCGGAATTCCGAGAACAATGGAAGAGTTCCGAAGCATTTTTAAACTTCAGCGGAATTCCGAGAACAATGGAAGAGTTCCGAAACATTTTTAAACTTCAGCGGAATTCCGAGAACAATGGAAGAGTTCCAAAGCATTTTTATATGTCAGCGGAATTCCGAGAACAATGGAAGAGTTCCGAATCATTTTTAAACTTCAGCGTAATTCCGAGAACAATGGAAGAGTTCAGAAGCATTTTTAAACTTCAGCGGAATTCTGAGAACAATGGAAGAGTTCCAAAGCATTTTTAAACTTCAGCGGAATTCCGAGAACAATGAAAGAGTTCCGAAGCATTTTTAAACTTCAGCAGAATTCCGAGAACAATGGAAGAGTTCCGAAACATTTTTAAACTTCAGCGGAATTCCGAGAACAATGGAAGAGTTCCGAAGCATTTTTAAACTTCAGCGGAATTCCGAGAACAATGGAAGAGTTCCGAAGCATTTTTAAACTTCAGCGGAATTCCGAGAACAATGGAAAAGTTCCGAAGCATCTTTAAACTTCAGCAGAATTCCGAGAACAATGGAAGCGTTCCGGAGCATTTTTAAACTTCAGCGGAATTCCGAGAACAATGGAAGAGTTCCAAAGCATTTTTATATGTCAGCGGAATTCCGAGAACAATGGAAGAGTTCCGAAGCATTTTTAAACTTCAGCGGAATTCCGAGAACAATGAAAGAGTTTCGAAACATTTTTAAACTTCAGCGGAATTCCGAGAACAATGGAAGAGTTCCGAAGCATTTTTAAACTTCAGCGGAATTCCGAGAACAATGGAAGTGTTCCGAAGCATTTTTAAACTTCAGCGGAATTCCGAGAACAATGGAAGAGTTCCAAAGCATTTTTATATGTCAGCGGAATTCCGAGAACAATGGAAGAGTTCCGAAACATTTTTAAACTTCAGCGGAATTTCGAGAACAATGGAAGAGTTCTGAAGCATTTTTAAACTTCAGCGGAATTCCGAGAACAATGGAAGAGTTCCGAAGCATTTTTAAACTTCAGCGGAATTCCGAGAACAATGGAAGAGTTCCGAAGCATTTTTAAACTTCAGCGGAATTCCGAGAACAATGGAAGAGTTCCGAAGCATTTTTAAACTTCAGCGGAATTCCGAGAACAATGGAAGAGTTCCGAAGCATTTTTAAACTTCAGCGGAATTCCGAGAACAATGGAAAAGTTCCGAAGCATCTTTAAACTTCAGCAGAATTCCGAGAACAATGGAAGCGTTCCGGAGCATTTTTAAACTTCAGCGGAATTCCGAGAACAATGGAAGAGTTCCGAAGCATTTTTAAACTTCAGCGGAATTCCGAGAACAATGGTAGAGTTCCGAAGCATCTTTAAACTTCAGCAGAATTCCGAGAACAATGGAAGCGTTCCGGAGCATTTTTAAACTTCAGCGGAATTCCGAGAACAATGGAAGCGTTCCGGAGCATTTTTAAACTTCAGCGGAATTCCGAGAACAATGGAAGAGTTCCGAAGCATTTTTAAACTTCAGCGGAATTCCGAGAACAATGGAAGTGTTCCGAAGCATTTTTAAACTTCAGCGGAATTCCGAGAACAATGGAAGAGTTCAGAAGCATTTTTAAACTTCAGCGGAATTCCGAGAACAATGGAAGAGTTCCAAAGCATTTTTAAACTTCAGCGGAATTCCGAGAACAATGAAAGAGTTCCAAAGCATTTTTAAACTTCAGCAGAATTCCGAGAACAATGGAAGAGTTCCGAAACATTTTTAAACTTCAGCGGAATTCCGAGAACAATGGAAGAGTTCCGAAGCATTTTTAAACTTCAGCGGAATTCCGAGAACAATGGAAGAGTTCCGAAGCATTTTTAAACTTCAGCGGAATTCCGATAACAATGGAAAAGTTCCGAAGCATCTTTAAACTTCAGCAGAATTCCGAGAACCATGGAAGCGTTCCGGAGCATTTTTAAACTTCAGCGGAATTCCGAGAACAATGGAAGAGTTCCAAAGCATTTTTATATGTCAGCGGAATTCCGAGAACAATGGAAGAGTTCCGAAGCATTTTTAAACTTCAGCGGAATTCCGAGAACAATGAAAGAGTTTCGAAACATTTTTAAACTTCAGCGGAATTCCGAGAACAATGGAAGAGTTCCAAAGCATTTTTAAACTTCAGCGGAATTCCGAGAACAATGAAAGAGTTCCGAAGCATTTTTAAACTTCAGCAGAATTCCGAGAACAATGGAAGAGTTCCGAAACATTTTTAAACTTCAGCGGAATTCCGAGAACAATGGAAGAGTTCCGAAGCATTTTTAAACTTCAGCGGAATTCCGAGAACAAAGGAAGAGTTCCGAAGCATTTTTAAACTTCAGCGGAATTCCGAGAACAATGGAAAAGTTCCGAAGCATCTTTAAACTTCAGCAGAATTCCGAGAACAATGGAAGCGTTCCGGAGCATTTTTAAACTTCAGCGGAATTCCGAGAACAATGGAAGAGTTCCGAAGCATTTTTAAACTTCAGCGGAATTCCGAGAACAATGGAAAAGTTCCGAAGCATCTTTAAACTTCAGCAGAATTCCGAGAACAATGGAAGCGTTCCGGAGCATTTTTAAACTTCAGCGGAATTCCGAGAACAATGGAAGAGTTCCGAAGCATTTTTAAACTTCAGCGGAATTCCGAGAACAATGGAAGTGTTCCGAAGCATTTTTAAACTTCAGCGGAATTCCGAGAACAATGGAAGAGTTCCGAAGCATTTTTAAACTTCAGCGGAATTCCGAGAACAATGGAAGAGTTCCGAAGCATTTTTAAACTTCAGCGGAATTCCGAGAACAATGGAAGAGTTCCGAAGCATTTTTAAACTTCAGCGGAATTCCGAGAACAATGGAAAAGTTCCGAAGCATCTTTAAACTTCAGCAGAATTCCGAGAACAATGGAAGCGTTCCGGAGCATTTTTAAACTTCAGCGGAATTCCGAGAACAATGGAAGAGTTCCGAAGCATTTTTAAACTTCAGCGGAATTCCGAGAACAATGGTAGAGTTCCGAAGCATCTTTAAACTTCAGCAGAATTCCGAGAACAATGGAAGCGTTCCGGAGCATTTTTAAACTTCAGCGGAATTCCGAGAACAATGGAAGCGTTCCGGAGCATTTTTAAACTTCAGCGGAATTCCGAGAACAATGGAAGAGTTCCGAAGCATTTTTAAACTTCAGCGGAATTCCGAGAACAATGGAAGTGTTCCGAAGCATTTTTAAACTTCAGCGGAATTCCGAGAGCAATGGAAGAGTTCCAAAGCATTTTTATATGTCAGCGGAATTCCGAGAACAATGGAAGAGTTCCAAAGCATTTTTATATGTCAGCGGAATTCCGAGAACAATGGAAGAGTTCCGAAGCATTTTTAAACTTCAGCGGAATTCCGAGAACAATGAAAGAGTTTCGAAACATTTTTAAACTTCAGCGGAATTCCGAGAACAATGGAAGAGTTCCGAAGCATTTTTAAACTTCAGCGGAATTCCGAGAACAATGGAAGAGTTCCGAAGCATTTTTAAACTTCAGCGGAATTCCGAGAACAATGGAAGAGTTCCGAAACATTTTTAAACTTCAGCGGAATTCCGAGAACAATGGAAGAGTTCCAAAGCATTTTTATATGTCAGCGGAATTCCGAGAACAATGGAAGAGTTCCGAATCATTTTTAAACTTCAGCGTAATTCCGAGAACAATGGAAGAGTTCAGAAGCATTTTTAAACTTCAGCGGAATTCCGAGAACAATGGAAGAGTTCCAAAGCATTTTTAAACTTCAGCGGAATTCCAAGAACAATGAAAGAGTTCCGAAGCATTTTTAAACTTCAGCAGAATTCCGAGAACAATGGAAGAGTTCCGAAACATTTTTAAACTTCAGCGGAATTCCGAGAACAATGGAAGAGTTCCGAAGCATTTTTAAACTTCAGCGGAATTCCGAGAACAATGGAAGAGTTCCGAAGCATTTTTAAACTTCAGCGGAATTCCGAGAACAATGGAAAAGTTCCGAAGCATCTTTAAACTTCAGCAGAATTCCGAGAACAATGGAAGCGTTCCGGAGCATTTTTAAACTTCAGCGGAATTCCGAGAACAATGGAAGAGTTCCAAAGCATTTTTATATGTCAGCGGAATTCCGAGAACAATGGAAGAGTTCCGAAGCATTTTTAAACTTCAGCGGAATTCCGAGAACAATGAAAGAGTTTCGAAACATTTTTAAACTTCAGCGGAATTCCGAGAACAATGGAAGAGTTCCAAAGCATTTTTAAACTTCAGCGGAATTCCGAGAACAATGAAAGAGTTCCGAAGCATTTTTAAACTTCAGCAGAATTCCGAGAACAATGGAAGTGTTCCGAAACATTTTTAAACTTCAGCGAAATTCCGAGAACAATGGAAGAGTTCCGAAGCATTTTTAAACTTCAGCGGAATTCCAAGAACAATGGAAGAGTTCCGAAACATTTTTAAACTTCAGCGGAATTCCGAGAACAATGGAAGAGTTCCGAAGCATTTTTAAACTTCAGCGGAATTCCGAGAACAATGGAAGAGTTCCGAAGCATTTTTAAACTTCAGCGGAATTCCGAGAACAATGGAAAAGTTCCGAAGCATCTTTAAACTTCAGCAGAATTCCGAGAAAAATGGAAGCGTTCCGGAGCATTTTTAAACTTCAGCGGAATTCCGAGAACAATGGAAGAGTTCCGAAGCATTTTTAAACTTCAGCGGAATTCCGAGAACAATGGAAGTGTTCCGAAGCATTTTTAAACTTCAGCGGAATTCCGAGAACAATGGAAGAGTTCCAAAGCATTTTTATATGTCAGCGGAATTCCGAGAACAATGGAAGAGTTCCGAAACATTTTTAAACTTCAGCGGAATTTCGAGAACAATGGAAGAGTTCTGAAGCATTTTTAAACTTCAGCGGAATTCCGAGAACAATGGAAGAGTTCCGAAGCATTTTTAAACTTCAGCGGAATTCCGAGAACAATGGAAGAGTTCCGAAGCATTTTTAAACTTCAGCGGAATTCCGAGAACAATGGAAGAGTTCCGAAGCATTTTTAAACTTCAGCGGAATTCCGAGAACAATGGAAGAGTTCCGAAGCATTTTTAAACTTCAGCGGAATTCCGAGAACAATGGAAAAGTTCCGAAGCATCTTTAAACTTCAGCAGAATTCCGAGAACAATGGAAGCGTTCCGGAGCATTTTTAAACTTCAGCGGAATTCCGAGAACAATGGAAGAGTTCCGAAGCATTTTTAAACTTCAGCGGAATTCCGAGAACAATGGTAGAGTTCCGAAGCATCTTTAAACTTCAGCAGAATTCCGAGAACAATGGAAGCGTTCCGGAGCATTTTTAAACTTCAGCGGAATTCCGAGAACAATGGAAGCGTTCCGGAGCATTTTTAAACTTCAGCGGAATTCCGAGAACAATGGAAGAGTTCCAAAGCATTTTTATATGTCAGCGGAATTCCGAGAACAATGGAAGAGTTCCGAAGCATTTTTAAACTTCAGCGGAATTCCGAGAACAATGAAAGAGTTTCGAAACATTTTTAAACTTCAGCGGAATTCCGAGAACAATGGAAGAGTTCCAAAGCATTTTTAAACTTCAGCGGAATTCCGAGAACAATGAAAGAGTTCCGAAGCATTTTTAAACTTCAGCAGAATTCCGAGAACAATGGAAGAGTTCCGAAACATTTTTAAACTTCAGCGGAATTCCGAGAACAATGGAAGAGTTCCGAAGCATTTTTAAACTTCAGCGGAATTCCGAGAACAAAGGAAGAGTTCCGAAGCATTTTTAAACTTCAGCGGAATTCCGAGAACAATGGAAAAGTTCCGAAGCATCTTTAAACTTCAGCAGAATTCCGAGAACAATGGAAGCGTTCCGGAGCATTTTTAAACTTCAGCGGAATTCCGAGAACAATGGAAGAGTTCCGAAGCATTTTTAAACTTCAGCGGAATTCCGAGAACAATGGAAGAGTTCCACAGCATTTTTAAACTTCAGTGGAAATCTGAGAACAATGGAAGAGTTCCAAAGCATTTTTAAATTTCAGCGGAATTCCGAGAACAATGGAAGAGTTCCGAAACATTTTTAAACTTCAGCGGAATTTCGAGAACAATGGAAGAGTTCCGAAGCATTTTTAAACTTCAGCGGAATTCCGAGAACAATGGAAGAGTTCCGAAGCATTTTTAAACTTCAGCGGAATTCCGAGAACAATGGAAGAGTTCCGAAGCATTTTTAAACTTCAGCGGAATTCCGAGAACAATGGAAGTGTTCCGAAGCATTTTTAAACTTCAGCGGAATTCCGAGAACAATGGAAGAGTTCCAAAGCATTTTTATATGTCAGCGGAATTCCGAGAACAATGGAAGAGTTCCGAAGCATTTTTAAACTTCAGCGGAATTCCGAGAACAATGGAAGAGTTCCGAAGCATTTTTAAACTTCAGCGGTATTCCGAGAACAATGGAAGAGTTCCGAAGCATTTTTAAACTTCAGCGGAATTCCGAGAACAATGGAAGAGTTCCGAAGCATTTTTAAACTTCAGCGGAATTCCGAGAACAATGGAAGTGTTCCGAAGCATTTTTAAACTTCAGCGGAATTCCGAGAACAATGGAAGAGTTCCGAAGCATTTTTAAACTTCAGCGGAATTCCGAGAACAATGGAAGAGTTCCGAAGCATTTTTAAACTTCAGCGGAATTCCGAGAACAATGGAAGTGTTCCGAAGCATTTTTAAACTTCAGCGGAATTCCGAGAACAATGGAAGAGTTCCAAAGCATTTTTATATGTCAGCGGAATTCCGAGAACAATGGAAGAGTTCCGAAGCATTTTTAAACTTCAGCGGAATTCCGAGAACAATGGAAGAGTTCCGAAGCATTTTTAAACTTCAGCGGAATTCCGAGAACAATGGAAGAGTTCCGAAGCATTTTTAAACTTCAGCGGAATTCCGAGAACAATGGAAGTGTTCCGAAGCATTTTTAAACTTCAGCGGAATTCCGAGAACAATGGAAGAGTTCCAAAGCATTTTTATATGTCAGCGGAATTCCGAGAACAATGGAAGAGTTCCGAAGCATTTTTAAACTTCAGCGGAATTCCGAGAACAATGGAAGAGTTCCGAAGCATTTTTAAACTTCAGCGGTATTCCGAGAACAATGGAAGAGTTCCGAAGCATTTTTAAACTTCAGCGGAATTCCGAGAACAATGGAAGAGTTCCGAAGCATTTTTAAACTTCAGCGGAATTCCGAGAACAATGGAAGTGTTCCGAAGCATTTTTAAACTTCAGCGGAATTCCGAGAACAATGGAAGAGTTCCGAAGCATTTTTAAACTTCAGCGGAATTCCGAGAACAATGGAAGTGTTCCGAAGCATTTTTAAACTTCAGCGGAATTCCGAGAACAATGGAAGAGTTCAGAAGCATTTTTAAACTTCAGCGGAATTCCGAGAACAATGGAAGAGTTCCAAAGCATTTTTAAACTTCAGCGGAATTCCGAGAACAATGAAAGAGTTCCAAAGCATTTTTAAACTTCAGCAGAATTCCGAGAACAATGGAAGAGTTCCGAAACATTTTTAAACTTCAGCGGAATTCCGAGAACAATGGAAGAGTTCCGAAGCATTTTTAAACTTCAGCGGAATTCCGAGAACAATGGAAGAGTTCCGAAGCATTTTTAAACTTCAGCGGAATTCCGATAACAATGGAAAAGTTCCGAAGCATCTTTAAACTTCAGCAGAATTCCGAGAACCATGGAAGCGTTCCGGAGCATTTTTAAACTTCAGCGGAATTCCGAGAACAATGGAAGAGTTCCAAAGCATTTTTATATGTCAGCGGAATTCCGAGAACAATGGAAGAGTTCCGAAGCATTTTTAAACTTCAGCGGAATTCCGAGAACAATGAAAGAGTTTCGAAACATTTTTAAACTTCAGCGGAATTCCGAGAACAATGGAAGAGTTCCAAAGCATTTTTAAACTTCAGCGGAATTCCGAGAACAATGAAAGAGTTCCGAAGCATTTTTAAACTTCAGCAGAATTCCGAGAACAATGGAAGAGTTCCGAAACATTTTTAAACTTCAGCGGAATTCCGAGAACAATGGAAGAGTTCCGAAGCATTTTTAAACTTCAGCGGAATTCCGAGAACAAAGGAAGAGTTCCGAAGCATTTTTAAACTTCAGCGGAATTCCGAGAACAATGGAAAAGTTCCGAAGCATCTTTAAACTTCAGCAGAATTCCGAGAACAATGGAAGCGTTCCGGAGCATTTTTAAACTTCAGCGGAATTCCGAGAACAATGGAAGAGTTCCGAAGCATTTTTAAACTTCAGCGGAATTCCGAGAACAATGGAAAAGTTCCGAAGCATCTTTAAACTTCAGCAGAATTCCGAGAACAATGGAAGCGTTCCGGAGCATTTTTAAACTTCAGCGGAATTCCGAGAACAATGGAAGAGTTCCGAAGCATTTTTAAACTTCAGCGGAATTCCGAGAACAATGGAAGTGTTCCGAAGCATTTTTAAACTTCAGCGGAATTCCGAGAACAATGGAAGAGTTCCGAAGCATTTTTAAACTTCAGCGGAATTCCGAGAACAATGGAAGAGTTCCGAAGCATTTTTAAACTTCAGCGGAATTCCGAGAACAATGGAAGAGTTCCGAAGCATTTTTAAACTTCAGCGGAATTCCGAGAACAATGGAAAAGTTCCGAAGCATCTTTAAACTTCAGCAGAATTCCGAGAACAATGGAAGCGTTCCGGAGCATTTTTAAACTTCAGCGGAATTCCGAGAACAATGGAAGAGTTCCGAAGCATTTTTAAACTTCAGCGGAATTCCGAGAACAATGGTAGAGTTCCGAAGCATCTTTAAACTTCAGCAGAATTCCCAGAACAATGGAAGCGTTCCGGAGCATTTTTAAACTTCAGCGGAATTCCGAGAACAATGGAAGCGTTCCGGAGCATTTTTAAACTTCAGCGGAATTCCGAGAACAATGGAAGAGTTCCGAAGCATTTTTAAACTTCAGCGGAATTCCGAGAACAATGGAAGTGTTCCGAAGCATTTTTAAACTTCAGCGGAATTCCGAGAGCAATGGAAGAGTTCCAAAGCATTTTTATATGTCAGCGGAATTCCGAGAACAATGGAAGAGTTCCAAAGCATTTTTATATGTCAGCGGAATTCCGAGAACAATGGAAGAGTTCCGAAGCATTTTTAAACTTCAGCGGAATTCCGAGAACAATGAAAGAGTTTCGAAACATTTTTAAACTTCAGCGGAATTCCGAGAACAATGGAAGAGTTCCGAAGCATTTTTAAACTTCAGCGGAATTCCGAGAACAATGGAAGAGTTCCGAAGCATTTTTAAACTTCAGCGGAATTCCGAGAACAATGGAAGAGTTCCGAAACATTTTTAAACTTCAGCGGAATTCCGAGAACAATGGAAGAGTTCCAAAGCATTTTTATATGTCAGCGGAATTCCGAGAACAATGGAAGAGTTCCGAATCATTTTTAAACTTCAGCGTAATTCCGAGAACAATGGAAGAGTTCAGAAGCATTTTTAAACTTCAGCGGAATTCCGAGAACAATGGAAGAGTTCCAAAGCATTTTTAAACTTCAGCGGAATTCCAAGAACAATGAAAGAGTTCCGAAGCATTTTTAAACTTCAGCAGAATTCCGAGAACAATGGAAGAGTTCCGAAACATTTTTAAACTTCAGCGGAATTCCGAGAACAATGGAAGAGTTCCGAAGCATTTTTAAACTTCAGCGGAATTCCGAGAACAATGGAAGAGTTCCGAAGCATTTTTAAACTTCAGCGGAATTCCGAGAACAATGGAAAAGTTCCGAAGCATCTTTAAACTTCAGCAGAATTCCGAGAACAATGGAAGCGTTCCGGAGCATTTTTAAACTTCAGCGGAATTCCGAGAACAATGGAAGAGTTCCAAAGCATTTTTATATGTCAGCGGAATTCCGAGAACAATGGAAGAGTTCCGAAGCATTTTTAAACTTCAGCGGAATTCCGAGAACAATGAAAGAGTTTCGAAACATTTTTAAACTTCAGCGGAATTCCGAGAACAATGGAAGAGTTCCAAAGCATTTTTAAACTTCAGCGGAATTCCGAGAACAATGAAAGAGTTCCGAAGCATTTTTAAACTTCAGCAGAATTCCGAGAACAATGGAAGTGTTCCGAAACATTTTTAAACTTCAGCGAAATTCCGAGAACAATGGAAGAGTTCCGAAGCATTTTTAA
The DNA here is from genome assembly GCF_046119375.1 of Phyllobates terribilis. Lineage (NCBI taxonomy): Eukaryota > Metazoa > Chordata > Amphibia > Anura > Dendrobatidae > Phyllobates > Phyllobates terribilis. The sequence continues at coordinate 279,581 of NW_027363849.1, forward strand.
ACTTCAGCGGAATTCCAAGAACAATGGAAGAGTTCCGAAACATTTTTAAACTTCAGCGGAATTCCGAGAACAATGGAAGAGTTCCGAAGCATTTTTAAACTTCAGCGGAATTCCGAGAACAATGGAAGAGTTCCGAAGCATTTTTAAACTTCAGCGGAATTCCGAGAACAATGGAAAAGTTCCGAAGCATCTTTAAACTTCAGCAGAATTCCGAGAAAAATGGAAGCGTTCCGGAGCATTTTTAAACTTCAGCGGAATTCCGAGAACAATGGAAGAGTTCCGAAGCATTTTTAAACTTCAGCGGAATTCCGAGAACAATGGAAGTGTTCCGAAGCATTTTTAAACTTCAGCGGAATTCCGAGAACAATGGAAGAGTTCCAAAGCATTTTTATATGTCAGCGGAATTCCGAGAACAATGGAAGAGTTCCGAAACATTTTTAAACTTCAGCGGAATTTCGAGAACAATGGAAGAGTTCTGAAGCATTTTTAAACTTCAGCGGAATTCCGAGAACAATGGAAGAGTTCCGAAGCATTTTTAAACTTCAGCGGAATTCCGAGAACAATGGAAGAGTTCCGAAGCATTTTTAAACTTCAGCGGAATTCCGAGAACAATGGAAGAGTTCCGAAGCATTTTTAAACTTCAGCGGAATTCCGAGAACAATGGAAGAGTTCCGAAGCATTTTTAAACTTCAGCGGAATTCCGAGAACAATGGAAAAGTTCCGAAGCATCTTTAAACTTCAGCAGAATTCCGAGAACAATGGAAGCGTTCCGGAGCATTTTTAAACTTCAGCGGAATTCCGAGAACAATGGAAGAGTTCCGAAGCATTTTTAAACTTCAGCGGAATTCCGAGAACAATGGTAGAGTTCCGAAGCATCTTTAAACTTCAGCAGAATTCCGAGAACAATGGAAGCGTTCCGGAGCATTTTTAAACGTCAGCGGAATTCCGAGAACAATGGAAGCGTTCCGGAGCATTTTTAAACTTCAGCGGAATTCCGAGAACAATGGAAGAGTTCCAAAGCATTTTTATATGTCAGCGGAATTCCGAGAACAATGGAAGAGTTCCGAAGCATTTTTAAACTTCAGCGGAATTCCGAGAACAATGAAAGAGTTTCGAAACATTTTTAAACTTCAGCGGAATTCCGAGAACAATGGAAGAGTTCCAAAGCATTTTTAAACTTCAGCGGAATTCCGAGAACAATGAAAGAGTTCCGAAGCATTTTTAAACTTCAGCAGAATTCCGAGAACAATGGAAGAGTTCCGAAACATTTTTAAACTTCAGCGGAATTCCGAGAACAATGGAAGAGTTCCGAAGCATTTTTAAACTTCAGCGGAATTCCGAGAACAAAGGAAGAGTTCCGAAGCATTTTTAAACTTCAGCGGAATTCCGAGAACAATGGAAAAGTTCCGAAGCATCTTTAAACTTCAGCAGAATTCCGAGAACAATGGAAGCGTTCCGGAGCATTTTTAAACTTCAGCGGAATTCCGAGAACAATGGAAGAGTTCCGAAGCATTTTTAAACTTCAGCGGAATTCCGAGAACAATGGAAGAGTTCCACAGCATTTTTAAACTTCAGTGGAAATCTGAGAACAATGGAAGAGTTCCAAAGCATTTTTAAATTTCAGCGGAATTCCGAGAACAATGGAAGAGTTCCGAAACATTTTTAAACTTCAGCGGAATTTCGAGAACAATGGAAGAGTTCCGAAGCATTTTTAAACTTCAGCGGAATTCCGAGAACAATGGAAGAGTTCCGAAGCATTTTTAAACTTCAGCGGAATTCCGAGAACAATGGAAGAGTTCCGAAGCATTTTTAAACTTCAGCGGAATTCCGAGAACAATGGAAGTGTTCCGAAGCATTTTTAAACTTCAGCGGAATTCCGAGAACAATGGAAGAGTTCCAAAGCATTTTTATATGTCAGCGGAATTCCGAGAACAATGGAAGAGTTCCGAAGCATTTTTAAACTTCAGCGGAATTCCGAGAACAATGGAAGAGTTCCGAAGCATTTTTAAACTTCAGCGGTATTCCGAGAACAATGGAAGAGTTCCGAAGCATTTTTAAACTTCAGCGGAATTCCGAGAACAATGGAAGAGTTCCGAAGCATTTTTAAACTTCAGCGGAATTCCGAGAACAATGGAAGTGTTCCGAAGCATTTTTAAACTTCAGCGGAATTCCGAGAACAATGGAAGAGTTCCAAAGCATTTTTATATGTCAGCGGAATTCCGAGAACAATGGAAGAGTTCCGAAGCATTTTTAAACTTCAGCGGAATTCCGAGAACAATGGTAGAGTTCCGAAGCATTTTTAAACTTCAGCGGAATTCCGAGAACAATGGAAGTGTTCCGAAGCATTTTTAAACTTCAGCGGAATTCCGAGAACAATGGAAGAGTTCCAAAGCATTTTTATATGTCAGCGGAATTCCGAGAACAATGGAAGAGTTCCGAAGCATTTTTAATCTTCAGCGGAATTCCGAGAACAATGAAAGAGTTTCGAAACATTTTTAAACTTCAGCGGAATTCCGAGAACAATGGAAGAGTTCCGAAGCATTTTTAAACTTCAGCGGAATTCCGAGAACAATGGAAGAGTTCCGAAGCATTTTTAAACTTCAGCGGAATTCCGAGAACAATGGAAGAGTTCCGAAACATTTTTAAACTTCAGCGGAATTCCGAGAACAATGGAAGAGTTCCAAAGCATTTTTATATGTCAGCGGAATTCCGAGAACAATGGAAGAGTTCCGAATCATTTTTAAACTTCAGCGTAATTCCGAGAACAATGGAAGAGTTCAGAAGCATTTTTAAACTTCAGCGGAATTCTGAGAACAATGGAAGAGTTCCAAAGCATTTTTAAACTTCAGCGGAATTCCGAGAACAATGAAAGAGTTCCGAAGCATTTTTAAACTTCAGCAGAATTCCGAGAACAATGGAAGAGTTCCGAAACATTTTTAAACTTCAGCGGAATTCCGAGAACAATGGAAGAGTTCCGAAGCATTTTTAAACTTCAGCGGAATTCCGAGAACAATGGAAGAGTTCCGAAGCATTTTTAAACTTCAGCGGAATTCCGAGAACAATGGAAAAGTTCCGAAGCATCTTTAAACTTCAGCAGAATTCCGAGAACAATGGAAGCGTTCCGGAGCATTTTTAAACTTCAGCGGAATTCCGAGAACAATGGAAGAGTTCCAAAGCATTTTTATATGTCAGCGGAATTCCGAGAACAATGGAAGAGTTCCGAAGCATTTTTAAACTTCAGCGGAATTCCGAGAACAATGAAAGAGTTTCGAAACATTTTTAAACTTCAGCGGAATTCCGAGAACAATGGAAGAGTTCCAAAGCATTTTTAAACTTCAGCGGAATTCCGAGAACAATGAAAGAGTTCCGAAGCATTTTTAAACTTCAGCAGAATTCCGAGAACAATGGAAGAGTTCCGAAACATTTTTAAACTTCAGCGGAATTCCGAGAACAATGGAAGAGTTCCGAAGCATTTTTAAACTTCAGCGGAATTCCGAGAACAAAGGAAGAGTTCCGAAGCATTTTTAAACTTCAGCGGAATTCCGAGAACAATGGAAAAGTTCCGAAGCATCTTTAAACTTCAGCAGAATTCCGAGAACAATGGAAGCGTTCCGGAGCATTTTTAAACTTCAGCGGAATTCCGAGAACAATGGAAGAGTTCCGAAGCATTTTTAAACTTCAGCGGAATTCCGAGAACAATGGAAAAGTTCCGAAGCATCTTTAAACTTCAGCAGAATTCCGAGAACAATGGAAGCGTTCCGGAGCATTTTTAAACTTCAGCGGAATTCCGAGAACAATGGAAGAGTTCCGAAGCATTTTTAAACTTCAGCGGAATTCCGAGAACAATGGAAGTGTTCCGAAGCATTTTTAAACTTCAGCGGAATTCCGAGAACAATGGAAGAGTTCCGAAGCATTTTTAAACTTCAGCGGAATTCCGAGAACAATGGAAGAGTTCCGAAGCATTTTTAAACTTCAGCGGAATTCCGAGAACAATGGAAGAGTTCCGAAGCATTTTTAAACTTCAGCGGAATTCCGAGAACAATGGAAAAGTTCCGAAGCATCTTTAAACTTCAGCAGAATTCCGAGAACAATGGAAGCGTTCCGGAGCATTTTTAAACTTCAGCGGAATTCCGAGAACAATGGAAGAGTTCCGAAGCATTTTTAAACTTCAGCGGAATTCCGAGAACAATGGTAGAGTTCCGAAGCATCTTTAAACTTCAGCAGAATTCCGAGAACAATGGAAGCGTTCCGGAGCATTTTTAAACTTCAGCGGAATTCCGAGAACAATGGAAGCGTTCCGGAGCATTTTTAAACTTCAGCGGAATTCCGAGAACAATGGAAGAGTTCCGAAGCATTTTTAAACTTCAGCGGAATTCCGAGAACAATGGAAGTGTTCCGAAGCATTTTTAAACTTCAGCGGAATTCCGAGAGCAATGGAAGAGTTCCAAAGCATTTTTATATGTCAGCGGAATTCCGAGAACAATGGAAGAGTTCCAAAGCATTTTTATATGTCAGCGGAATTCCGAGAACAATGGAAGAGTTCCGAAGCATTTTTAAACTTCAGCGGAATTCCGAGAACAATGAAAGAGTTTCGAAACATTTTTAAACTTCAGCGGAATTCCGAGAACAATGGAAGAGTTCCGAAGCATTTTTAAACTTCAGCGGAATTCCGAGAACAATGGAAGAGTTCCGAAGCATTTTTAAACTTCAGCGGAATTCCGAGAACAATGGAAGAGTTCCGAAACATTTTTAAACTTCAGCGGAATTCCGAGAACAATGGAAGAGTTCCAAAGCATTTTTATATGTCAGCGGAATTCCGAGAACAATGGAAGAGTTCCGAATCATTTTTAAACTTCAGCGTAATTCCGAGAACAATGGAAGAGTTCAGAAGCATTTTTAAACTTCAGCGGAATTCCGAGAACAATGGAAGAGTTCCAAAGCATTTTTAAACTTCAGCGGAATTCCAAGAACAATGAAAGAGTTCCGAAGCATTTTTAAACTTCAGCAGAATTCCGAGAACAATGGAAGAGTTCCGAAACATTTTTAAACTTCAGCGGAATTCCGAGAACAATGGAAGAGTTCCGAAGCATTTTTAAACTTCAGCGGAATTCCGAGAACAATGGAAGAGTTCCGAAGCATTTTTAAACTTCAGCGGAATTCCGAGAACAATGGAAAAGTTCCGAAGCATCTTTAAACTTCAGCAGAATTCCGAGAACAATGGAAGCGTTCCGGAGCATTTTTAAACTTCAGCGGAATTCCGAGAACAATGGAAGAGTTCCAAAGCATTTTTATATGTCAGCGGAATTCCGAGAACAATGGAAGAGTTCCGAAGCATTTTTAAACTTCAGCGGAATTCCGAGAACAATGAAAGAGTTTCGAAACATTTTTAAACTTCAGCGGAATTCCGAGAACAATGGAAGAGTTCCAAAGCATTTTTAAACTTCAGCGGAATTCCGAGAACAATGAAAGAGTTCCGAAGCATTTTTAAACTTCAGCAGAATTCCGAGAACAATGGAAGTGTTCCGAAACATTTTTAAACTTCAGCGAAATTCCGAGAACAATGGAAGAGTTCCGAAGCATTTTTAAACTTCAGCGGAATTCCAAGAACAATGGAAGAGTTCCGAAACATTTTTAAACTTCAGCGGAATTCCGAGAACAATGGAAGAGTTCCGAAGCATTTTTAAACTTCAGCGGAATTCCGAGAACAATGGAAGAGTTCCGAAGCATTTTTAAACTTCAGCGGAATTCCGAGAACAATGGAAAAGTTCCGAAGCATCTTTAAACTTCAGCAGAATTCCGAGAAAAATGGAAGCGTTCCGGAGCATTTTTAAACTTCAGCGGAATTCCGAGAACAATGGAAGAGTTCCGAAGCATTTTTAAACTTCAGCGGAATTCCGAGAACAATGGAAGTGTTCCGAAGCATTTTTAAACTTCAGCGGAATTCCGAGAACAATGGAAGAGTTCCAAAGCATTTTTATATGTCAGCGGAATTCCGAGAACAATGGAAGAGTTCCGAAACATTTTTAAACTTCAGCGGAATTTCGAGAACAATGGAAGAGTTCTGAAGCATTTTTAAACTTCAGCGGAATTCCGAGAACAATGGAAGAGTTCCGAAGCATTTTTAAACTTCAGCGGAATTCCGAGAACAATGGAAGAGTTCCGAAGCATTTTTAAACTTCAGCGGAATTCCGAGAACAATGGAAGAGTTCCGAAGCATTTTTAAACTTCAGCGGAATTCCGAGAACAATGGAAGAGTTCCGAAGCATTTTTAAACTTCAGCGGAATTCCGAGAACAATGGAAAAGTTCCGAAGCATCTTTAAACTTCAGCAGAATTCCGAGAACAATGGAAGCGTTCCGGAGCATTTTTAAACTTCAGCGGAATTCCGAGAACAATGGAAGAGTTCCGAAGCATTTTTAAACTTCAGCGGAATTCCGAGAACAATGGTAGAGTTCCGAAGCATCTTTAAACTTCAGCAGAATTCCGAGAACAATGGAAGCGTTCCGGAGCATTTTTAAACTTCAGCGGAATTCCGAGAACAATGGAAGCGTTCCGGAGCATTTTTAAACTTCAGCGGAATTCCGAGAACAATGGAAGAGTTCCAAAGCATTTTTATATGTCAGCGGAATTCCGAGAACAATGGAAGAGTTCCGAAGCATTTTTAAACTTCAGCGGAATTCCGAGAACAATGAAAGAGTTTCGAAACATTTTTAAACTTCAGCGGAATTCCGAGAACAATGGAAGAGTTCCAAAGCATTTTTAAACTTCAGCGGAATTCCGAGAACAATGAAAGAGTTCCGAAGCATTTTTAAACTTCAGCAGAATTCCGAGAACAATGGAAGAGTTCCGAAACATTTTTAAACTTCAGCGGAATTCCGAGAACAATGGAAGAGTTCCGAAGCATTTTTAAACTTCAGCGGAATTCCGAGAACAAAGGAAGAGTTCCGAAGCATTTTTAAACTTCAGCGGAATTCCGAGAACAATGGAAAAGTTCCGAAGCATCTTTAAACTTCAGCAGAATTCCGAGAACAATGGAAGCGTTCCGGAGCATTTTTAAACTTCAGCGGAATTCCGAGAACAATGGAAGAGTTCCGAAGCATTTTTAAACTTCAGCGGAATTCCGAGAACAATGGAAGAGTTCCACAGCATTTTTAAACTTCAGTGGAAATCTGAGAACAATGGAAGAGTTCCAAAGCATTTTTAAATTTCAGCGGAATTCCGAGAACAATGGAAGAGTTCCGAAACATTTTTAAACTTCAGCGGAATTTCGAGAACAATGGAAGAGTTCCGAAGCATTTTTAAACTTCAGCGGAATTCCGAGAACAATGGAAGAGTTCCGAAGCATTTTTAAACTTCAGCGGAATTCCGAGAACAATGGAAGAGTTCCGAAGCATTTTTAAACTTCAGCGGAATTCCGAGAACAATGGAAGTGTTCCGAAGCATTTTTAAACTTCAGCGGAATTCCGAGAACAATGGAAGAGTTCCAAAGCATTTTTATATGTCAGCGGAATTCCGAGAACAATGGAAGAGTTCCGAAGCATTTTTAAACTTCAGCGGAATTCCGAGAACAATGGAAGAGTTCCGAAGCATTTTTAAACTTCAGCGGTATTCCGAGAACAATGGAAGAGTTCCGAAGCATTTTTAAACTTCAGCGGAATTCCGAGAACAATGGAAGAGTTCCGAAGCATTTTTAAACTTCAGCGGAATTCCGAGAACAATGGAAGTGTTCCGAAGCATTTTTAAACTTCAGCGGAATTCCGAGAACAATGGAAGAGTTCCAAAGCATTTTTATATGTCAGCGGAATTCCGAGAACAATGGAAGAGTTCCGAAGCATTTTTAAACTTCAGCGGAATTCCGAGAACAATGGTAGAGTTCCGAAGCATTTTTAAACTTCAGCGGAATTCCGAGAACAATGGAAGTGTTCCGAAGCATTTTTAAACTTCAGCGGAATTCCGAGAACAATGGAAGAGTTCCAAAGCATTTTTATATGTCAGCGGAATTCCGAGAACAATGGAAGAGTTCCGAAGCATTTTTAATCTTCAGCGGAATTCCGAGAACAATGAAAGAGTTTCGAAACATTTTTAAACTTCAGCGGAATTCCGAGAACAATGGAAGAGTTCCGAAGCATTTTTAAACTTCAGCGGAATTCCGAGAACAATGGAAGAGTTCCGAAGCATTTTTAAACTTCAGCGGAATTCCGAGAACAATGGAAGAGTTCCGAAACATTTTTAAACTTCAGCGGAATTCCGAGAACAATGGAAGAGTTCCAAAGCATTTTTATATGTCAGCGGAATTCCGAGAACAATGGAAGAGTTCCGAATCATTTTTAAACTTCAGCGTAATTCCGAGAACAATGGAAGAGTTCAGAAGCATTTTTAAACTTCAGCGGAATTCTGAGAACAATGGAAGAGTTCCAAAGCATTTTTAAACTTCAGCGGAATTCCGAGAACAATGAAAGAGTTCCGAAGCATTTTTAAACTTCAGCAGAATTCCGAGAACAATGGAAGAGTTCCGAAACATTTTTAAACTTCAGCGGAATTCCGAGAACAATGGAAGAGTTCCGAAGCATTTTTAAACTTCAGCGGAATTCCGAGAACAATGGAAGAGTTCCGAAGCATTTTTAAACTTCAGCGGAATTCCGAGAACAATGGAAAAGTTCCGAAGCATCTTTAAACTTCAGCAGAATTCCGAGAACAATGGAAGCGTTCCGGAGCATTTTTAAACTTCAGCGGAATTCCGAGAACAATGGAAGAGTTCCAAAGCATTTTTATATGTCAGCGGAATTCCGAGAACAATGGAAGAGTTCCGAAGCATTTTTAAACTTCAGCGGAATTCCGAGAACAATGAAAGAGTTTCGAAACATTTTTAAACTTCAGCGGAATTCCGAGAACAATGGAAGAGTTCCAAAGCATTTTTAAACTTCAGCGGAATTCCGAGAACAATGAAAGAGTTCCGAAGCATTTTTAAACTTCAGCAGAATTCCGAGAACAATGGAAGAGTTCCGAAACATTTTTAAACTTCAGCGGAATTCCGAGAACAATGGAAGAGTTCCGAAGCATTTTTAAACTTCAGCGGAATTCCGAGAACAATGGAAGAGTTCCGAAACATTTTTAAACTTCAGCGGAATTCCGAGAACAATGGAAGAGTTCCGAAGCATTTTTAAACTTCAGCGGAATTCCGAGAACAATGGAAGAGTTCCGAAGCATTTTTAAACTTCAGCGGAATTCCGAGAACAATGGAAAAGTTCCGAAGCATCTTTAAACTTCAGCAGAATTCCGAGAACAATGGAAGCGTTCCGGAGCATTTTTAAACTTCAGCGGAATTCCGAGAACAATGGAAGAGTTCCGAAGCATTTTTAAACTTCAGCGGAATTCCGAGAACAATGGAAGTGTTCCGAAGCATTTTTAAACTTCAGCGGAATTCCGAGAACAATGGAAGAGTTCCAAAGCATTTTTATATGTCAGCGGAATTCCGAGAACAATGGAAGAGTTCCGAAACATTTTTAAACTTCAGCGGAATTTCGAGAACAATGGAAGAGTTCTGAAGCATTTTTAAACTTCAGCGGAATTCCGAGAACAATGGAAGAGTTCCGAAGCATTTTTAAACTTCAGCGGAATTCCGAGAACAATGGAAGAGTTCCGAAGCATTTTTAAACTTCAGCGGAATTCCGAGAACAATGGAAGAGTTCCGAAGCATTTTTAAACTTCAGCGGAATTCCGAGAACAATGGAAGAGTTCCGAAGCATTTTTAAACTTCAGCGGAATTCCGAGAACAATGGAAAAGTTCCGAAGCATCTTTAAACTTCAGCAGAATTCCGAGAACAATGGAAGCGTTCCGGAGCATTTTTAAACTTCAGCGGAATTCCGAGAACAATGGAAGAGTTCCGAAGCATTTTTAAACTTCAGCGGAATTCCGAGAACAATGGTAGAGTTCCGAAGCATCTTTAAACTTCAGCAGAATTCCGAGAACAATGGAAGCGTTCCGGAGCATTTTTAAACTTCAGCGGAATTCCGAGAACAATGGAAGCGTTCCGGAGCATTTTTAAACTTCAGCGGAATTCCGAGAACAATGGAAGAGTTCCGAAGCATTTTTAAACTTCAGCGGAATTCCGAGAACAATGGAAGTGTTCCGAAGCATTTTTAAACTTCAGCGGAATTCCGAGAGCAATGGAAGAGTTCCAAAGCATTTTTATATGTCAGCGGAATTCCGAGAACAATGGAAGAGTTCCGAAGCATTTTTAAACTTCAGCGGAATTCCGAGAACAATGGAAGAGTTCCGAAGCATTTTTAAACTTCAGCGGAATTCCGATAACAATGGAAAAGTTCCGAAGCATCTTTAAACTTCAGCAGAATTCCGAGAACAATGGAAGCGTTCCGGAGCATTTTTAAACTTCAGCGGAATTCCGAGAACAATGGAAGAGTTCCAAAGCATTTTTATATGTCAGCGGAATTCCGAGAACAATGGAAGAGTTCCGAAGCATTTTTAAACTTCAGCGGAATTCCGAGAACAATGAAAGAGTTTCGAAACATTTTTAAACTTCAGCGGAATTCCGAGAACAATGGAAGAGTTCCAAAGCATTTTTAAACTTCAGCGGAATTCCGAGAACAATGAAAGAGTTCCGAAGCATTTTTAAACTTCAGCAGAATTCCGAGAACAATGGAAGAGTTCCGAAACATTTTTAAACTTCAGCGGAATTCCGAGAACAATGGAAGAGTTCCGAAGCATTTTTAAACTTCAGCGGAATTCCGAGAACAATGGAAGAGTTCCGAAGCATTTTTAAACTTCAGCGGAATTCCGAGAACAATGGAAAAGTTCCGAAGCATCTTTAAACTTCAGCAGAATTCCGAGAACAATGGAAGCGTTCCGGAGCATTTTTAAACTTCAGCGGAATTTCGAGAACAATGGAAGAGTTCTGAAGCATTTTTAAACTTCAGCGGAATTCCGAGAACAATGGAAGAGTTCCGAAGCATTTTTAAACTTTAGCGGAATTCCGAGAACAATGGAAGAGTTCCGAAGCATTTTTAAACTTCAGCGGAATTCCGAGAACAATGGAAGAGTTCCGAAGCATTTTTAAACTTCAGCGGAATTCCGAGAACAATGAAAGAGTTTCGAAACATTTTTAAACTTCAGCGGAATTCCGAGAACAATGGAAGAGTTCCAAAGCATTTTTAAACTTCAGCGGAATTCCGAGAACAATGAAAGAGTTCCGAAGCATTTTTAAACTTCAGCAGAATTCCGAGAACAATGGAAGTGTTCCGAAACATTTTTAAACTTCAGCGAAATTCCGAGAACAATGGAAGAGTTCCGAAGCATTTTTAAACTTCAGCGGAATTCCAAGAACAATGGAAGAGTTCCGAAGCATTTTTAAACTTCAGCGGAATTCCGAGAACAATGGAAGAGTTCCGAAGCATTTTTAAACTTCAGCGGAATTCCGAGAACAATGGAAAAGTTCCGAAGCATCTTTAAACTTCAGCAGAATTCCGAGAACAATGGAAGCGTTCCGGAGCATTTTTAAACTTCAGCGGAATTCCGAGAACAATGGAAGAGTTCCGAAGCATTTTTAAACTTCAGCGGAATTCCGAGAACAATGGTAGAGTTCCGAAGCATCTTTAAACTTCAGCAGAATTCCGAGAACAATGGAAGCGTTCCGGAGCATTTTTAAACTTCAGCGGAATTCCGAGAACAATGGAAGCGTTCCGGAGCATTTTTAAACTTCAGCGGAATTCCGAGAACAATGGAAGAGTTCCGAAGCATTTTTAAACTTCAGCGGAATTCCGAGAACAATGGAAGTGTTCCGAAGCATTTTTAAACTTCAGCGGAATTCCGAGAACAATGGAAGAGTTCAGAAGCATTTTTAAACTTCAGCGGAATTCCGAGAACAATGGAAGAGTTCCGAAGCATTTTTAAACTTCAGCGGAATTCCGATAACAATGGAAAAGTTCCGAAGCATCTTTAAACTTCAGCAGAATTCCGAGAACAATGGAAGCGTTCCGGAGCATTTTTAAACTTCAGCGGAATTCCGAGAACAATGGAAGAGTTCCAAAGCATTTTTATATGTCAGCGGAATTCCGAGAACAATGGAAGAGTTCCGAAGCATTTTTAAACTTCAGCGGAATTCCGAGAACAATGAAAGAGTTTCGAAACATTTTTAAACTTCAGCGGAATTCCGAGAACAATGGAAGAGTTCCAAAGCATTTTTAAACTTCAGCGGAATTCCGAGAACAATGAAAGAGTTCCGAAGCATTTTTAAACTTCAGCAGAATTCCGAGAACAATGGAAGAGTTCCGAAACATTTTTAAACTTCAGCGGAATTCCGAGAACAATGGAAGAGTTCCGAAGCATTTTTAAACTTCAGCGGAATTCCGAGAACAAAGGAAGAGTTCCGAAGCATTTTTAAACTTCAGCGGAATTCCGAGAACAATGGAAAAGTTCCGAAGCATCTTTAAACTTCAGCAGAATTCCGAGAACAATGGAAGCGTTCCGGAGCATTTTTAAACTTCAGCGGAATTCCGAGAACAATGGAAGAGTTCCGAAGCATTTTTAAACTTCAGCGGAATTCCGAGAACAATGGAAGTGTTCCGAAGCATTTTTAAACTTCAGCGGAATTCCGAGAACAATGGAAGAGTTCCAAAGCATTTTTATATGTCAGCGGAATTCCGAGAACAATGGAAGAGTTCCGAAACATTTTTAAACTTCAGCGGAATTTCGAGAACAATGGAAGAGTTCTGAAGCATTTTTAAACTTCAGCGGAATTCCGAGAACAATGGAAGAGTTCCGAAGCATTTTTAAACTTCAGCGGAATTCCGAGAACAATGGAAGAGTTCCGAAGCATTTTTAAACTTCAGCGGAATTCCGAGAACAATGGAAGAGTTCCGAAGCATTTTTAAACTTCAGCGGAATTCCGAGAACAATGGAAGAGTTCCGAAGCATTTTTAAACTTCAGCGGAATTCCGAGAACAATGGAAAAGTTCCGAAGCATCTTTAAACTTCAGCAGAATTCCGAGAACAATGGAAGCGTTCCGGAGCATTTTTAAACTTCAGCGGAATTCCGAGAACAATGGAAGAGTTCCGAAGCATTTTTAAACTTCAGCGGAATTCCGAGAACAATGGTAGAGTTCCGAAGCATCTTTAAACTTCAGCAGAATTCCGAGAACAATGGAAGCGTTCCGGAGCATTTTTAAACTTCAGCGGAATTCCGAGAACAATGGAAGCGTTCCGGAGCATTTTTAAACTTCAGCGGAATTCCGAGAACAATGGAAGAGTTCCGAAGCATTTTCAAACTTCAGCGGAATTCCGAGAACAATGGAAGTGTTCCGAAGCATTTTTAAACTTCAGCGGAATTCCGAGAGCAATGGAAGAGTTCCAAAGCATTTTTATATCTCAGCGGAATTCCGAGAACAATGGAAGAGTTCCGAAGCATTTTTAAACTTCAGCGGAATTCCGAGAACAATGGAAGAGTTCCGAAGCATTTTTAAACTTCAGCGGAATTCCGAGAACAATGGAAGAGTTCCACATTATTTTTAAACTTCAGTGGAAATCTGAGAACAATGGAAGAGTTCCAAAGCATTTTTAAATTTCAGCGGAATTCCGAGAACAATGGAAGAGTTCCGAAACATTTTTAAACTTCAGCGGAATTTCGAGAACAATGGAAGAGTTCCGAAGCATTTTTAAACTTCAGCGGAATTCCGAGAACAATGGAAGAGTTCCGAAGCATTTTTAAACTTCAGCGGAATTCCGAGAACAATGGAAGAGTTCCGAAGCATTTTTAAACTTCAGCGGAATTCCGAGAACAATGGAAGTGTTCCGAAGCATTTTTAAACTTCAGCGGAATTCCGAGAACAATGGAAGAGTTCCAAAGCATTTTTATATGTCAGCGGAATTCCGAGAACAATGGAAGAGTTCCGAAGCATTTTTAAACTTCAGCGGAATTCCGAGAACAATGGAAGAGTTCCGAAGCATTTTTAAACTTCAGCGGAATTCCGAGAACAATGGAAGTGTTCCGAAGCATTTTTAAACTTCAGCGGAATTCCGAGAACAATGGAAGAGTTCCAAAGCATTTTTATATGTCAGCGGAATTCCGAGAACAATGGAAGAGTTCCGAAGCATTTTTAAACTTCAGCGGAATTCCGAGAACAATGGTAGAGTTCCGAAGCATTTTTAAACTTCAGCGGAATTCCGAGAACAATGGAAGTGTTCCGAAGCATTTTTAAACTTCAGCGGAATTCCGAGAACAATGGAAGAGTTCCAAAGCATTTTTATATGTCAGCGGAATTCCGAGAACAATGGAAGAGTTCCGAAGCATTTTTAATCTTCAGCGGAATTCCGAGAACAATGAAAGAGTTTCGAAACATTTTTAAACTTCAGCGGAATTCCGAGAACAATGGAAGAGTTCCGAAGCATTTTTAAACTTCAGCGGAATTCCGAGAACAATGGAAGAGTTCCGAAGCATTTTTAAACTTCAGCGGAATTCCGAGAACAATGGAAGAGTTCCGAAACATTTTTAAACTTCAGCGGAATTCCGAGAACAATGGAAGAGTTCCAAAGCATTTTTATATGTCAGCGGAATTCCGAGAACAATGGAAGAGTTCCGAATCATTTTTAAACTTCAGCGTAATTCCGAGAACAATGGAAGAGTTCCGAAGCATTTTTAAACTTCAGCGGAATTCCGAGAACAATGGAAGAGTTCCGAAGCATTTTTAAACTTCAGCGGAATTCCGAGAACAATGGAAAAGTTCCGAAGCATCTTTAAACTTCAGCAGAATTCCGAGAACAATGGAAGCGTTCCGGAGCATTTTTAAACTTCAGCGGAATTCCGAGAACAATGGAAGAGTTCCAAAGCATTTTTATATGTCAGCGGAATTCCGAGAACAATGGAAGAGTTCCGAAGCATTTTTAAACTTCAGCGGAATTCCGAGAACAATGAAAGAGTTTCGAAACATTTTTAAACTTCAGCGGAATTCCGAGAACAATGGAAGAGTTCCAAAGCATTTTTAAACTTCAGCGGAATTCCGAGAACAATGAAAGAGTTCCGAAGCATTTTTAAACTTCAGCAGAATTCCGAGAACAATGGAAGAGTTCCGAAACATTTTTAAACTTCAGCGGAATTCCGAGAACAATGGAAGAGTTCCGAAGCATTTTTAAACTTCAGCGGAATTCCGAGAACAATGGAAGAGTTCCGAAACATTTTTAAACTTCAGCGGAATTCCGAGAACAATGGAAGAGTTCCGAAGCATTTTTAAACTTCAGCGGAATTCCGAGAACAATGGAAGAGTTCCGAAGCATTTTTAAACTTCAGCGGAATTCCGAGAACAATGGAAAAGTTCCGAAGCATCTTTAAACTTCAGCAGAATTCCGAGAACAATGGAAGCGTTCCGGAGCATTTTTAAACTTCAGCGGAATTCCGAGAACAATGGAAGAGTTCCGAAGCATTTTTAAACTTCAGCGGAATTCCGAGAACAATGGAAGTGTTCCGAAGCATTTTTAAACTTCAGCGGAATTCCGAGAACAATGGAAGAGTTCCAAAGCATTTTTATATGTCAGCGGAATTCCGAGAACAATGGAAGAGTTCCGAAACATTTTTAAACTTCAGCGGAATTTCGAGAACAATGGAAGAGTTCTGAAGCATTTTTAAACTTCAGCGGAATTCCGAGAACAATGGAAGAGTTCCGAAGCATTTTTAAACTTCAGCGGAATTCCGAGAACAATGGAAGAGTTCCGAAGCATTTTTAAACTTCAGCGGAATTCCGAGAACAATGGAAGAGTTCCGAAGCATTTTTAAACTTCAGCGGAATTCCGAGAACAATGGAAGAGTTCCGAAGCATTTTTAAACTTCAGCGGAATTCCGAGAACAATGGAAAAGTTCCGAAGCATCTTTAAACTTCAGCAGAATTCCGAGAACAATGGAAGCGTTCCGGAGCATTTTTAAACTTCAGCGGAATTCCGAGAACAATGGAAGAGTTCCGAAGCATTTTTAAACTTCAGCGGAATTCCGAGAACAATGGTAGAGTTCCGAAGCATCTTTAAACTTCAGCAGAATTCCGAGAACAATGGAAGCGTTCCGGAGCATTTTTAAACTTCAGCGGAATTCCGAGAACAATGGAAGCGTTCCGGAGCATTTTTAAACTTCAGCGGAATTCCGAGAACAATGGAAGAGTTCCGAAGCATTTTTAAACTTCAGCGGAATTCCGAGAACAATGGAAGTGTTCCGAAGCATTTTTAAACTTCAGCGGAATTCCGAGAGCAATGGAAGAGTTCCAAAGCATTTTTATATGTCAGCGGAATTCCGAGAACAATGGAAGAGTTCCGAAGCATTTTTAAACTTCAGCGGAATTCCGAGAACAATGGAAGAGTTCCGAAGCATTTTTAAACTTCAGCGGAATTCCGATAACAATGGAAAAGTTCCGAAGCATCTTTAAACTTCAGCAGAATTCCGAGAACAATGGAAGCGTTCCGGAGCATTTTTAAACTTCAGCGGAATTCCGAGAACAATGGAAGAGTTCCAAAGCATTTTTATATGTCAGCGGAATTCCGAGAACAATGGAAGAGTTCCGAAGCATTTTTAAACTTCAGCGGAATTCCGAGAACAATGAAAGAGTTTCGAAACATTTTTAAACTTCAGCGGAATTCCGAGAACAAGGGAAGAGTTCCAAAGCATTTTTAAACTTCAGCGGAATTCCGAGAACAATGAAAGAGTTCCGAAGCATTTTTAAACTTCAGCAGAATTCCGAGAACAATGGAAGAGTTCCGAAACATTTTTAAACTTCAGCGGAATTCCGAGAACAATGGAAGAGTTCCGAAGCATTTTTAAACTTCAGCGGAATTCCGAGAACAATGGAAGAGTTCCGAAGCATTTTTAAACTTCAGCGGAATTCCGAGAACAATGGAAAAGTTCCGAAGCATCTTTAAACTTCAGCAGAATTCCGAGAACAATGGAAGCGTTCCGGAGCATTTTTAAACTTCAGCGGAATTTCGAGAACAATGGAAGAGTTCTGAAGCATTTTTAAACTTCAGCGGAATTCCGAGAACAATGGAAGAGTTCCGAAGCATTTTTAAACTTCAGCGGAATTCCGAGAACAATGGAAGAGTTCCGAAGCATTTTTAAACTTCAGCGGAATTCCGAGAACAATGGAAGAGTTCCGAAGCATTTTTAAACTTCAGCGGAATTCCGAGAACAATGGAAGAGTTCCGAAGCATTTTTAAACTTCAGCGGAATTCCGAGAACAATGGAAAAGTTCCGAAGCATCTTTAAACTTCAGCAGAATTCCGAGAACAATGGAAGCGTTCCGGAGCATTTTTAAACTTCAGCGGAATTCCGAGAACAATGGAAGAGTTCCGAAGCATTTTTAAACTTCAGCGGAATTCCGAGAACAATGGTAGAGTTCCGAAGCATCTTTAAACTTCAGCAGAATTCCGAGAACAATGGAAGCGTTCCGGAGCATTTTTAAACTTCAGCGGAATTCCGAGAACAATGGAAGCGTTCCGGAGCATTTTTAAACTTCAGCGGAATTCCGAGAACAATGGAAGAGTTCCGAAGCATTTTTAAACTTCAGCGGAATTCCGAGAACAATGGAAGTGTTCCGAAGCATTTTTAAACTTCAGCGGAATTCCGAGAGCAATGGAAGAGTTCCAAAGCATTTTTATATCTCAGCGGAATTCCGAGAACAATGGAAGAGTTCCGAAGCATTTTTAAACTTCAGCGGAATTCCGAGAACAATGGAAGAGTTCCGAAGCATTTTTAAACTTCAGCGGAATTCCGAGAACAATGGAAGAGTTCCACAGCATTTTTAAACTTCAGTGGAAATCTGAGAACAATGGAAGAGTTCCAAAGCATTTTTAAATTTCAGCGGAATTCCGAGAACAATGGAAGAGTTCCGAAACATTTTTAAACTTCAGCGGAATTTCGAGAACAATGGAAGAGTTCCGAAGCATTTTTAAACTTCAGCGGAATTCCGAGAACAATGGAAGAGTTCCGAAGCATTTTTAAACTTCAGCGGAATTCCGAGAACAATGGAAGAGTTCCGAAGCATTTTTAAACTTCAGCGGAATTCCGAGAACAATGGAAGTGTTCCGAAGCATTTTTAAACTTCAGCGGAATTCCGAGAACAATGGAAGAGTTCCAAAGCATTTTTATATGTCAGCGGAATTCCGAGAACAATGGAAGAGTTCCGAAGCATTTTTAAACTTCAGCGGAATTCCGAGAACAATGAAAGAGTTTCGAAACATTTTTAAACTTCAGCGGAATTCCGAGAACAATGGAAGAGTTCCAAAGCATTTTTAAACTTCAGCGGAATTCCGAGAACAATGAAAGAGTTCCGAAGCATTTTTAAACTTCAGCAGAATTCCGAGAACAATGGAAGAGTTCCGAAACATTTTTAAACTTCAGCGGAATTCCGAGAACAATGGAAGAGTTCCGAAGCATTTTTAAACTTCAGCGGAATTCCGAGAACAATGGAAGAGTTCCGAAGCATTTTTAAACTTCAGCGGAATTCCGAGAACAATGGAAAAGTTCCGAAGCATCTTTAAACTTCAGCAGAATTCCGAGAACAATGGAAGCGTTCCGGAGCATTTTTAAACTTCAGCGGAATTTCGAGAACAATGGAAGAGTTCTGAAGCATTTTTAAACTTCAGCGGAATTCCGAGAACAATGGAAGAGTTCCGAAGCATTTTTAAACTTTAGCGGAATTCCGAGAACAATGGAAGAGTTCCGAAGCATTTTTAAACTTCAGCGGAATTCCGAGAACAATGGAAGAGTTCCGAAGCATTTTTAAACTTCAGCGGAATTCCGAGAACAATGAAAGAGTTTCGAAACATTTTTAAACTTCAGCGGAATTCCGAGAACAATGGAAGAGTTCCAAAGCATTTTTAAACTTCAGCGGAATTCCGAGAACAATGAAAGAGTTCCGAAGCATTTTTAAACTTCAGCAGAATTCCGAGAACAATGGAAGTGTTCCGAAACATTTTTAAACTTCAGCGAAATTCCGAGAACAATGGAAGAGTTCCGAAGCATTTTTAAACTTCAGCGGAATTCCAAGAACAATGGAAGAGTTCCGAAGCATTTTTAAACTTCAGCGGAATTCCGAGAACAATGGAAGAGTTCCGAAGCATTTTTAAACTTCAGCGGAATTCCGAGAACAATGGAAAAGTTCCGAAGCATCTTTAAACTTCAGCAGAATTCCGAGAACAATGGAAGCGTTCCGGAGCATTTTTAAACTTCAGCGGAATTCCGAGAACAATGGAAGAGTTCCGAAGCATTTTTAAACTTCAGCGGAATTCCGAGAACAATGGTAGAGTTCCGAAGCATCTTTAAACTTCAGCAGAATTCCGAGAACAATGGAAGCGTTCCGGAGCATTTTTAAACTTCAGCGGAATTCCGAGAACAATGGAAGCGTTCCGGAGCATTTTTAAACTTCAGCGGAATTCCGAGAACAATGGAAGAGTTCCGAAGCATTTTTAAACTTCAGCGGAATTCCGAGAACAATGGAAGTGTTCCGAAGCATTTTTAAACTTCAGCGGAATTCCGAGAACAATGGAAGAGTTCAGAAGCATTTTTAAACTTCAGCGGAATTCCGAGAACAATGGAAGAGTTCCGAAGCATTTTTAAACTTCAGCGGAATTCCGATAACAATGGAAAAGTTCCGAAGCATCTTTAAACTTCAGCAGAATTCCGAGAACAATGGAAGCGTTCCGGAGCATTTTTAAACTTCAGCGGAATTCCGAGAACAATGGAAGAGTTCCAAAGCATTTTTATATGTCAGCGGAATTCCGAGAACAATGGAAGAGTTCCGAAGCATTTTTAAACTTCAGCGGAATTCCGAGAACAATGAAAGAGTTTCGAAACATTTTTAAACTTCAGCGGAATTCCGAGAACAATGGAAGAGTTCCAAAGCATTTTTAAACTTCAGCGGAATTCCGAGAACAATGAAAGAGTTCCGAAGCATTTTTAAACTTCAGCAGAATTCCGAGAACAATGGAAGAGTTCCGAAACATTTTTAAACTTCAGCGGAATTCCGAGAACAATGGAAGAGTTCCGAAGCATTTTTAAACTTCAGCGGAATTCCGAGAACAAAGGAAGAGTTCCGAAGCATTTTTAAACTTCAGCGGAATTCCGAGAACAATGGAAAAGTTCCGAAGCATCTTTAAACTTCAGCAGAATTCCGAGAACAATGGAAGCGTTCCGGAGCATTTTTAAACTTCAGCGGAATTCCGAGAACAATGGAAGAGTTCCGAAGCATTTTTAAACTTCAGCGGAATTCCGAGAACAATGGAAGTGTTCCGAAGCATTTTTAAACTTCAGCGGAATTCCGAGAACAATGGAAGAGTTCCAAAGCATTTTTATATGTCAGCGGAATTCCGAGAACAATGGAAGAGTTCCGAAACATTTTTAAACTTCAGCGGAATTTCGAGAACAATGGAAGAGTTCTGAAGCATTTTTAAACTTCAGCGGAATTCCGAGAACAATGGAAGAGTTCCGAAGCATTTTTAAACTTCAGCGGAATTCCGAGAACAATGGAAGAGTTCCGAAGCATTTTTAAACTTCAGCGGAATTCCGAGAACAATGGAAGAGTTCCGAAGCATTTTTAAACTTCAGCGGAATTCCGAGAACAATGGAAGAGTTCCGAAGCATTTTTAAACTTCAGCGGAATTCCGAGAACAATGGAAAAGTTCCGAAGCATCTTTAAACTTCAGCAGAATTCCGAGAACAATGGAAGCGTTCCGGAGCATTTTTAAACTTCAGCGGAATTCCGAGAACAATGGAAGAGTTCCGAAGCATTTTTAAACTTCAGCGGAATTCCGAGAACAATGGTAGAGTTCCGAAGCATCTTTAAACTTCAGCAGAATTCCGAGAACAATGGAAGCGTTCCGGAGCATTTTTAAACTTCAGCGGAATTCCGAGAACAATGGAAGCGTTCCGGAGCATTTTTAAACTTCAGCGGAATTCCGAGAACAATGGAAGAGTTCCGAAGCATTTTCAAACTTCAGCGGAATTCCGAGAACAATGGAAGTGTTCCGAAGCATTTTTAAACTTCAGCGGAATTCCGAGAGCAATGGAAGAGTTCCAAAGCATTTTTATATCTCAGCGGAATTCCGAGAACAATGGAAGAGTTCCGAAGCATTTTTAAACTTCAGCGGAATTCCGAGAACAATGGAAGAGTTCCGAAGCATTTTTAAACTTCAGCGGAATTCCGAGAACAATGGAAGAGTTCCACATTATTTTTAAACTTCAGTGGAAATCTGAGAACAATGGAAGAGTTCCAAAGCATTTTTAAATTTCAGCGGAATTCCGAGAACAATGGAAGAGTTCCGAAACATTTTTAAACTTCAGCGGAATTTCGAGAACAATGGAAGAGTTCCGAAGCATTTTTAAACTTCAGCGGAATTCCGAGAACAATGGAAGAGTTCCGAAGCATTTTTAAACTTCAGCGGAATTCCGAGAACAATGGAAGAGTTCCGAAGCATTTTTAAACTTCAGCGGAATTCCGAGAACAATGGAAGTGTTCCGAAGCATTTTTAAACTTCAGCGGAATTCCGAGAACAATGGAAGAGTTCCAAAGCATTTTTATATGTCAGCGGAATTCCGAGAACAATGGAAGAGTTCCGAAGCATTTTTAAACTTCAGCGGAATTCCGA
Organism: Phyllobates terribilis; assembly: GCF_046119375.1. Classification (NCBI taxonomy): domain Eukaryota; kingdom Metazoa; phylum Chordata; class Amphibia; order Anura; family Dendrobatidae; genus Phyllobates; species Phyllobates terribilis. Next base: position 301,208 of record NW_027363849.1, read on the forward strand.
GAACAATGGAAGAGTTCCGAAGCATTTTTAAACTTCAGCGGAATTCCGAGAACAATGGAAGTGTTCCGAAGCATTTTTAAACTTCAGCGGAATTCCGAGAACAATGGAAGAGTTCCAAAGCATTTTTATATGTCAGCGGAATTCCGAGAACAATGGAAGAGTTCCGAAGCATTTTTAAACTTCAGCGGAATTCCGAGAACAATGGTAGAGTTCCGAAGCATTTTTAAACTTCAGCGGAATTCCGAGAACAATGGAAGTGTTCCGAAGCATTTTTAAACTTCAGCGGAATTCCGAGAACAATGGAAGAGTTCCAAAGCATTTTTATATGTCAGCGGAATTCCGAGAACAATGGAAGAGTTCCGAAGCATTTTTAATCTTCAGCGGAATTCCGAGAACAATGAAAGAGTTTCGAAACATTTTTAAACTTCAGCGGAATTCCGAGAACAATGGAAGAGTTCCGAAGCATTTTTAAACTTCAGCGGAATTCCGAGAACAATGGAAGAGTTCCGAAGCATTTTTAAACTTCAGCGGAATTCCGAGAACAATGGAAGAGTTCCGAAACATTTTTAAACTTCAGCGGAATTCCGAGAACAATGGAAGAGTTCCAAAGCATTTTTATATGTCAGCGGAATTCCGAGAACAATGGAAGAGTTCCGAATCATTTTTAAACTTCAGCGTAATTCCGAGAACAATGGAAGAGTTCCGAAGCATTTTTAAACTTCAGCGGAATTCCGAGAACAATGGAAGAGTTCCGAAGCATTTTTAAACTTCAGCGGAATTCCGAGAACAATGGAAAAGTTCCGAAGCATCTTTAAACTTCAGCAGAATTCCGAGAACAATGGAAGCGTTCCGGAGCATTTTTAAACTTCAGCGGAATTCCGAGAACAATGGAAGAGTTCCAAAGCATTTTTATATGTCAGCGGAATTCCGAGAACAATGGAAGAGTTCCGAAGCATTTTTAAACTTCAGCGGAATTCCGAGAACAATGAAAGAGTTTCGAAACATTTTTAAACTTCAGCGGAATTCCGAGAACAATGGAAGAGTTCCAAAGCATTTTTAAACTTCAGCGGAATTCCGAGAACAATGAAAGAGTTCCGAAGCATTTTTAAACTTCAGCAGAATTCCGAGAACAATGGAAGAGTTCCGAAACATTTTTAAACTTCAGCGGAATTCCGAGAACAATGGAAGAGTTCCGAAGCATTTTTAAACTTCAGCGGAATTCCGAGAACAATGGAAGAGTTCCGAAACATTTTTAAACTTCAGCGGAATTCCGAGAACAATGGAAGAGTTCCGAAGCATTTTTAAACTTCAGCGGAATTCCGAGAACAATGGAAGAGTTCCGAAGCATTTTTAAACTTCAGCGGAATTCCGAGAACAATGGAAAAGTTCCGAAGCATCTTTAAACTTCAGCAGAATTCCGAGAACAATGGAAGCGTTCCGGAGCATTTTTAAACTTCAGCGGAATTCCGAGAACAATGGAAGAGTTCCGAAGCATTTTTAAACTTCAGCGGAATTCCGAGAACAATGGAAGTGTTCCGAAGCATTTTTAAACTTCAGCGGAATTCCGAGAACAATGGAAGAGTTCCAAAGCATTTTTATATGTCAGCGGAATTCCGAGAACAATGGAAGAGTTCCGAAACATTTTTAAACTTCAGCGGAATTTCGAGAACAATGGAAGAGTTCTGAAGCATTTTTAAACTTCAGCGGAATTCCGAGAACAATGGAAGAGTTCCGAAGCATTTTTAAACTTCAGCGGAATTCCGAGAACAATGGAAGAGTTCCGAAGCATTTTTAAACTTCAGCGGAATTCCGAGAACAATGGAAGAGTTCCGAAGCATTTTTAAACTTCAGCGGAATTCCGAGAACAATGGAAGAGTTCCGAAGCATTTTTAAACTTCAGCGGAATTCCGAGAACAATGGAAAAGTTCCGAAGCATCTTTAAACTTCAGCAGAATTCCGAGAACAATGGAAGCGTTCCGGAGCATTTTTAAACTTCAGCGGAATTCCGAGAACAATGGAAGAGTTCCGAAGCATTTTTAAACTTCAGCGGAATTCCGAGAACAATGGTAGAGTTCCGAAGCATCTTTAAACTTCAGCAGAATTCCGAGAACAATGGAAGCGTTCCGGAGCATTTTTAAACTTCAGCGGAATTCCGAGAACAATGGAAGCGTTCCGGAGCATTTTTAAACTTCAGCGGAATTCCGAGAACAATGGAAGAGTTCCGAAGCATTTTTAAACTTCAGCGGAATTCCGAGAACAATGGAAGTGTTCCGAAGCATTTTTAAACTTCAGCGGAATTCCGAGAGCAATGGAAGAGTTCCAAAGCATTTTTATATGTCAGCGGAATTCCGAGAACAATGGAAGAGTTCCGAAGCATTTTTAAACTTCAGCGGAATTCCGAGAACAATGAAAGAGTTTCGAAACATTTTTAAACTTCAGCGGAATTCCGAGAACAAGGGAAGAGTTCCAAAGCATTTTTAAACTTCAGCGGAATTCCGAGAACAATGAAAGAGTTCCGAAGCATTTTTAAACTTCAGCAGAATTCCGAGAACAATGGAAGAGTTCCGAAACATTTTTAAACTTCAGCGGAATTCCGAGAACAATGGAAGAGTTCCGAAGCATTTTTAAACTTCAGCGGAATTCCGAGAACAATGGAAGAGTTCCGAAGCATTTTTAAACTTCAGCGGAATTCCGAGAACAATGGAAAAGTTCCGAAGCATCTTTAAACTTCAGCAGAATTCCGAGAACAATGGAAGCGTTCCGGAGCATTTTTAAACTTCAGCGGAATTTCGAGAACAATGGAAGAGTTCTGAAGCATTTTTAAACTTCAGCGGAATTCCGAGAACAATGGAAGAGTTCCGAAGCATTTTTAAACTTCAGCGGAATTCCGAGAACAATGGAAGAGTTCCGAAGCATTTTTAAACTTCAGCGGAATTCCGAGAACAATGGAAGAGTTCCGAAGCATTTTTAAACTTCAGCGGAATTCCGAGAACAATGGAAGAGTTCCGAAGCATTTTTAAACTTCAGCGGAATTCCGAGAACAATGGAAAAGTTCCGAAGCATCTTTAAACTTCAGCAGAATTCCGAGAACAATGGAAGCGTTCCGGAGCATTTTTAAACTTCAGCGGAATTCCGAGAACAATGGAAGAGTTCCGAAGCATTTTTAAACTTCAGCGGAATTCCGAGAACAATGGTAGAGTTCCGAAGCATCTTTAAACTTCAGCAGAATTCCGAGAACAATGGAAGCGTTCCGGAGCATTTTTAAACTTCAGCGGAATTCCGAGAACAATGGAAGCGTTCCGGAGCATTTTTAAACTTCAGCGGAATTCCGAGAACAATGGAAGAGTTCCGAAGCATTTTTAAACTTCAGCGGAATTCCGAGAACAATGGAAGTGTTCCGAAGCATTTTTAAACTTCAGCGGAATTCCGAGAGCAATGGAAGAGTTCCAAAGCATTTTTATATCTCAGCGGAATTCCGAGAACAATGGAAGAGTTCCGAAGCATTTTTAAACTTCAGCGGAATTCCGAGAACAATGGAAGAGTTCCGAAGCATTTTTAAACTTCAGCGGAATTCCGAGAACAATGGAAGAGTTCCACAGCATTTTTAAACTTCAGTGGAAATCTGAGAACAATGGAAGAGTTCCAAAGCATTTTTAAATTTCAGCGGAATTCCGAGAACAATGGAAGAGTTCCGAAACATTTTTAAACTTCAGCGGAATTTCGAGAACAATGGAAGAGTTCCGAAGCATTTTTAAACTTCAGCGGAATTCCGAGAACAATGGAAGAGTTCCGAAGCATTTTTAAACTTCAGCGGAATTCCGAGAACAATGGAAGAGTTCCGAAGCATTTTTAAACTTCAGCGGAATTCCGAGAACAATGGAAGTGTTCCGAAGCATTTTTAAACTTCAGCGGAATTCCGAGAACAATGGAAGAGTTCCAAAGCATTTTTATATGTCAGCGGAATTCCGAGAACAATGGAAGAGTTCCGAAGCATTTTTAAACTTCAGCGGAATTCCGAGAACAATGGAAGAGTTCCGAAGCATTTTTAAACTTCAGCGGTATTCCGAGAACAATGGAAGAGTTCCGAAGCATTTTTAAACTTCAGCGGAATTCCGAGAACAATGGAAGAGTTCCGAAGCATTTTTAAACTTCAGCGGAATTCCGAGAACAATGGAAGTGTTCCGAAGCATTTTTAAACTTCAGCGGAATTCCGAGAACAATGGAAGAGTTCCGAAGCATTTTTAAACTTCAGCGGAATTCCGAGAACAATGGAAGTGTTCCGAAGCATTTTTAAACTTCAGCGGAATTCCGAGAACAATGGAAGAGTTCCAAAGCATTTTTATATGTCAGCGGAATTCCGAGAACAATGGAAGAGTTCCGAAGCATTTTTAAACTTCAGCGGAATTCCGAGAACAATGGTAGAGTTCCGAAGCATTTTTAAACTTCAGCGGAATTCCGAGAACAATGGAAGTGTTCCGAAGCATTTTTAAACTTCAGCGGAATTCCGAGAACAATGGAAGAGTTCCAAAGCATTTTTATATGTCAGCGGAATTCCGAGAACAATGGAAGAGTTCCGAAGCATTTTTAAACTTCAGCGGAATTCCGAGAACAATGAAAGAGTTTCGAAACATTTTTAAACTTCAGCGGAATTCCGAGAACAATGGAAGAGTTCCGAAGCATTTTTAAACTTCAGCGGAATTCCGAGAACAATGGAAGAGTTCCGAAGCATTTTTAAACTTCAGCGGAATTCCGAGAACAATGGAAGAGTTCCGAAACATTTTTAAACTTCAGCGGAATTCCGAGAACAATGGAAGAGTTCCAAAGCATTTTTATATGTCAGCGGAATTCCGAGAACAATGGAAGAGTTCCGAATCATTTTTAAACTTCAGCGTAATTCCGAGAACAATGGAAGAGTTCAGAAGCATTTTTAAACTTCAGCGGAATTCTGAGAACAATGGAAGAGTTCCAAAGCATTTTTAAACTTCAGCGGAATTCCGAGAACAATGAAAGAGTTCCGAAGCATTTTTAAACTTCAGCAGAATTCCGAGAACAATGGAAGAGTTCCGAAACATTTTTAAACTTCAGCGGAATTCCGAGAACAATGGAAGAGTTCCGAAGCATTTTTAAACTTCAGCGGAATTCCGAGAACAATGGAAGAGTTCCGAAGCATTTTTAAACTTCAGCGGAATTCCGAGAACAATGGAAAAGTTCCGAAGCATCTTTAAACTTCAGCAGAATTCCGAGAACAATGGAAGCGTTCCGGAGCATTTTTAAACTTCAGCGGAATTCCGAGAACAATGGAAGAGTTCCAAAGCATTTTTATATGTCAGCGGAATTCCGAGAACAATGGAAGAGTTCCGAAGCATTTTTAAACTTCAGCGGAATTCCGAGAACAATGAAAGAGTTTCGAAACATTTTTAAACTTCAGCGGAATTCCGAGAACAATGGAAGAGTTCCAAAGCATTTTTAAACTTCAGCGGAATTCCGAGAACAATGAAAGAGTTCCGAAGCATTTTTAAACTTCAGCAGAATTCCGAGAACAATGGAAGAGTTCCGAAACATTTTTAAACTTCAGCGGAATTCCGAGAACAATGGAAGAGTTCCGAAGCATTTTTAAACTTCAGCGGAATTCCGAGAACAATGGAAGAGTTCCGAAACATTTTTAAACTTCAGCGGAATTCCGAGAACAATGGAAGAGTTCCGAAGCATTTTTAAACTTCAGCGGAATTCCGAGAACAATGGAAGAGTTCCGAAGCATTTTTAAACTTCAGCGGAATTCCGAGAACAATGGAAAAGTTCCGAAGCATCTTTAAACTTCAGCAGAATTCCGAGAACAATGGAAGCGTTCCGGAGCATTTTTAAACTTCAGCAGAATTCCGAGAACAATGGAAGAGTTCCGAAGCATTTTTAAACTTCAGCGGAATTCCGAGAACAATGGAAGTGTTCCGAAGCATTTTTAAACTTCAGCGGAATTCCGAGAACAATGGAAGAGTTCCAAAGCATTTTTATATGTCAGCGGAATTCCGAGAACAATGGAAGAGTTCCGAAACATTTTTAAACTTCAGCGGAATTTCGAGAACAATGGAAGAGTTCTGAAGCATTTTTAAACTTCAGCGGAATTCCGAGAACAATGGAAGAGTTCCGAAGCATTTTTAAACTTCAGCGGAATTCCGAGAACAATGGAAGAGTTCCGAAGCATTTTTAAACTTCAGCGGAATTCCGAGAACAATGGAAGAGTTCCGAAGCATTTTTAAACTTCAGCGGAATTCCGAGAACAATGGAAGAGTTCCGAAGCATTTTTAAACTTCAGCGGAATTCCGAGAACAATGGAAAAGTTCCGAAGCATCTTTAAACTTCAGCAGAATTCCGAGAACAATGGAAGCGTTCCGGAGCATTTTTAAACTTCAGCGGAATTCCGAGAACAATGGAAGAGTTCCGAAGCATTTTTAAACTTCAGCGGAATTCCGAGAACAATGGTAGAGTTCCGAAGCATCTTTAAACTTCAGCAGAATTCCGAGAACAATAGAAGCGTTCCGGAGCATTTTTAAACTTCAGCGGAATTCCGAGAACAATGGAAGCGTTCCGGAGCATTTTTAAACTTCAGCGGAATTCCGAGAACAATGGAAGAGTTCCGAAGCATTTTTAAACTTCAGCGGAATTCCGAGAACAATGGAAGTGTTCCGAAGCATTTTTAAACTTCAGCGGAATTCCGAGAGCAATGGAAGAGTTCCAAAGCATTTTTATATGTCAGCGGAATTCCGAGAACAATGGAAGAGTTCCGAAGCATTTTTAAACTTCAGCGGAATTCCGAGAACAATGGAAGAGTTCCACAGCATTTTTAAACTTCAGTGGAAATCTGAGAACAATGGAAGAGTTCCAAAGCATTTTTAAATTTCAGCGGAATTCCGAGAACAATGGAAGAGTTCCGAAACATTTTTAAACTTCAGCGGAATTTCGACAACAATGGAAGAGTTCCGAAGCATTTTTAAACTTCAGCGGAATTCCGAGAACAATGGAAGTGTTCCGAAGCATTTTTAAACTTCAGCGGAATTCCGAGAACAATGGAAGAGTTCCAAAGCATTTTTATATGTCAGCGGAATTCCGAGAACAATGGAAGAGTTCCGAAGCATTTTTAAACTTCAGCGGAATTCCGAGAACAATGGTAGAGTTCCGAAGCATTTTTAAACTTCAGCGGAATTCCGAGAACAATGGAAGTGTTCCGAAGCATTTTTAAACTTCAGCGGAATTCCGAGAACAATGGAAGAGTTCCAAAGCATTTTTATATGTCAGCGGAATTCCGAGAACAATGGAAGAGTTCCGAAGCATTTTTAAACTTCAGCGGAATTCCGAGAACAATGAAAGAGTTTCGAAACATTTTTAAACTTCAGCGGAATTCCGAGAACAATGGAAGAGTTCCGAAGCATTTTTAAACTTCAGCGGAATTCCGAGAACAATGGAAGAGTTCCGAAGCATTTTTAAACTTCAGCGGAATTCCGAGAACAATGGAAGAGTTCCGAAACATTTTTAAACTTCAGCGGAATTCCGAGAACAATGGAAGAGTTCCAAAGCATTTTTATATGTCAGCGGAATTCCGAGAACAATGGAAGAGTTCCGAATCATTTTTAAACTTCAGCGTAATTCCGAGAACAATGGAAGAGTTCAGAAGCATTTTTAAACTTCAGCGGAATTCTGAGAACAATGGAAGAGTTCCAAAGCATTTTTAAACTTCAGCGGAATTCCGAGAACAATGAAAGAGTTCCGAAGCATTTTTAAACTTCAGCAGAATTCCGAGAACAATGGAAGAGTTCCGAAACATTTTTAAACTTCAGCGGAATTCCGAGAACAATGGAAGAGTTCCGAAGCATTTTTAAACTTCAGCGGAATTCCGAGAACAATGGAAGAGTTCCGAAGCATTTTTAAACTTCAGCGGAATTCCGAGAACAATGGAAAAGTTCCGAAGCATCTTTAAACTTCAGCAGAATTCCGAGAACAATGGAAGCGTTCCGGAGCATTTTTAAACTTCAGCGGAATTCCGAGAACAATGGAAGAGTTCCAAAGCATTTTTATATGTCAGCGGAATTCCGAGAACAATGGAAGAGTTCCGAAGCATTTTTAAACTTCAGCGGAATTCCGAGAACAATGAAAGAGTTTCGAAACATTTTTAAACTTCAGCGGAATTCCGAGAACAATGGAAGAGTTCCAAAGCATTTTTAAACTTCAGCGGAATTCCGAGAACAATGAAAGAGTTCCGAAGCATTTTTAAACTTCAGCAGAATTCCGAGAACAATGGAAGAGTTCCGAAACATTTTTAAACTTCAGCGGAATTCCGAGAACAATGGAAGAGTTCCGAAGCATTTTTAAACTTCAGCGGAATTCCGAGAACAATGGAAGAGTTCCGAAACATTTTTAAACTTCAGCGGAATTCCGAGAACAATGGAAGAGTTCCGAAGCATTTTTAAACTTCAGCGGAATTCCGAGAACAATGGAAGAGTTCCGAAGCATTTTTAAACTTCAGCGGAATTCCGAGAACAATGGAAAAGTTCCGAAGCATCTTTAAACTTCAGCAGAATTCCGAGAACAATGGAAGCGTTCCGGAGCATTTTTAAACTTCAGCAGAATTCCGAGAACAATGGAAGAGTTCCGAAGCATTTTTAAACTTCAGCGGAATTCCGAGAACAATGGAAGTGTTCCGAAGCATTTTTAAACTTCAGCGGAATTCCGAGAACAATGGAAGAGTTCCAAAGCATTTTTATATGTCAGCGGAATTCCGAGAACAATGGAAGAGTTCCGAAACATTTTTAAACTTCAGCGGAATTTCGAGAACAATGGAAGAGTTCTGAAGCATTTTTAAACTTCAGCGGAATTCCGAGAACAATGGAAGAGTTCCGAAGCATTTTTAAACTTCAGCGGAATTCCGAGAACAATGGAAGAGTTCCGAAGCATTTTTAAACTTCAGCGGAATTCCGAGAACAATGGAAGAGTTCCGAAGCATTTTTAAACTTCAGCGGAATTCCGAGAACAATGGAAGAGTTCCGAAGCATTTTTAAACTTCAGCGGAATTCCGAGAACAATGGAAAAGTTCCGAAGCATCTTTAAACTTCAGCAGAATTCCGAGAACAATGGAAGCGTTCCGGAGCATTTTTAAACTTCAGCGGAATTCCGAGAACAATGGAAGAGTTCCGAAGCATTTTTAAACTTCAGCGGAATTCCGAGAACAATGGTAGAGTTCCGAAGCATCTTTAAACTTCAGCAGAATTCCGAGAACAATAGAAGCGTTCCGGAGCATTTTTAAACTTCAGCGGAATTCCGAGAACAATGGAAGCGTTCCGGAGCATTTTTAAACTTCAGCGGAATTCCGAGAACAATGGAAGAGTTCCGAAGCATTTTTAAACTTCAGCGGAATTCCGAGAACAATGGAAGTGTTCCGAAGCATTTTTAAACTTCAGCGGAATTCCGAGAGCAATGGAAGAGTTCCAAAGCATTTTTATATGTCAGCGGAATTCCGAGAACAATGGAAGAGTTCCGAAGCATTTTTAAACTTCAGCGGAATTCCGAGAACAATGGAAGAGTTCCGAAGCATTTTTAAATTTCAGCGGAATTCCGAGAACAATGGAAGAGTTCCACAGCATTTTTAAACTTCAGTGGAAATCTGAGAACAATGGAAGAGTTCCAAAGCATTTTTAAATTTCAGCGGAATTCCGAGAACAATGGAAGAGTTCCGAAACATTTTTAAACTTCAGCGGAATTTCGACAACAATGGAAGAGTTCCGAAGCATTTTTAAACTTCAGCGGAATTCCGAGAACAATGGAAGAGTTCCGAAGCATTTTTATATGTCAGCGGAATTCCGAGAACAATGGAAGAGTTCCGAAGCATTTTTAAACTTCAGCGGAATTCCGAGAACAATGGAAGAGTTCCGAAGCATTTTTAAACTTCAGCGGTATTCCGAGAACAATGGAAGAGTTCCGAAGCATTTTTAAACTTCAGCGGAATTCCGAGAACAATGGAAGAGTTCCGAAGCATTTTTAAACTTCAGCGGAATTCCGAGAACAATGGAAGTGTTCCGAAGCATTTTTAAACTTCAGCGGAATTCCGAGAACAATGGAAGAGTTCCAAAGCATTTTTATATGTCAGCGGAATTCCGAGAACAATGGAAGAGTTCCGAAGCATTTTTAAACTTCAGCGGAATTCCGAGAACAATGGTAGAGTTCCGAAGCATTTTTAAACTTCAGCGGAATTCCGAGAACAATGGAAGTGTTCCGAAGCATTTTTAAACTTCAGCGGAATTCCGAGAACAATGGAAGAGTTCCAAAGCATTTTTATATGTCAGCGGAATTCCGAGAACAATGGAAGAGTTCCGAAGCATTTTTAAACTTCAGCGGAATTCCGAGAACAATGAAAGAGTTTCGAAACATTTTTAAACTTCAGCGGAATTCCGAGAACAATGGAAGAGTTCCGAAGCATTTTTAAACTTCAGCGGAATTCCGAGAACAATGGAAGAGTTCCGAAGCATTTTTAAACTTCAGCGGAATTCCGAGAACAATGGAAGAGTTCCGAAACATTTTTAAACTTCAGCGGAATTCCGAGAACAATGGAAGAGTTCCAAAGCATTTTTATATGTCAGCGGAATTCCGAGAACAATGGAAGAGTTCCGAATCATTTTTAAACTTCAGCGTAATTCCGAGAACAATGGAAGAGTTCAGAAGCATTTTTAAACTTCAGCGGAATTCTGAGAACAATGGAAGAGTTCCAAAGCATTTTTAAACTTCAGCGGAATTCCGAGAACAATGAAAGAGTTCCGAAGCATTTTTAAACTTCAGCAGAATTCCGAGAACAATGGAAGAGTTCCGAAACATTTTTAAACTTCAGCGGAATTCCGAGAACAATGGAAGAGTTCCGAAGCATTTTTAAACTTCAGCGGAATTCCGAGAACAATGGAAGAGTTCCGAAGCATTTTTAAACTTCAGCGGAATTCCGAGAACAATGGAAAAGTTCCGAAGCATCTTTAAACTTCAGCAGAATTCCGAGAACAATGGAAGCGTTCCGGAGCATTTTTAAACTTCAGCGGAATTCCGAGAACAATGGAAGAGTTCCAAAGCATTTTTATATGTCAGCGGAATTCCGAGAACAATGGAAGAGTTCCGAAGCATTTTTAAACTTCAGCGGAATTCCGAGAACAATGAAAGAGTTTCGAAACATTTTTAAACTTCAGCGGAATTCCGAGAACAATGGAAGAGTTCCAAAGCATTTTTAAACTTCAGCGGAATTCCGAGAACAATGAAAGAGTTCCGAAGCATTTTTAAACTTCAGCAGAATTCCGAGAACAATGGAAGAGTTCCGAAACATTTTTAAACTTCAGCGGAATTCCGAGAACAATGGAAGAGTTCCGAAGCATTTTTAAACTTCAGCGGAATTCCGAGAACAATGGAAGAGTTCCGAAACATTTTTAAACTTCAGCGGAATTCCGAGAACAATGGAAGAGTTCCGAAGCATTTTTAAACTTCAGCGGAATTCCGAGAACAATGGAAGAGTTCCGAAGCATTTTTAAACTTCAGCGGAATTCCGAGAACAATGGAAAAGTTCCGAAGCATCTTTAAACTTCAGCAGAATTCCGAGAACAATGGAAGCGTTCCGGAGCATTTTTAAACTTCAGCAGAATTCCGAGAACAATGGAAGAGTTCCGAAGCATTTTTAAACTTCAGCGGAATTCCGAGAACAATGGAAGTGTTCCGAAGCATTTTTAAACTTCAGCGGAATTCCGAGAACAATGGAAGAGTTCCAAAGCATTTTTATATGTCAGCGGAATTCCGAGAACAATGGAAGAGTTCCGAAACATTTTTAAACTTCAGCGGAATTTCGAGAACAATGGAAGAGTTCTGAAGCATTTTTAAACTTCAGCGGAATTCCGAGAACAATGGAAGAGTTCCGAAGCATTTTTAAACTTCAGCGGAATTCCGAGAACAATGGAAGAGTTCCGAAGCATTTTTAAACTTCAGCGGAATTCCGAGAACAATGGAAGAGTTCCGAAGCATTTTTAAACTTCAGCGGAATTCCGAGAACAATGGAAGAGTTCCGAAGCATTTTTAAACTTCAGCGGAATTCCGAGAACAATGGAAAAGTTCCGAAGCATCTTTAAACTTCAGCAGAATTCCGAGAACAATGGAAGCGTTCCGGAGCATTTTTAAACTTCAGCGGAATTCCGAGAACAATGGAAGAGTTCCGAAGCATTTTTAAACTTCAGCGGAATTCCGAGAACAATGGTAGAGTTCCGAAGCATCTTTAAACTTCAGCAGAATTCCGAGAACAATAGAAGCGTTCCGGAGCATTTTTAAACTTCAGCGGAATTCCGAGAACAATGGAAGCGTTCCGGAGCATTTTTAAACTTCAGCGGAATTCCGAGAACAATGGAAGAGTTCCGAAGCATTTTTAAACTTCAGCGGAATTCCGAGAACAATGGAAGTGTTCCGAAGCATTTTTAAACTTCAGCGGAATTCCGAGAGCAATGGAAGAGTTCCAAAGCATTTTTATATGTCAGCGGAATTCCGAGAACAATGGAAGAGTTCCGAAGCATTTTTAAACTTCAGCGGAATTCCGAGAACAATGGAAGAGTTCCGAAGCATTTTTAAATTTCAGCGGAATTCCGAGAACAATGGAAGAGTTCCACAGCATTTTTAAACTTCAGTGGAAATCTGAGAACAATGGAAGAGTTCCAAAGCATTTTTAAATTTCAGCGGAATTCCGAGAACAATGGAAGAGTTCCGAAACATTTTTAAACTTCAGCGGAATTTCGACAACAATGGAAGAGTTCCGAAGCATTTTTAAACTTCAGCGGAATTCCGAGAACAATGGAAGAGTTCCGAAGCATTTTTAAACTTCAGCGGAATTCCGAGAACAATGGAAGAGTTCCGAAGCATTTTTAAACTTCAGCGGAATTCAGAGAACAATGGAAGTGTTCCGAAGCATTTTTAAACTTCAGCGGAATTCCGAGAACAATGGAAGAGTTCCAAAGCATTTTTATATGTCAGCGGAATTCCGAGAACAATGGAAGAGTTCCGAAGCATTTTTAAACTTCAGCGGAATTCCGAGAACAATGGAAGAGTTCCGAAGCATTTTTAAACTTCAGCGGTATTCCGAGAACAATGGAAGAGTTCCGAAGCATTTTTAAACTTCAGCGGAATTCCGAGAACAATGGAAGAGTTCCGAAGCATTTTTAAACTTCAGCGGAATTCCGAGAACAATGGAAGTGTTCCGAAGCATTTTTAAACTTCAGCGGAATTCCGAGAACAATGGAAGAGTTCCAAAGTATTTTTATATGTCAGCGGAATTCCGAGAACAATGGAAGAGTTCCGAAGCATATTTAAACTTCAGCGGAATTCCGAGAACAATGAAAGAGTTTCGAAACATTTTTAAACTTCAGCGGAATTCCGAGAACAATGGAAGAGTTCCGAAGCATTTTTAAACTTCAGCGGAATTCCGAGAACAATGGAAGAGTTCCGAAGCATTTTTAAACTTCAGCGGAATTCCGAGAACAATGGAAGAGTTCCGAAACATTTTTAAACTTCAGCGGAATTCCGAGAACAATGGAAGAGTTCCAAAGCATTTTTATATGTCAGCGGAATTCCGAGAACAATGGAAGAGTTCCGAATCATTTTTAAACTTCAGCGTAATTCCGAGAACAATGGAAGAGTTCAGAAGCATTTTTAAACTTCAGCGGAATTCCGAGAACAATGGAAGAGTTCCAAAGCATTTTTAAACTTCAGCAGAATTCCAAGAACAATGAAAGAGTTCCGAAGCATTTTTAAACTTCAGCAGAATTCCGAGAACAATGGAAGAGTTCCGAAACATTTTTAAACTTCAGCGGAATTCCGAGAACAATGGAAGAGTTCCGAAGCATTTTTAAAGTTCAGCGGAATTCCGAGAACAATGGAAGAGTTCCGAAGCATTTTTAAACTTCAGCGGAATTCCGAGAACAATGGAAAAGTTCCGAAGCATCTTTAAACTTCAGCAGAATTCCGAGAACAATGGAAGCGTTCCGGAGCATTTTTAAACTTCAGCGGAATTCCGAGAACAATGGAAGAGTTCCAAAGCATTTTTATATGTCAGCGGAATTCCGAGAACAATGGAAGAGTTCCGAAGCATTTTTAAACTTCAGCGGAATTCCGAGAACAATGGAAGAGTTCCGAAGCATTTTTAAACTTCAGCGGAATTCCGAGAACAATGGAAAAGTTCCGAAGCATCTTTAAACTTCAGCAGAATTCCGAGAACAATGGAAGCGTTCCGAAGCATTTTTAAACTTCAGCAGAATTCCGAGAACAATGGAAGAGTTCCGAAACATTTTTAAACTTCAGCGGAATTCCGAGAACAATGGAAGTGTTCCGAAGCATTTTTAAACTTCAGCGGAATTCCGAGAACAATGGAAGAGTTCCAAAGCATTTTTATATGTCAGCGGAATTCCGAGAACAATGGAAGAGTTCCGAAACATTTTTAAACTTCAGCGGAATTTCGAGAACAATGGAAGAGTTCTGAAGCATTTTTAAACTTCAGCGGAATTCCGAGAACAATGGAAGAGTTCCGAAGCATTTTTAAACTTCAGCGGAATTCCGAGAACAATGGAAGAGTTCCGAAGCATTTTTAAACTTCAGCGGAATTCCGAGAACAATGGAAGAGTTCCGAAGCATTTTTAAACTTCAGCGGAATTCCGAGAACAATGGAAGAGTTCCGAAGCATTTTTAAACTTCAGCGGAATTCCGAGAACAATGGAAAAGTTCCGAAGCATCTTTAAACTTCAGCAGAATTCCGAGAACAATGGAAGCGTTCCGGAGCATTTTTAAACTTCAGCGGAATTCCGAGAACAATGGAAGAGTTCCGAAGCATTTTTAAACTTCAGCGGAATTCCGAGAACAATGGTAGAGTTCCGAAGCATCTTTAAACTTCAGCAGAATTCCGAGAACAATGGAAGCGTTCCGGAGCATTTTTAAACTTCAGCGGAATTCCGAGAACAATGGAAGCGTTCCGGAGCATTTTTAAACTTCAGCAGAATTCCGAGAACAATGGAAGAGTTCCGAAGCATTTTTAAACTTCAGCGGAATTCCGAGAACAATGGAAGTGTTCCGAAGCATTTTTAAACTTCAGCGGAATTCCGAGAGCAATGGAAGAGTTCCAAAGCATTTTTATATGTCAGCGGAATTCCGAGAACAATGGAAGAGTTCCGAAGCATTTTTAAACTTCAGCGGAATTCCGAGAACAATGGAAGAGTTCCGAAGCATTTTTAAACTTCAGCGGAATTCCGAGAACAATGGAAGAGTTCCACAGCATTTTTAAACTTCAGTGGAAATCTGAGAACAATGGAAGAGTTCCAAAGCATTTTTAAATTTCAGCGGAATTCCGAGAACAATGGAAGAGTTCCGAAACATTTTTAAACTTCAGCGGAATTTCGAGAACAATGGAAGAGTTCCGAAGCATTTTTAAACTTCAGCGGAATTCCGAGAACAATGGAAGAGTTCCGAAGCATTTTTAAACTTCAGCGGAATTCCGAGAACAATGGAAGAGTTCCGAAGCATTTTTAAACTTCAGCGGAATTCCGAGAACAATGGAAGAGTTCCGAAGCATTTTTAAATTTCAGCGGAATTCCGAGAACAATGGAAGAGTTCCACAGCATTTTTAAACTTCAGTGGAAATCTGAGAACAATGGAAGAGTTCCAAAGCATTTTTAAATTTCAGCGGAATTCCGAGAACAATGGAAGAGTTCCGAAACATTTTTAAACTTCAGCGGAATTTCGACAACAATGGAAGAGTTCCGAAGCATTTTTAAACTTCAGCGGAATTCCGAGAACAATGGAAGTGTTCCGAAGCATTTTTAAACTTCAGCGGAATTCCGAGAACAATGGAAGAGTTCCAAAGCATTTTTATATGTCAGCGGAATTCCGAGAACAATGGAAGAGTTCCGAAGCATTTTTAAACTTCAGCGGAATTCCGAGAACAATGGTAGAGTTCCGAAGCATTTTTAAACTTCAGCGGAATTCCGA
Source organism: Phyllobates terribilis (assembly GCF_046119375.1). Taxonomy (NCBI): domain Eukaryota; kingdom Metazoa; phylum Chordata; class Amphibia; order Anura; family Dendrobatidae; genus Phyllobates; species Phyllobates terribilis. The sequence continues at coordinate 317,231 of NW_027363849.1, forward strand.
GAACAATGGAAGTGTTCCGAAGCATTTTTAAACTTCAGCGGAATTCCGAGAACAATGGAAGAGTTCCAAAGCATTTTTATATGTCAGCGGAATTCCGAGAACAATGGAAGAGTTCCGAAGCATTTTTAAACTTCAGCGGAATTCCGAGAACAATGAAAGAGTTTCGAAACATTTTTAAACTTCAGCGGAATTCCGAGAACAATGGAAGAGTTCCGAAGCATTTTTAAACTTCAGCGGAATTCCGAGAACAATGGAAGAGTTCCGAAGCATTTTTAAACTTCAGCGGAATTCCGAGAACAATGGAAGAGTTCCGAAACATTTTTAAACTTCAGCGGAATTCCGAGAACAATGGAAGAGTTCCAAAGCATTTTTATATGTCAGCGGAATTCCGAGAACAATGGAAGAGTTCCGAATCATTTTTAAACTTCAGCGTAATTCCGAGAACAATGGAAGAGTTCAGAAGCATTTTTAAACTTCAGCGGAATTCTGAGAACAATGGAAGAGTTCCAAAACATTTTTAAACTTCAGCGGAATTCCGAGAACAATGAAAGAGTTCCGAAGCATTTTTAAACTTCAGCAGAATTCCGAGAACAATGGAAGAGTTCCGAAACATTTTTAAACTTCAGCGGAATTCCGAGAACAATGGAAGAGTTCCGAAGCATTTTTAAACTTCAGCGGAATTCCGAGAACAATGATAGAGTTCCGAAGCATTTTTAAACTTCAGCGGAATTCCGAGAACAATGGAAAAGTTCCGAAGCATCTTTAAACTTCAGCAGAATTCCGAGAACAATGGAAGCGTTCCGGAGCATTTTTAAACTTCAGCGGAATTCCGAGAACAATGGAAGAGTTCCAAAGCATTTTTATATGTCAGCGGAATTCCGAGAACAATGGAAGAGTTCCGAAGCATTTTTAAACTTCAGCGGAATTCCGAGAACAATGAAAGAGTTTCGAAACATTTTTAAACTTCAGCGGAATTCCGAGAACAATGGAAGAGTTCCAAAGCATTTTTAAACTTCAGCGGAATTCCGAGAACAATGAAAGAGTTCCGAAGCATTTTTAAACTTCAGCAGAATTCCGAGAACAATGGAAGAGTTCCGAAACATTTTTAAACTTCAGCGGAATTCCGAGAACAATGGAAGAGTTCCGAAGCATTTTTAAACTTCAGCGGAATTCCGAGAACAATGGAAGAGTTCCGAAACATTTTTAAACTTCAGCGGAATTCCGAGAACAATGGAAGAGTTCCGAAGCATTTTTAAACTTCAGCGGAATTCCGAGAACAATGGAAGAGTTCCGAAGCATTTTTAAACTTCAGCGGAATTCCGAGAACAATGGAAAAGTTCCGAAGCATCTTTAAACTTCAGCAGAATTCCGAGAACAATGGAAGCGTTCCGGAGCATTTTTAAACTTCAGCAGAATTCCGAGAACAATGGAAGAGTTCCGAAGCATTTTTAAACTTCAGCGGAATTCCGAGAACAATGGAAGTGTTCCGAAGCATTTTTAAACTTCAGCGGAATTCCGAGAACAATGGAAGAGTTCCAAAGCATTTTTATATGTCAGCGGAATTCCGAGAACAATGGAAGAGTTCCGAAACATTTTTAAACTTCAGCGGAATTTCGAGAACAATGGAAGAGTTCTGAAGCATTTTTAAACTTCAGCGGAATTCCGAGAACAATGGAAGAGTTCCGAAGCATTTTTAAACTTCAGCGGAATTCCGAGAACAATGGAAGAGTTCCGAAGCATTTTTAAACTTCAGCGGAATTCCGAGAACAATGGAAGAGTTCCGAAGCATTTTTAAACTTCAGCGGAATTCCGAGAACAATGGAAGAGTTCCGAAGCATTTTTAAACTTCAGCGGAATTCCGAGAACAATGGAAAAGTTCCGAAGCATCTTTAAACTTCAGCAGAATTCCGAGAACAATGGAAGCGTTCCGGAGCATTTTTAAACTTCAGCGGAATTCCGAGAACAATGGAAGAGTTCCGAAGCATTTTTAAACTTCAGCGGAATTCCGAGAACAATGGTAGAGTTCCGAAGCATCTTTAAACTTCAGCAGAATTCCGAGAACAATAGAAGCGTTCCGGAGCATTTTTAAACTTCAGCGGAATTCCGAGAACAATGGAAGCGTTCCGGAGCATTTTTAAACTTCAGCGGAATTCCGAGAACAATGGAAGAGTTCCGAAGCATTTTTAAACTTCAGCGGAATTCCGAGAACAATGGAAGTGTTCCGAAGCATTTTTAAACTTCAGCGGAATTCCGAGAGCAATGGAAGAGTTCCAAAGCATTTTTATATGTCAGCGGAATTCCGAGAACAATGGAAGAGTTCCGAAGCATTTTTAAACTTCAGCGGAATTCCGAGAACAATGGAAGAGTTCCGAAGCATTTTTAAATTTCAGCGGAATTCCGAGAACAATGGAAGAGTTCCACAGCATTTTTAAACTTCAGTGGAAATCTGAGAACAATGGAAGAGTTCCAAAGCATTTTTAAATTTCAGCGGAATTCCGAGAACAATGGAAGAGTTCCGAAACATTTTTAAACTTCAGCGGAATTTCGACAACAATGGAAGAGTTCCGAAGCATTTTTAAACTTCAGCGGAATTCCGAGAACAATGGAAGAGTTCCGAAGCATTTTTATATGTCAGCGGAATTCCGAGAACAATGGAAGAGTTCCGAAGCATTTTTAAACTTCAGCGGAATTCCGAGAACAATGGAAGAGTTCCGAAGCATTTTTAAACTTCAGCGGTATTCCGAGAACAATGGAAGAGTTCCGAAGCATTTTTAAACTTCAGCGGAATTCCGAGAACAATGGAAGAGTTCCGAAGCATTTTTAAACTTCAGCGGAATTCCGAGAACAATGGAAGTGTTCCGAAGCATTTTTAAACTTCAGCGGAATTCCGAGAACAATGGAAGAGTTCCAAAGCATTTTTATATGTCAGCGGAATTCCGAGAACAATGGAAGAGTTCCGAAGCATTTTTAAACTTCAGCGGAATTCCGAGAACAATGGTAGAGTTCCGAAGCATTTTTAAACTTCAGCGGAATTCCGAGAACAATGGAAGTGTTCCGAAGCATTTTTAAACTTCAGCGGAATTCCGAGAACAATGGAAGAGTTCCAAAGCATTTTTATATGTCAGCGGAATTCCGAGAACAATGGAAGAGTTCCGAAGCATTTTTAAACTTCAGCGGAATTCCGAGAACAATGAAAGAGTTTCGAAACATTTTTAAACTTCAGCGGAATTCCGAGAACAATGGAAGAGTTCCGAAGCATTTTTAAACTTCAGCGGAATTCCGAGAACAATGGAAGAGTTCCGAAGCATTTTTAAACTTCAGCGGAATTCCGAGAACAATGGAAGAGTTCCGAAACATTTTTAAACTTCAGCGGAATTCCGAGAACAATGGAAGAGTTCCAAAGCATTTTTATATGTCAGCGGAATTCCGAGAACAATGGAAGAGTTCCGAATCATTTTTAAACTTCAGCGTAATTCCGAGAACAATGGAAGAGTTCAGAAGCATTTTTAAACTTCAGCGGAATTCTGAGAACAATGGAAGAGTTCCAAAGCATTTTTAAACTTCAGCGGAATTCCGAGAACAATGAAAGAGTTCCGAAGCATTTTTAAACTTCAGCAGAATTCCGAGAACAATGGAAGAGTTCCGAAACATTTTTAAACTTCAGCGGAATTCCGAGAACAATGGAAGAGTTCCGAAGCATTTTTAAACTTCAGCGGAATTCCGAGAACAATGGAAGAGTTCCGAAGCATTTTTAAACTTCAGCGGAATTCCGAGAACAATGGAAAAGTTCCGAAGCATCTTTAAACTTCAGCAGAATTCCGAGAACAATGGAAGCGTTCCGGAGCATTTTTAAACTTCAGCGGAATTCCGAGAACAATGGAAGAGTTCCAAAGCATTTTTATATGTCAGCGGAATTCCGAGAACAATGGAAGAGTTCCGAAGCATTTTTAAACTTCAGCGGAATTCCGAGAACAATGGAAGTGTTCCGAAGCATTTTTAAACTTCAGCGGAATTCCGAGAGCAATGGAAGAGTTCCAAAGCATTTTTATATGTCAGCGGAATTCCGAGAACAATGGAAGAGTTCCGAAGCATTTTTAAACTTCAGCGGAATTCCGAGAACAATGGAAGAGTTCCGAAGCATTTTTAAATTTCAGCGGAATTCCGAGAACAATGGAAGAGTTCCACAGCATTTTTAAACTTCAGTGGAAATCTGAGAACAATGGAAGAGTTCCAAAGCATTTTTAAATTTCAGCGGAATTCCGAGAACAATGGAAGAGTTCCGAAACATTTTTAAACTTCAGCGGAATTTCGACAACAATGGAAGAGTTCCGAAGCATTTTTAAACTTCAGCGGAATTCCGAGAACAATGGAAGAGTTCCGAAGCATTTTTATATGTCAGCGGAATTCCGAGAACAATGGAAGAGTTCCGAAGCATTTTTAAACTTCAGCGGAATTCCGAGAACAATGGAAGAGTTCCGAAGCATTTTTAAACTTCAGCGGTATTCCGAGAACAATGGAAGAGTTCCGAAGCATTTTTAAACTTCAGCGGAATTCCGAGAACAATGGAAGAGTTCCGAAGCATTTTTAAACTTCAGCGGAATTCCGAGAACAATGGAAGTGTTCCGAAGCATTTTTAAACTTCAGCGGAATTCCGAGAACAATGGAAGAGTTCCAAAGCATTTTTATATGTCAGCGGAATTCCGAGAACAATGGAAGAGTTCCGAAGCATTTTTAAACTTCAGCGGAATTCCGAGAACAATGGTAGAGTTCCGAAGCATTTTTAAACTTCAGCGGAATTCCGAGAACAATGGAAGTGTTCCGAAGCATTTTTAAACTTCAGCGGAATTCCGAGAACAATGGAAGAGTTCCAAAGCATTTTTATATGTCAGCGGAATTCCGAGAACAATGGAAGAGTTCCGAAGCATTTTTAAACTTCAGCGGAATTCCGAGAACAATGAAAGAGTTTCGAAACATTTTTAAACTTCAGCGGAATTCCGAGAACAATGGAAGAGTTCCGAAGCATTTTTAAACTTCAGCGGAATTCCGAGAACAATGGAAGAGTTCCGAAGCATTTTTAAACTTCAGCGGAATTCCGAGAACAATGGAAGAGTTCCGAAACATTTTTAAACTTCAGCGGAATTCCGAGAACAATGGAAGAGTTCCAAAGCATTTTTATATGTCAGCGGAATTCCGAGAACAATGGAAGAGTTCCGAATCATTTTTAAACTTCAGCGTAATTCCGAGAACAATGGAAGAGTTCAGAAGCATTTTTAAACTTCAGCGGAATTCTGAGAACAATGGAAGAGTTCCAAAGCATTTTTAAACTTCAGCGGAATTCCGAGAACAATGAAAGAGTTCCGAAGCATTTTTAAACTTCAGCAGAATTCCGAGAACAATGGAAGAGTTCCGAAACATTTTTAAACTTCAGCGGAATTCCGAGAACAATGGAAGAGTTCCGAAGCATTTTTAAACTTCAGCGGAATTCCGAGAACAATGGAAAAGTTCCGAAGCATCTTTAAACTTCAGCAGAATTCCGAGAACAATGGAAGCGTTCCGGAGCATTTTTAAACTTCAGCGGAATTCCGAGAACAATGGAAGAGTTCCAAAGCATTTTTATATGTCAGCGGAATTCCGAGAACAATGGAAGAGTTCCGAAGCATTTTTAAACTTCAGCGGAATTCCGAGAACAATGGAAAAGTTCCGAAGCATCTTTAAACTTCAGCAGAATTCCGAGAACAATGGAAGCGTTCCGGAGCATTTTTAAACTTCAGCAGAATTCCGAGAACAATGGAAGAGTTCCGAAACATTTTTAAACTTCAGCGGAATTCCGAGAACAATGGAAGAGTTCCGAAGCATTTTTAAACTTCAGCGGAATTCCGAGAACAATGGAAAAGTTCCGAAGCATCTTTAAACTTCAGCAGAATTCCGAGAACAATGGAAGCGTTCCGGAGCATTTTTAAACTTCAGCGGAATTCCGAGAACAATGGAAGAGTTCCAAAGCATTTTTATATGTCAGCGGAATTCCGAGAACAATGGAAGAGTTCCGAAGCATTTTTAAACTTCAGCGGAATTCCGAGAACAATGGAAAAGTTCCGAAGCATCTTTAAACTTCAGCAGAATTCCGAGAACAATGGAAGCGTTCCGGAGCATTTTTAAACTTCAGCAGAATTCCGAGAACAATGGAAGAGTTCCGAAACATTTTTAAACTTCAGCGGAATTCCGAGAACAATGGAAGAGTTCCGAAGCATTTTTAAACTTCAGCGGAATTCCGAGAACAATGGAAAAGTTCCGAAGCATCTTTAAACTTCAGCAGAATTCCGAGAACAATGGAAGCGTTCCGGAGCATTTTTAAACTTCAGCGGAATTCCGAGAACAATGGAAGAGTTCCAAAGCATTTTTATATGTCAGCGGAATTCCGAGAACAATGGAAGAGTTCCGAAGCATTTTTAAACTTCAGCGGAATTCCGAGAACAATGAAAGAGTTTCGAAACATTTTTAAACTTCAGCGGAATTCCGAGAACAATGGAAGAGTTCCAAAGCATTTTTAAACTTCAGCGGAATTCCGAGAACAATGAAAGAGTTCCGAAGCATTTTTAAACTTCAGCAGAATTCCGAGAACAATGGAAGAGTTCCGAAACATTTTTAAACTTCAGCGGAATTCCGAGAACAATGGAAGAGTTCCGAAGCATTTTTAAACTTCAGCGGAATTCCGAGAACAATGGAAGAGTTCCGAAACATTTTTAAACTTCAGCGGAATTCCGAGAACAATGGAAGAGTTCCGAAGCATTTTTAAACTTCAGCGGAATTCCGAGAACAATGGAAGAGTTCCGAAGCATTTTTAAACTTCAGCGGAATTCCGAGAACAATGGAAAAGTTCCGAAGCATCTTTAAACTTCAGCAGAATTCCGAGAACAATGGAAGCGTTCCGGAGCATTTTTAAACTTCAGCAGAATTCCGAGAACAATGGAAGAGTTCCGAAGCATTTTTAAACTTCAGCGGAATTCCGAGAACAATGGAAGTGTTCCGAAGCATTTTTAAACTTCAGCGGAATTCCGAGAACAATGGAAGAGTTCCAAAGCATTTTTATATGTCAGCGGAATTCCGAGAACAATGGAAGAGTTCCGAAGCATTTTTAAACTTCAGCGGAATTCCGAGAACAATGGAAGAGTTCCGAAGCATTTTTAAACTTCAGCGGAATTCCGAGAACAATGGAAGAGTTCCGAAGCATTTTTAAACTTCAGCGGAATTCCGAGAACAATGGAAGAGTTCCGAAGCATTTTTAAACTTCAGCGGAATTCCGAGAACAATGGAAAAGTTCCGAAGCATCTTTAAACTTCAGCAGAATTCCGAGAACAATGGAAGCGTTCCGGAGCATTTTTAAACTTCAGCGGAATTCCGAGAACAATGGAAGAGTTCCGAAGCATTTTTAAACTTCAGCGGAATTCCGAGAACAATGGTAGAGTTCCGAAGCATCTTTAAACTTCAGCAGAATTCCGAGAACAATAGAAGCGTTCCGGAGCATTTTTAAACTTCAGCGGAATTCCGAGAACAATGGAAGCGTTCCGGAGCATTTTTAAACTTCAGCGGAATTCCGAGAACAATGGAAGAGTTCCGAAGCATTTTTAAACTTCAGCGGAATTCCGAGAACAATGGAAGTGTTCCGAAGCATTTTTAAACTTCAGCGGAATTCCGAGAGCAATGGAAGAGTTCCAAAGCATTTTTATATGTCAGCGGAATTCCGAGAACAATGGAAGAGTTCCGAAGCATTTTTAAACTTCAGCGGAATTCCGAGAACAATGGAAGAGTTCCGAAGCATTTTTAAATTTCAGCGGAATTCCGAGAACAATGGAAGAGTTCCACAGCATTTTTAAACTTCAGTGGAAATCTGAGAACAATGGAAGAGTTCCAAAGCATTTTTAAATTTCAGCGGAATTCCGAGAACAATGGAAGAGTTCCGAAACATTTTTAAACTTCAGCGGAATTTCGACAACAATGGAAGAGTTCCGAAGCATTTTTAAACTTCAGCGGAATTCCGAGAACAATGGAAGAGTTCCGAAGCATTTTTAAACTTCAGCGGAATTCCGAGAACAATGGAAGAGTTCCGAAGCATTTTTAAACTTCAGCGGAATTCAGAGAACAATGGAAGTGTTCCGAAGCATTTTTAAACTTCAGCGGAATTCCGAGAACAATGGAAGAGTTCCAAAGCATTTTTATATGTCAGCGGAATTCCGAGAACAATGGAAGAGTTCCGAAGCATTTTTAAACTTCAGCGGAATTCCGAGAACAATGGAAGAGTTCCGAAGCATTTTTAAACTTCAGCGGAATTCCGAGAACAATGGAAGTGTTCCGAAGCATTTTTAAACTTCAGCGGAATTCCGAGAACAATGGAAGAGTTCCAAAGTATTTTTATATGTCAGCGGAATTCCGAGAACAATGGAAGAGTTCCGAAGCATATTTAAACTTCAGCGGAATTCCGAGAACAATGAAAGAGTTTCGAAACATTTTTAAACTTCAGCGGAATTCCGAGAACAATGGAAGAGTTCCGAAGCATTTTTAAACTTCAGCGGAATTCCGAGAACAATGGAAGAGTTCCGAAGCATTTTTAAACTTCAGCGGAATTCCGAGAACAATGGAAGAGTTCCGAAACATTTTTAAACTTCAGCGGAATTCCGAGAACAATGGAAGAGTTCCAAAGCATTTTTATATGTCAGCGGAATTCCGAGAACAATGGAAGAGTTCCGAATCATTTTTAAACTTCAGCGTAATTCCGAGAACAATGGAAGAGTTCAGAAGCATTTTTAAACTTCAGCGGAATTCCGAGAACAATGGAAGAGTTCCAAAGCATTTTTAAACTTCAGCAGAATTCCAAGAACAATGAAAGAGTTCCGAAGCATTTTTAAACTTCAGCAGAATTCCGAGAACAATGGAAGAGTTCCGAAACATTTTTAAACTTCAGCGGAATTCCGAGAACAATGGAAGAGTTCCGAAGCATTTTTAAAGTTCAGCGGAATTCCGAGAACAATGGAAGAGTTCCGAAGCATTTTTAAACTTCAGCGGAATTCCGAGAACAATGGAAAAGTTCCGAAGCATCTTTAAACTTCAGCAGAATTCCGAGAACAATGGAAGCGTTCCGGAGCATTTTTAAACTTCAGCGGAATTCCGAGAACAATGGAAGAGTTCCAAAGCATTTTTATATGTCAGCGGAATTCCGAGAACAATGGAAGAGTTCCGAAGCATTTTTAAACTTCAGCGGAATTCCGAGAACAATGGAAGAGTTCCGAAGCATTTTTAAACTTCAGCGGAATTCCGAGAACAATGGAAAAGTTCCGAAGCATCTTTAAACTTCAGCAGAATTCCGAGAACAATGGAAGCGTTCCGAAGCATTTTTAAACTTCAGCAGAATTCCGAGAACAATGGAAGAGTTCCGAAACATTTTTAAACTTCAGCGGAATTCCGAGAACAATGGAAGTGTTCCGAAGCATTTTTAAACTTCAGCGGAATTCCGAGAACAATGGAAGAGTTCCAAAGCATTTTTATATGTCAGCGGAATTCCGAGAACAATGGAAGAGTTCCGAAACATTTTTAAACTTCAGCGGAATTTCGAGAACAATGGAAGAGTTCTGAAGCATTTTTAAACTTCAGCGGAATTCCGAGAACAATGGAAGAGTTCCGAAGCATTTTTAAACTTCAGCGGAATTCCGAGAACAATGGAAGAGTTCCGAAGCATTTTTAAACTTCAGCGGAATTCCGAGAACAATGGAAGAGTTCCGAAGCATTTTTAAACTTCAGCGGAATTCCGAGAACAATGGAAGAGTTCCGAAGCATTTTTAAACTTCAGCGGAATTCCGAGAACAATGGAAAAGTTCCGAAGCATCTTTAAACTTCAGCAGAATTCCGAGAACAATGGAAGCGTTCCGGAGCATTTTTAAACTTCAGCGGAATTCCGAGAACAATGGAAGAGTTCCGAAGCATTTTTAAACTTCAGCGGAATTCCGAGAACAATGGTAGAGTTCCGAAGCATCTTTAAACTTCAGCAGAATTCCGAGAACAATGGAAGCGTTCCGGAGCATTTTTAAACTTCAGCGGAATTCCGAGAACAATGGAAGCGTTCCGGAGCATTTTTAAACTTCAGCAGAATTCCGAGAACAATGGAAGAGTTCCGAAGCATTTTTAAACTTCAGCGGAATTCCGAGAACAATGGAAGTGTTCCGAAGCATTTTTAAACTTCAGCGGAATTCCGAGAGCAATGGAAGAGTTCCAAAGCATTTTTATATGTCAGCGGAATTCCGAGAACAATGGAAGAGTTCCGAAGCATTTTTAAACTTCAGCGGAATTCCGAGAACAATGGAAGAGTTCCGAAGCATTTTTAAACTTCAGCGGAATTCCGAGAACAATGGAAGAGTTCCACAGCATTTTTAAACTTCAGTGGAAATCTGAGAACAATGGAAGAGTTCCAAAGCATTTTTAAATTTCAGCGGAATTCCGAGAACAATGGAAGAGTTCCGAAACATTTTTAAACTTCAGCGGAATTTCGAGAACAATGGAAGAGTTCCGAAGCATTTTTAAACTTCAGCGGAATTCCGAGAACAATGGAAGAGTTCCGAAGCATTTTTAAACTTCAGCGGAATTCCGAGAACAATGGAAGAGTTCCGAAGCATTTTTAAACTTCAGCGGAATTCCGAGAACAATGGAAGAGTTCCGAAGCATTTTTAAATTTCAGCGGAATTCCGAGAACAATGGAAGAGTTCCACAGCATTTTTAAACTTCAGTGGAAATCTGAGAACAATGGAAGAGTTCCAAAGCATTTTTAAATTTCAGCGGAATTCCGAGAACAATGGAAGAGTTCCGAAACATTTTTAAACTTCAGCGGAATTTCGACAACAATGGAAGAGTTCCGAAGCATTTTTAAACTTCAGCGGAATTCCGAGAACAATGGAAGTGTTCCGAAGCATTTTTAAACTTCAGCGGAATTCCGAGAACAATGGAAGAGTTCCAAAGCATTTTTATATGTCAGCGGAATTCCGAGAACAATGGAAGAGTTCCGAAGCATTTTTAAACTTCAGCGGAATTCCGAGAACAATGGTAGAGTTCCGAAGCATTTTTAAACTTCAGCGGAATTCCGAGAACAATGGAAGTGTTCCGAAGCATTTTTAAACTTCAGCGGAATTCCGAGAACAATGGAAGAGTTCCAAAGCATTTTTATATGTCAGCGGAATTCCGAGAACAATGGAAGAGTTCCGAAGCATTTTTAAACTTCAGCGGAATTCCGAGAACAATGAAAGAGTTTCGAAACATTTTTAAACTTCAGCGGAATTCCGAGAACAATGGAAGAGTTCCGAAGCATTTTTAAACTTCAGCGGAATTCCGAGAACAATGGAAGAGTTCCGAAGCATTTTTAAACTTCAGCGGAATTCCGAGAACAATGGAAGAGTTCCGAAACATTTTTAAACTTCAGCGGAATTCCGAGAACAATGGAAGAGTTCCAAAGCATTTTTATATGTCAGCGGAATTCCGAGAACAATGGAAGAGTTCCGAATCATTTTTAAACTTCAGCGTAATTCCGAGAACAATGGAAGAGTTCAGAAGCATTTTTAAACTTCAGCGGAATTCTGAGAACAATGGAAGAGTTCCAAAACATTTTTAAACTTCAGCGGAATTCCGAGAACAATGAAAGAGTTCCGAAGCATTTTTAAACTTCAGCAGAATTCCGAGAACAATGGAAGAGTTCCGAAACATTTTTAAACTTCAGCGGAATTCCGAGAACAATGGAAGAGTTCCGAAGCATTTTTAAACTTCAGCGGAATTCCGAGAACAATGGAAGAGTTCCGAAGCATTTTTAAACTTCAGCGGAATTCCGAGAACAATGGAAAAGTTCCGAAGCATCTTTAAACTTCAGCAGAATTCCGAGAACAATGGAAGCGTTCCGGAGCATTTTTAAACTTCAGCGGAATTCCGAGAACAATGGAAGAGTTCCAAAGCATTTTTATATGTCAGCGGAATTCCGAGAACAATGGAAGAGTTCCGAAGCATTTTTAAACTTCAGCGGAATTCCGAGAACAATGAAAGAGTTTCGAAACATTTTTAAACTTCAGCGGAATTCCGAGAACAATGGAAGAGTTCCAAAGCATTTTTAAACTTCAGCGGAATTCCGAGAACAATGAAAGAGTTCCGAAGCATTTTTAAACTTCAGCAGAATTCCGAGAACAATGGAAGAGTTCCGAAACATTTTTAAACTTCAGCGGAATTCCGAGAACAATGGAAGAGTTCCGAAGCATTTTTAAACTTCAGCGGAATTCCGAGAACAATGGAAGAGTTCCGAAACATTTTTAAACTTCAGCGGAATTCCGAGAACAATGGAAGAGTTCCGAAGCATTTTTAAACTTCAGCGGAATTCCGAGAACAATGGAAGAGTTCCGAAGCATTTTTAAACTTCAGCGGAATTCCGAGAACAATGGAAAAGTTCCGAAGCATCTTTAAACTTCAGCAGAATTCCGAGAACAATGGAAGCGTTCCGGAGCATTTTTAAACTTCAGCAGAATTCCGAGAACAATGGAAGAGTTCCGAAGCATTTTTAAACTTCAGCGGAATTCCGAGAACAATGGAAGTGTTCCGAAGCATTTTTAAACTTCAGCGGAATTCCGAGAACAATGGAAGAGTTCCAAAGCATTTTTATATGTCAGCGGAATTCCGAGAACAATGGAAGAGTTCCGAAACATTTTTAAACTTCAGCGGAATTTCGAGAACAATGGAAGAGTTCTGAAGCATTTTTAAACTTCAGCGGAATTCCGAGAACAATGGAAGAGTTCCGAAGCATTTTTAAACTTCAGCGGAATTCCGAGAACAATGGAAGAGTTCCGAAGCATTTTTAAACTTCAGCGGAATTCCGAGAACAATGGAAGAGTTCCGAAGCATTTTTAAACTTCAGCGGAATTCCGAGAACAATGGAAGAGTTCCGAAGCATTTTTAAACTTCAGCGGAATTCCGAGAACAATGGAAAAGTTCCGAAGCATCTTTAAACTTCAGCAGAATTCCGAGAACAATGGAAGCGTTCCGGAGCATTTTTAAACTTCAGCGGAATTCCGAGAACAATGGAAGAGTTCCGAAGCATTTTTAAACTTCAGCGGAATTCCGAGAACAATGGTAGAGTTCCGAAGCATCTTTAAACTTCAGCAGAATTCCGAGAACAATAGAAGCGTTCCGGAGCATTTTTAAACTTCAGCGGAATTCCGAGAACAATGGAAGCGTTCCGGAGCATTTTTAAACTTCAGCGGAATTCCGAGAACAATGGAAGAGTTCCGAAGCATTTTTAAACTTCAGCGGAATTCCGAGAACAATGGAAGTGTTCCGAAGCATTTTTAAACTTCAGCGGAATTCCGAGAGCAATGGAAGAGTTCCAAAGCATTTTTATATGTCAGCGGAATTCCGAGAACAATGGAAGAGTTCCGAAGCATTTTTAAACTTCAGCGGAATTCCGAGAACAATGGAAGAGTTCCGAAGCATTTTTAAATTTCAGCGGAATTCCGAGAACAATGGAAGAGTTCCACAGCATTTTTAAACTTCAGTGGAAATCTGAGAACAATGGAAGAGTTCCAAAGCATTTTTAAATTTCAGCGGAATTCCGAGAACAATGGAAGAGTTCCGAAACATTTTTAAACTTCAGCGGAATTCCGAGAACAATGGAAGTGTTCCGAAGCATTTTTAAACTTCAGCGGAATTCCGAGAACAATGGAAGAGTTCCAAAGCATTTTTATATGTCAGCGGAATTCCGAGAACAATGGAAGAGTTCCGAAGCATTTTTAAACTTCAGCGGAATTCCGAGAACAATGAAAGAGTTTCGAAACATTTTTAAACTTCAGCGGAATTCCGAGAACAATGGAAGAGTTCCGAAGCATTTTTAAACTTCAGCGGAATTCCGAGAACAATGGAAGAGTTCCGAAGCATTTTTAAACTTCAGCGGAATTCCGAGAACAATGGAAGAGTTCCGAAACATTTTTAAACTTCAGCGGAATTCCGAGAACAATGGAAGAGTTCCAAAGCATTTTTATATGTCAGCGGAATTCCGAGAACAATGGAAGAGTTCCGAATCATTTTTAAACTTCAGCGTAATTCCGAGAACAATGGAAGAGTTCAGAAGCATTTTTAAACTTCAGCGGAATTCTGAGAACAATGGAAGAGTTCCAAAACATTTTTAAACTTCAGCGGAATTCCGAGAACAATGAAAGAGTTCCGAAGCATTTTTAAACTTCAGCAGAATTCCGAGAACAATGGAAGAGTTCCGAAACATTTTTAAACTTCAGCGGAATTCCGAGAACAATGGAAGAGTTCCGAAGCATTTTTAAACTTCAGCGGAATTCCGAGAACAATGGAAGAGTTCCGAAGCATTTTTAAACTTCAGCGGAATTCCGAGAACAATGGAAAAGTTCCGAAGCATCTTTAAACTTCAGCAGAATTCCGAGAACAATGGAAGCGTTCCGGAGCATTTTTAAACTTCAGCGGAATTCCGAGAACAATGGAAGAGTTCCAAAGCATTTTTATATGTCAGCGGAATTCCGAGAACAATGGAAGAGTTCCGAAGCATTTTTAAACTTCAGCGGAATTCCGAGAACAATGAAAGAGTTTCGAAACATTTTTAAACTTCAGCGGAATTCCGAGAACAATGGAAGAGTTCCAAAGCATTTTTAAACTTCAGCGGAATTCCGAGAACAATGAAAGAGTTCCGAAGCATTTTTAAACTTCAGCAGAATTCCGAGAACAATGGAAGAGTTCCGAAACATTTTTAAACTTCAGCGGAATTCCGAGAACAATGGAAGAGTTCCGAAGCATTTTTAAACTTCAGCGGAATTCCGAGAACAATGGAAGAGTTCCGAAACATTTTTAAACTTCAGCGGAATTCCGAAAACAATGGAAGAGTTCTGAAGCATTTTTAAACTTCAGCGGAATTCCGAGAACAATGGAAGAGTTCCGAAGCATTTTTAAACTTCAGCGGAATTCCGAGAACAATGGAAAAGTTCCGAAGCATCTTTAAACTTCAGCAGAATTCCGAGAACAATGGAAGCGTTCCGGAGCATTTTTAAACTTCAGCAGAATTCCGAGAACAATGGAAGAGTTCCGAAGCATTTTTAAACTTCAGCGGAATTCCGAGAACAATGGAAGTGTTCCGAAGCATTTTTAAACTTCAGCGGAATTCCGAGAACAATGGAAGAGTTCCAAAGCATTTTTATATGTCAGCGGAATTCCGAGAACAATGGAAGAGTTCCGAAACATTTTTAAACTTCAGCGGAATTTCGAGAACAATGGAAGAGTTCTGAAGCATTTTTAAACTTCAGCGGAATTCCGAGAACAATGGAAGAGTTCCGAAGCATTTTTAAACTTCAGCGGAATTCCGAGAACAATGGAAGAGTTCCGAAGCATTTTTAAACTTCAGCGGAATTCCGAGAACAATGGAAGAGTTCCGAAGCATTTTTAAACTTCAGCGGAATTCCGAGAACAATGGAAGAGTTCCGAAGCATTTTTAAACTTCAGCGGAATTCCGAGAACAATGGAAAAGTTCCGAAGCATCTTTAAACTTCAGCAGAATTCCGAGAACAATGGAAGCGTTCCGGAGCATTTTTAAACTTCAGCGGAATTCCGAGAACAATGGAAGAGTTCCGAAGCATTTTTAAACTTCAGCGGAATTCCGAGAACAATGGTAGAGTTCCGAAGCATCTTTAAACTTCAGCAGAATTCCGAGAACAATAGAAGCGTTCCGGAGCATTTTTAAACTTCAGCGGAATTCCGAGAACAATGGAAGCGTTCCGGAGCATTTTTAAACTTCAGCGGAATTCCGAGAACAATGGAAGAGTTCCGAAGCATTTTTAAACTTCAGCGGAATTCCGAGAACAATGGAAGTGTTCCGAAGCATTTTTAAACTTCAGCGGAATTCCGAGAGCAATGGAAGAGTTCCAAAGCATTTTTATATGTCAGCGGAATTCCGAGAACAATGGAAGAGTTCCGAAGCATTTTTAAACTTCAGCGGAATTCCGAGAACAATGGAAGAGTTCCGAAGCATTTTTAAATTTCAGCGGAATTCCGAGAACAATGGAAGAGTTCCACAGCATTTTTAAACTTCAGTGGAAATCTGAGAACAATGGAAGAGTTCCAAAGCATTTTTAAATTTCAGCGGAATTCCGAGAACAATGGAAGAGTTCCGAAACATTTTTAAACTTCAGCGGAATTCCGAGAACAATGGAAGTGTTCCGAAGCATTTTTAAACTTCAGCGGAATTCCGAGAACAATGGAAGAGTTCCAAAGCATTTTTATATGTCAGCGGAATTCCGAGAACAATGGAAGAGTTCCGAAGCATTTTTAAACTTCAGCGGAATTCCGAGAACAATGAAAGAGTTTCGAAACATTTTTAAACTTCAGCGGAATTCCGAGAACAATGGAAGAGTTCCGAAGCATTTTTAAACTTCAGCGGAATTCCGAGAACAATGGAAGAGTTCCGAAGCATTTTTAAACTTCAGCGGAATTCCGAGAACAATGGAAGAGTTCCGAAACATTTTTAAACTTCAGCGGAATTCCGAGAACAATGGAAGAGTTCCAAAGCATTTTTATATGTCAGCGGAATTCCGAGAACAATGGAAGAGTTCCGAATCATTTTTAAACTTCAGCGTAATTCCGAGAACAATGGAAGAGTTCAGAAGCATTTTTAAACTTCAGCGGAATTCTGAGAACAATGGAAGAGTTCCAAAACATTTTTAAACTTCAGCGGAATTCCGAGAACAATGAAAGAGTTCCGAAGCATTTTTAAACTTCAGCAGAATTCCGAGAACAATGGAAGAGTTCCGAAACATTTTTAAACTTCAGCGGAATTCCGAGAACAATGGAAGAGTTCCGAAGCATTTTTAAACTTCAGCGGAATTCCGAGAACAATGGAAGAGTTCCGAAGCATTTTTAAACTTCAGCGGAATTCCGAGAACAATGGAAAAGTTCCGAAGCATCTTTAAACTTCAGCAGAATTCCGAGAACAATGGAAGCGTTCCGGAGCATTTTTAAACTTCAGCGGAATTCCGAGAACAATGGAAGAGTTCCAAAGCATTTTTATATGTCAGCGGAATTCCGAGAACAATGGAAGAGTTCCGAAGCATTTTTAAACTTCAGCGGAATTCCGAGAACAATGAAAGAGTTTCGAAACATTTTTAAACTTCAGCGGAATTCCGAGAACAATGGAAGAGTTCCAAAGCATTTTTAAACTTCAGCGGAATTCCGAGAACAATGAAAGAGTTCCGAAGCATTTTTAAACTTCAGCAGAATTCCGAGAACAATGGAAGAGTTCCGAAACATTTTTAAACTTCAGCGGAATTCCGAGAACAATGGAAGAGTTCCGAAGCATTTTTAAACTTCAGCGGAATTCCGAGAACAATGGAAGAGTTCCGAAACATTTTTAAACTTCAGCGGAATTCCGAAAACAATGGAAGAGTTCTGAAGCATTTTTAAACTTCAGCGGAATTCCGAGAACAATGGAAGAGTTCCGAAGCATTTTTAAACTTCAGCGGAATTCCGAGAACAATGGAAAAGTTCCGAAGCATCTTTAAACTTCAGCAGAATTCCGAGAACAATGGAAGCGTTCCGGAGCATTTTTAAACTTCAGCAGAATTCCGAGAACAATGGAAGAGTTCCGAAGCATTTTTAAACTTCAGCGGAATTCCGAGAACAATGGAAGTGTTCCGAAGCATTTTTAAACTTCAGCGGAATTCCGAGAACAATGGAAGAGTTCCAAAGCATTTTTATATGTCAGCGGAATTCCGAGAACAATGGAAGAGTTCCGAAACATTTTTAAACTTCAGCGGAATTTCGAGAACAATGGAAGAGTTCTGAAGCATTTTTAAACTTCAGCGGAATTCCGAGAACAATGGAAGAGTTCCGAAGCATTTTTAAACTTCAGCGGAATTCCGAGAACAATGGAAGAGTTCCGAAGCATTTTTAAACTTCAGCGGAATTCCGAGAACAATGGAAGAGTTCCGAAGCATTTTTAAACTTCAGCGGAATTCCGAGAACAATGGAAGAGTTCCGAAGCATTTTTAAACTTCAGCGGAATTCCGAGAACAATGGAAAAGTTCCGAAGCATCTTTAAACTTCAGCAGAATTCCGAGAACAATGGAAGCGTTCCGGAGCATTTTTAAACTTCAGCGGAATTCCGAGAACAATGGAAGAGTTCCGAAGCATTTTTAAACTTCAGCGGAATTCCGAGAACAATGGTAGAGTTCCGAAGCATCTTTAAACTTCAGCAGAATTCCGAGAACAATAGAAGCGTTCCGGAGCATTTTTAAACTTCAGCGGAATTCCGAGAACAATGGAAGCGTTCCGGAGCATTTTTAAACTTCAGCGGAATTCCGAGAACAATGGAAGAGTTCCGAAGCATTTTTAAACTTCAGCGGAATTCCGAGAACAATGGAAGTGTTCCGAAGCATTTTTAAACTTCAGCGGAATTCCGAGAGCAATGGAAGAGTTCCAAAGCATTTTTATATGTCAGCGGAATTCCGAGAACAATGGAAGAGTTCCGAAGCATTTTTAAACTTCAGCGGAATTCCGAGAACAATGGAAGAGTTCCGAAGCATTTTTAAATTTCAGCGGAATTCCGAGAACAATGGAAGAGTTCCACAGCATTTTTAAACTTCAGTGGAAATCTGAGAACAATGGAAGAGTTCCAAAGCATTTTTAAATTTCAGCGGAATTCCGAGAACAATGGAAGAGTTCCGAAACATTTTTAAACTTCAGCGGAATTTCGACAACAATGGAAGAGTTCCGAAGCATTTTTAAACTTCAGCGGAATTCCGAGAACAATGGAAGAGTTCCGAAGCATTTTTATATGTCAGCGGAATTCCGAGAACAATGGAAGAGTTCCGAAGCATTTTTAAACTTCAGCGGAATTCCGAGAACAATGGAAGAGTTCCGAAGCATTTTTAAACTTCAGCGGTATTCCGAGAACAATGGAAGAGTTCCGAAGCATTTTTAAACTTCAGCGGAATTCCGAGAACAATGGAAGAGTTCCGAAGCATTTTTAAACTTCAGCGGAATTCCGAGAACAATGGAAGTGTTCCGAAGCATTTTTAAACTTCAGCGGAATTCCGAGAACAATGGAAGAGTTCCAAAGCATTTTTATATGTCAGCGGAATTCCGAGAACAATGGAAGAGTTCGGAAGCATTTTTAAACTTCAGCGGAATTCCGAGAACAATGGTAGAGTTCCGAAGCATTTTTAAACTTCAGCGGAATTCCGAGAACAATGGAAGTGTTCCGAAGCATTTTTAAACTTCAGCGGAATTCCGAGAACAATGGAAGAGTTCCAAAGCATTTTTATATGTCAGCGGAATTCTGAGAACAATGGAAGAGTTCCGAAGCATTTTTAAACTTCAGCGGAATTCCGAGAACAATGAAAGAGTTTCGAAACATTTTTAAACTTCAGCGGAATTCCGAGAACAATGGAAGAGTTCCGAAGCATTTTTAAACTTCAGCGGAATTCCGAGAACAATGGAAGAGTTCCGAAGCATTTTTAAACTTCAGCGGAATTCCGAGAACAATGGAAGAGTTCCGAAACATTTTTAAACTTCAGCGGAATTCCGAGAACAATGGAAGAGTTCCAAAGCATTTTTATATGTCAGCGGAATTCCGAGAACAATGGAAGAGTTCCGAATCATTTTTAAACTTCAGCGTAATTCCGAGAACAATGGAAGAGTTCAGAAGCATTTTTAAACTTCAGCGGAATTCTGAGAACAATGGAAGAGTTCCAAAGCATTTTTAAACTTCAGCGGAATTCCGAGAACAATGAAAGAGTTCCGAAGCATTTTTAAACTTCAGCAGAATTCCGAGAACAATGGAAGAGTTCCGAAACATTTTTAAACTTCAGCGGAATTCCGAGAACAATGGAAGAGTTCCGAAGCATTTTTAAACTTCAGCGGAATTCCGAGAACAATGGAAGAGTTCCGAAGCATTTTTAAACTTCAGCGGAATTCCGAGAACAATGGAAAAGTTCCGAAGCATCTTTAAACTTCAGCAGAATTCCGAGAACAATGGAAGCGTTCCGGAGCATTTTTAAACTTCAGCGGAATTCCGAGAACAATGGAAGAGTTCCAAAGCATTTTTATATGTCAGCGGAATTCCGAGAACAATGGAAGAGTTCCGAAGCATTTTTAAACTTCAGCGGAATTCCGAGAACAATGAAAGAGTTTCGAAACATTTTTAAACTTCAGCGGAATTCCGAGAACAATGGAAGAGTTCCAAAGCATTTTTAAACTTCAGCGGAATTCCGAGAACAATGAAAGAGTTCCGAAGCATTTTTAAACTTCAGCAGAATTCCGAGAACAATGGAAGAGTTCCGAAACATTTTTAAACTTCAGCGGAATTCCGAGAACAATGGAAGAGTTCCGAAGCATTTTTAAACTTCAGCGGAATTCCGAGAACAATGGAAGAGTTCCGAAACATTTTTAAACTTCAGCGGAATTCCGAGAACAATGGAAGAGTTCCGAAGCATTTTTAAACTTCAGCGGAATTCCGAGAACAATGGAAGAGTTCCGAAGCATTTTTAAACTTCAGCGGAATTCCGAGAACAATGGAAAAGTTCCGAAGCATCTTTAAACTTCAGCAGAATTCCGAGAACAATGGAAGCGTTCCGGAGCATTTTTAAACTTCAGCAGAATTCCGAGAACAATGGAAGAGTTCCGAAGCATTTTTAAACTTCAGCGGAATTCCGAGAACAATGGAAGTGTTCCGAAGCATTTTTAAACTTCAGCGGAATTCCGAGAACAATGGAAGAGTTCCAAAGCATTTTTATATGTCAGCGGAATTCCGAGAACAATGGAAGAGTTCCGAAACATTTTTAAACTTCAGCGGAATTTCGAGAACAATGGAAGAGTTCTGAAGCATTTTTAAACTTCAGCGGAATTCCGAGAACAATGGAAGAGTTCCGAAGCATTTTTAAACTTCAGCGGAATTCCGAGAACAATGGAAGAGTTCCGAAGCATTTTTAAACTTCAGCGGAATTCCGAGAACAATGGAAGAGTTCCGAAGCATTTTTAAACTTCAGCGGAATTCCGAGAACAATGGAAGAGTTCCGAAGCATTTTTAAACTTCAGCGGAATTCCGAGAACAATGGAAAAGTTCCGAAGCATCTTTAAACTTCAGCAGAATTCCGAGAACAATGGAAGCGTTCCGGAGCATTTTTAAACTTCAGCGGAATTCCGAGAACAATGGAAGAGTTCCGAAGCATTTTTAAACTTCAGCGGAATTCCGAGAACAATGGTAGAGTTCCGAAGCATCTTTAAACTTCAGCAGAATTCCGAGAACAATAGAAGCGTTCCGGAGCATTTTTAAACTTCAGCGGAATTCCGAGAACAATGGAAGCGTTCCGGAGCATTTTTAAACTTCAGCGGAATTCCGAGAACAATGGAAGTGTTCCGAAGCATTTTTAAACTTCAGCGGAATTCCGAGAGCAATGGAAGAGTTCCAAAGCATTTTTATATGTCAGCGGAATTCCGAGAACAATGGAAGAGTTCCGAAGCATTTTTAAACTTCAGCGGAATTCCGAGAACAATGGAAGAGTTCCGAAGCATTTTTAAATTTCAGCGGAATTCCGAGAACAATGGAAGAGTTCCACAGCATTTTTAAACTTCAGTGGAAATCTGAGAACAATGGAAGAGTTCCAAAGCATTTTTAAATTTCAGCGGAATTCCGAGAACAATGGAAGAGTTCCGAAACATTTTTAAACTTCAGCGGAATTTCGACAACAATGGAAGAGTTCCGAAGCATTTTTAAACTTCAGCGGAATTCCGAGAACAATGGAAGAGTTCCGAAGCATTTTTAAACTTCAGCGGAATTCCGAGAACAATGGAAGAGTTCCGAAGCATTTTTAAACTTCAGCGGAATTCAGAGAACAATGGAAGTGTTCCGAAGCATTTTTAAACTTCAGCGGAATTCCGAGAACAATGGAAGAGTTCCAAAGCATTTTTATATGTCAGCGGAATTCCGAGAACAATGGAAGAGTTCCGAAGCATTTTTAAACTTCAGCGGAATTCCGAGAACAATGGAAGAGTTCCGAAGCATTTTTAAACTTCAGCGGTATTCCGAGAACAATGGAAGAGTTCCGAAGCATTTTTAAACTTCAGCGGAATTCCGAGAACAATGGAAGAGTTCCGAAGCATTTTTAAACTTCAGCGGAATTCCGAGAACAATGGAAGTGTTCCGAAGCATTTTTAAACTTCAGCGGAATTCCGAGAACAATGGAAGAGTTCCAAAGTATTTTTATATGTCAGCGGAATTCCGAGAACAATGGAAGAGTTCCGAAGCATATTTAAACTTCAGCGGAATTCCGAGAACAATGAAAGAGTTTCGAAACATTTTTAAACTTCAGCGGAATTCCGAGAACAATGGAAGAGTTCCGAAGCATTTTTAAACTTCAGCGGAATTCCGAGAACAATGGAAGAGTTCCGAAGCATTTTTAAACTTCAGCGGAATTCCGAGAACAATGGAAGAGTTCCGAAACATTTTTAAACTTCAGCGGAATTCCGAGAACAATGGAAGAGTTCCAAAGCATTTTTATATGTCAGCGGAATTCCGAGAACAATGGAAGAGTTCCGAATCATTTTTAAACTTCAGCGTAATTCCGAGAACAATGGAAGAGTTCAGAAGCATTTTTAAACTTCAGCGGAATTCCGAGAACAATGGAAGAGTTCCAAAGCATTTTTAAACTTCAGCAGAATTCCAAGAACAATGAAAGAGTTCCGAAGCATTTTTAAACTTCAGCAGAATTCCGAGAACAATGGAAGAGTTCCGAAACATTTTTAAACTTCAGCGGAATTCCGAGAACAATGGAAGAGTTCCGAAGCATTTTTAAAGTTCAGCGGAATTCCGAGAACAATGGAAGAGTTCCGAAGCATTTTTAAACTTCAGCGGAATTCCGAGAACAATGGAAAAGTTCCGAAGCATCTTTAAACTTCAGCAGAATTCCGAGAACAATGGAAGCGTTCCGGAGCATTTTTAAACTTCAGCGGAATTCCGAGAACAATGGAAGAGTTCCAAAGCATTTTTATATGTCAGCGGAATTCCGAGAACAATGGAAGAGTTCCGAAGCATTTTTAAACTTCAGCGGAATTCCGAGAACAATGGAAGAGTTCCGAAGCATTTTTAAACTTCAGCGGAATTCCGAGAACAATGGAAAAGTTCCGAAGCATCTTTAAACTTCAGCAGAATTCCGAGAACAATGGAAGCGTTCCGGAGCATTTTTAAACTTCAGCGGAATTCCGAGAACAATGGAAGAGTTCCGAAGCATTTTTAAACTTCAGCGGAATTCCGAGAACAATGGTAGAGTTCCGAAGCATCTTTAAACTTCAGCAGAATTCCGAGAACAATAGAAGCGTTCCGGAGCATTTTTAAACTTCAGCGGAATTCCGAGAACAATGGAAGCGTTCCGGAGCATTTTTAAACTTCAGCGGAATTCCGAGAACAATGGAAGAGTTCCGAAGCATTTTTAAACTTCAGCGGAATTCCGAGAACAATGGAAGTGTTCCGAAGCATTTTTAAACTTCAGCGGAATTCCGAGAGCAATGGAAGAGTTCCAAAGCATTTTTATATGTCAGCGGAATTCCGAGAACAATGGAAGAGTTCCGAAGCATTTTTAAACTTCAGCGGAATTCCGAGAACAATGGAAGAGTTCCGAAGCATTTTTAAATTTCAGCGGAATTCCGAGAACAATGGAAGAGTTCCACAGCATTTTTAAACTTCAGTGGAAATCTGAGAACAATGGAAGAGTTCCAAAGCATTTTTAAATTTCAGCGGAATTCCGAGAACAATGGAAGAGTTCCGAAACATTTTTAAACTTCAGCGGAATTTCGACAACAATGGAAGAGTTCCGAAGCATTTTTAAACTTCAGCGGAATTCCGAGAACAATGGAAGAGTTCCGAAGCATTTTTATATGTCAGCGGAATTCCGAGAACAATGGAAGAGTTCCGAAGCATTTTTAAACTTCAGCGGAATTCCGAGAACAATGGAAGAGTTCCGAAGCATTTTTAAACTTCAGCGGTATTCCGAGAACAATGGAAGAGTTCCGAAGCATTTTTAAACTTCAGCGGAATTCCGAGAACAATGGAAGAGTTCCGAAGCATTTTTAAACTTCAGCGGAATTCCGAGAACAATGGAAGTGTTCCGAAGCATTTTTAAACTTCAGCGGAATTCCGAGAACAATGGAAGAGTTCCAAAGCATTTTTATATGTCAGCGGAATTCCGAGAACAATGGAAGAGTTCCGAAGCATTTTTAAACTTCAGCGGAATTCCGAGAACAATGGTAGAGTTCCGAAGCATTTTTAAACTTCAGCGGAATTCCGAGAACAATGGAAGTGTTCCGAAGCATTTTTAAACTTCAGCGGAATTCCGAGAACAATGGAAGAGTTCCAAAGCATTTTTATATGTCAGCGGAATTCCGAGAACAATGGAAGAGTTCCGAAGCATTTTTAAACTTCAGCGGAATTCCGAGAACAATGAAAGAGTTTCGAAACATTTTTAAACTTCAGCGGAATTCCGAGAACAATGGAAGAGTTCCGAAGCATTTTTAAACTTCAGCGGAATTCCGAGAACAATGGAAGAGTTCCGAAGCATTTTTAAACTTCAGCGGAATTCCGAGAACAATGGAAGAGTTCCGAAACATTTTTAAACTTCAGCGGAATTCCGAGAACAATGGAAGAGTTCCAAAGCATTTTTATATGTCAGCGGAATTCCGAGAACAATGGAAGAGTTCCGAATCATTTTTAAACTTCAGCGTAATTCCGAGAACAATGGAAGAGTTCAGAAGCATTTTTAAACTTCAGCGGAATTCTGAGAACAATGGAAGAGTTCCAAAGCATTTTTAAACTTCAGCGGAATTCCGAGAACAATGAAAGAGTTCCGAAGCATTTTTAAACTTCAGCAGAATTCCGAGAACAATGGAAGAGTTCCGAAACATTTTTAAACTTCAGCGGAATTCCGAGAACAATGGAAGAGTTCCGAAGCATTTTTAAACTTCAGCGGAATTCCGAGAACAATGGAAAAGTTCCGAAGCATCTTTAAACTTCAGCAGAATTCCGAGAACAATGGAAGCGTTCCGGAGCATTTTTAAACTTCAGCGGAATTCCGAGAACAATGGAAGAGTTCCAAAGCATTTTTATATGTCAGCGGAATTCCGAGAACAATGGAAGAGTTCCGAAGCATTTTTAAACTTCAGCGGAATTCCGAGAACAATGAAAGAGTTTCGAAACATTTTTAAACTTCAGCGGAATTCCGAGAACAATGGAAGAGTTCCAAAGCATTTTTAAACTTCAGCGGAATTCCGAGAACAATGAAAGAGTTCCGAAGCATTTTTAAACTTCAGCAGAATTCCGAGAACAATGGAAGAGTTCCGAAACATTTTTAAACTTCAGCGGAATTCCGAGAACAATGGAAGAGTTCCGAAGCATTTTTAAACTTCAGCGGAATTCCGAGAACAATGGAAGAGTTCCGAAACATTTTTAAACTTCAGCGGAATTCCGAGAACAATGGAAGAGTTCCGAAGCATTTTTAAACTTCAGCGGAATTCCGAGAACAATGGAAGAGTTCCGAAGCATTTTTAAACTTCAGCGGAATTCCGAGAACAATGGAAAAGTTCCGAAGCATCTTTAAACTTCAGCAGAATTCCGAGAACAATGGAAGCGTTCCGGAGCATTTTTAAACTTCAGCAGAATTCCGAGAACAATGGAAGAGTTCCGAAGCATTTTTAAACTTCAGCGGAATTCCGAGAACAATGGAAGTGTTCCGAAGCATTTTTAAACTTCAGCGGAATTCCGAGAACAATGGAAGAGTTCCAAAGCATTTTTATATGTCAGCGGAATTCCGAGAACAATGGAAGAGTTCCGAAACATTTTTAAACTTCAGCGGAATTTCGAGAACAATGGAAGAGTTCTGAAGCATTTTTAAACTTCAGCGGAATTCCGAGAACAATGGAAGAGTTCCGAAGCATTTTTAAACTTCAGCGGAATTCCGAGAACAATGGAAGAGTTCCGAAGCATTTTTAAACTTCAGCGGAATTCCGAGAACAATGGAAGAGTTCCGAAGCATTTTTAAACTTCAGCGGAATTCCGAGAACAATGGAAGAGTTCCGAAGCATTTTTAAACTTCAGCGGAATTCCGAGAACAATGGAAAAGTTCCGAAGCATCTTTAAACTTCAGCAGAATTCCGAGAACAATGGAAGCGTTCCGGAGCATTTTTAAACTTCAGCGGAATTCCGAGAACAATGGAAGAGTTCCGAAGCATTTTTAAACTTCAGCGGAATTCCGAGAACAATGGTAGAGTTCCGAAGCATCTTTAAACTTCAGCAGAATTCCGAGAACAATAGAAGCGTTCCGGAGCATTTTTAAACTTCAGCGGAATTCCGAGAACAATGGAAGCGTTCCGGAGCATTTTTAAACTTCAGCGGAATTCCGAGAACAATGGAAGAGTTCCGAAGCATTTTTAAACTTCAGCGGAATTCCGAGAACAATGGAAGTGTTCCGAAGCATTTTTAAACTTCAGCGGAATTCCGAGAGCAATGGAAGAGTTCCAAAGCATTTTTATATGTCAGCGGAATTCCGAGAACAATGGAAGAGTTCCGAAGCATTTTTAAACTTCAGCGGAATTCCGAGAACAATGGAAGAGTTCCGAAGCATTTTTAAATTTCAGCGGAATTCCGAGAACAATGGAAGAGTTCCACAGCATTTTTAAACTTCAGTGGAAATCTGAGAACAATGGAAGAGTTCCAAAGCATTTTTAAATTTCAGCGGAATTCCGAGAACAATGGAAGAGTTCCGAAACATTTTTAAACTTCAGCGGAATTTCGACAACAATGGAAGAGTTCCGAAGCATTTT
Organism: Phyllobates terribilis; assembly: GCF_046119375.1. Classification (NCBI taxonomy): domain Eukaryota; kingdom Metazoa; phylum Chordata; class Amphibia; order Anura; family Dendrobatidae; genus Phyllobates; species Phyllobates terribilis. Next base: position 344,111 of record NW_027363849.1, read on the forward strand.
TAAACTTCAGCGGAATTCCGAGAACAATGGAAGAGTTCCGAAGCATTTTTAAACTTCAGCGGAATTCCGAGAACAATGGAAGAGTTCCGAAGCATTTTTAAACTTCAGCGGAATTCAGAGAACAATGGAAGTGTTCCGAAGCATTTTTAAACTTCAGCGGAATTCCGAGAACAATGGAAGAGTTCCAAAGCATTTTTATATGTCAGCGGAATTCCGAGAACAATGGAAGAGTTCCGAAGCATTTTTAAACTTCAGCGGAATTCCGAGAACAATGGAAGAGTTCCGAAGCATTTTTAAACTTCAGCGGTATTCCGAGAACAATGGAAGAGTTCCGAAGCATTTTTAAACTTCAGCGGAATTCCGAGAACAATGGAAGAGTTCCGAAGCATTTTTAAACTTCAGCGGAATTCCGAGAACAATGGAAGTGTTCCGAAGCATTTTTAAACTTCAGCGGAATTCCGAGAACAATGGAAGAGTTCCAAAGTATTTTTATATGTCAGCGGAATTCCGAGAACAATGGAAGAGTTCCGAAGCATATTTAAACTTCAGCGGAATTCCGAGAACAATGAAAGAGTTTCGAAACATTTTTAAACTTCAGCGGAATTCCGAGAACAATGGAAGAGTTCCGAAGCATTTTTAAACTTCAGCGGAATTCCGAGAACAATGGAAGAGTTCCGAAGCATTTTTAAACTTCAGCGGAATTCCGAGAACAATGGAAGAGTTCCGAAACATTTTTAAACTTCAGCGGAATTCCGAGAACAATGGAAGAGTTCCAAAGCATTTTTATATGTCAGCGGAATTCCGAGAACAATGGAAGAGTTCCGAATCATTTTTAAACTTCAGCGTAATTCCGAGAACAATGGAAGAGTTCAGAAGCATTTTTAAACTTCAGCGGAATTCCGAGAACAATGGAAGAGTTCCAAAGCATTTTTAAACTTCAGCAGAATTCCAAGAACAATGAAAGAGTTCCGAAGCATTTTTAAACTTCAGCAGAATTCCGAGAACAATGGAAGAGTTCCGAAACATTTTTAAACTTCAGCGGAATTCCGAGAACAATGGAAGAGTTCCGAAGCATTTTTAAAGTTCAGCGGAATTCCGAGAACAATGGAAGAGTTCCGAAGCATTTTTAAACTTCAGCGGAATTCCGAGAACAATGGAAAAGTTCCGAAGCATCTTTAAACTTCAGCAGAATTCCGAGAACAATGGAAGCGTTCCGGAGCATTTTTAAACTTCAGCGGAATTCCGAGAACAATGGAAGAGTTCCAAAGCATTTTTATATGTCAGCGGAATTCCGAGAACAATGGAAGAGTTCCGAAGCATTTTTAAACTTCAGCGGAATTCCGAGAACAATGGAAGAGTTCCGAAGCATTTTTAAACTTTAGCGGAATTCCGAGAACAATGGAAAAGTTCCGAAGCATCTTTAAACTTCAGCAGAATTCCGAGAACAATGGAAGCGTTCCGAAGCATTTTTAAACTTCAGCAGAATTCCGAGAACAATGGAAGAGTTCCGAAACATTTTTAAACTTCAGCGGAATTCCGAGAACAATGGAAGTGTTCCGAAGCATTTTTAAACTTCAGCGGAATTCCGAGAACAATGGAAGAGTTCCAAAGCATTTTTATATGTCAGCGGAATTCCGAGAACAATGGAAGAGTTCCGAAACATTTTTAAACTTCAGCGGAATTTCGAGAACAATGGAAGAGTTCTGAAGCATTTTTAAACTTCAGCGGAATTCCGAGAACAATGGAAGAGTTCCGAAGCATTTTTAAACTTCAGCGGAATTCCGAGAACAATGGAAGAGTTCCGAAGCATTTTTAAACTTCAGCGGAATTCCGAGAACAATGGAAGAGTTCCGAAGCATTTTTAAACTTCAGCAGAATTCCGAGAACAATGGAAGCGTTCCGGAGCATTTTTAAACTTCAGCAGAATTCCGAGAACAATGGAAGAGTTCCGAAGCATTTTTAAACTTCAGCGGAATTCCGAGAACAATGGAAGTGTTCCGAAGCATTTTTAAACTTCAGCGGAATTCCGAGAGCAATGGAAGAGTTCCAAAGCATTTTTATATGTCAGCGGAATTCCGAGAACAATGGAAGAGTTCCGAAGCATTTTTAAACTTCAGCGGAATTCCGAGAACAATGGAAGAGTTCCGAAGCATTTTTAAACTTCAGCGGAATTCCGAGAACAATGGAAGAGTTCCACAGCATTTTTAAACTTCAGTGGAAATCTGAGAACAATGGAAGAGTTCCAAAGCATTTTTAAATTTCAGCGGAATTCCGAGAACAATGGAAGAGTTCCGAAACATTTTTAAACTTCAGCGGAATTTCGAGAACAATGGAAGAGTTCCGAAGCATTTTTAAACTTCAGCGGAATTCCGAGAACAATGGAAGAGTTCCGAAGCATTTTTAAACTTCAGCGGAATTCCGAGAACAATGGAAGAGTTCCGAAGCATTTTTAAACTTCAGCGGAATTCCGAGAACAATGGAAGAGTTCCGAAGCATTTTTAAACTTCAGCGGAATTCCGAGAACAATGGAAGAGTTCCGAAGCATTTTTAAACTTCAGCGGTATTCCGAGAACAATGGAAGAGTTCCGAAGCATTTTTAAACTTCAGCGGAATTCCGAGAACAATGGAAGAGTTCCGAAGCATTTTTAAACTTCAGCGGAATTCCGAGAACAATGGAAGTGTTCCGAAGCATTTTTAAACTTCAGCGGAATTCCGAGAACAATGGAAGAGTTCCAAAGCATTTTTATATGTCAGCGGAATTCCGAGAACAATGGAAGAGTTCCGAAGCATTTTTAAACTTCAGCGGAATTCCGAGAACAATGAAAGAGTTTCGAAACATTTTTAAACTTCAGCGGAATTCCGAGAACAATGGAAGAGTTCCGAAGCATTTTTAAACTTCAGCGGAATTCCGAGAACAATGGAAGAGTTCCGAAGCATTTTTAAACTTCAGCGGAATTCCGAGAACAATGGAAGAGTTCCGAAACATTTTTAAACTTCAGCGGAATTCCGAGAACAATGGAAGAGTTCCAAAGCATTTTTATATGTCAGCGGAATTCCGAGAACAATGGAAGAGTTCCGAATCATTTTTAAACTTCAGCGTAATTCCGAGAACAATGGAAGAGTTCAGAAGCATTTTTAAACTTCAGCGGAATTCCGAGAACAATGGAAGAGTTCCAAAGCATTTTTAAACTTCAGCGGAATTCCGAGAACAATGAAAGAGTTCCGAAGCATTTTTAAACTTCAGCAGAATTCCGAGAACAATGGAAGAGTTCCGAAACATTTTTAAACTTCAGCGGAATTCCGAGAACAATGGAAGAGTTCCGAAGCATTTTTAAACTTCAGCGGAATTCCGAGAACAATGGAAGAGTTCCGAAGCATTTTTAAACTTCAGCGGAATTCCGAGAACAATGGAAAAGTTCCGAAGCATCTTTAAACTTCAGCAGAATTCCGAGAACAATGGAAGCGTTCCGGAGCATTTTTAAACTTCAGCGGAATTCCGAGAACAATGGAAGAGTCCCAAAGCATTTTTATATGTCAGCGGAATTCCGAGAACAATGGAAGAGTTCCGAAGCATTTTTAAACTTCAGCGGAATTCCGAGAACAATGAAAGAGTTTCGAAACATTTTTAAACTTCAGCGGAATTCCGAGAACAATGGAAGAGTTCCGAAGCATTTTTAAACTTCAGCGGAATTCCGAGAACAATGGAAGAGTTCCGAAGCATTTTTAAACTTCAGCGGAATTCCGAGAACAATGGAAGAGTTCCGAAAGATTTTTAAACTTCAGCGGAATTCCGAGAACAATGGAAGAGTTCCAAAGCATTTTTATATGTCAGCGGAATTCCGAGAACAATGGAAGAGTTCCGAATCATTTTTAAACTTCAGCGGAATTCCGAGAACAATGGAAGAGTTCAGAAGCATTTTTAAACTTCAGCGGAATTCCGAGAACAATGGAAGAGTTCCAAAGCATTTTTAAACTTCAGCGGAATTCCGAGAACAATGAAAGAGTTCCGAAGCATTTTTAAACTTCAGCGGAATTCCGAGAACAATGGAAGTGTTCCGAAGCATTTTTAAACTTCAGCGGAATTCCGAGAACAATGGAAGAGTTCCAAAGCATTTTTATATGTCAGCGGAATTCCGAGAACAATGGAAGAGTTCCGAAGCATTTTTAAACTTCAGCGGAATTCCGAGAACAATGGAAAACTTCCGAAGCATCTTTAAACTTCAGCAGAATTCCGAGAACAATGGAAGCGTTCCGGAGCATTTTTAAACTTCAGCGGAATTCCGAGAACAATGGAAGAGTTCCGAAGCATTTTTAAACTTCAGCGGAATTCCGAGAACAATGGTAGAGTTCCGAAGCATCTTTAAACTTCAGCAGAATTCCGAGAACAATGGAAGCGTTCCGGAGCATTTTTAAACTTCAGCGGAATTCCGAGAACAATGGAAGCGTTCCGGAGCATTTTTAAACTTCAGCGGAATTCCGAGAACAATGGAAGAGTTCCGAAGCATTTTTAAACTTCAGCGGAATTCCGAGAACAATGGAAGTGTTCCGAAGCATTTTTAAACTTCAGCGGAATTCCGAGAGCAATGGAAGAGTTCCAAAGCATTTTTATATGTCAGCGGAATTCCGAGAACAATGGAAGAGTTCCGAAGCATTTTTAAACTTCAGCGGAATTCCGAGAACAATGGAAGAGTTCCGAAGCATTTTTAAACTTCAGCGGTATTCCGAGAACAATGGAAGAGTTCCGAAGCATTTTTAAACTTCAGCGGAATTCCGAGAACAATGGAAGAGTTCCGAAGCATTTTTAAACTTCAGCGGAATTCCGAGAACAATGGAAGTGTTCCGAAGCATTTTTAAACTTCAGCGGAATTCCGAGAACAATGGAAGAGTTCCAAAGCATTTTTATATGTCAGCGGAATTCCGAGAACAATGGAAGAGTTCCGAAGCATTTTTAAACTTCAGCGGAATTCCGAGAACAATGAAAGAGTTTCGAAACATTTTTAAACTTCAGCGGAATTCCGAGAACAATGGAAGAGTTCCGAAGCATTTTTAAACTTCAGCGGAATTCCGAGAACAATGGAAGAGTTCCGAATCATTTTTAAACTTCAGCGGAATTCCGAGAACAATGGAAGAGTTCCGAAACATTTTTAAACTTCAGCGGAATTCCGAGAACAATGGAAGAGTTCCAAAGCATTTTTATATGTCAGCGGAATTCCGAGAACAATGGAAGAGTTCCGAATCATTTTTAAACTTCAGCGTAATTCCGAGAACAATGGAAGAGTTCAGAAGCATTTTTAAACTTCAGCGGAATTCCGAGAACAATGGAAGAGTTCCAAAGCATTTTTAAACTTCAGCGGAATTCCGAGAACAATGAAAGAGTTCCGAAGCATTTTTAAACTTCAGCAGAATTCCGAGAACAATGGAAGAGTTCCGAAACATTTTTAAACTTCAGCGGAATTCCGAGAACAATGGAAGAGTTCCAAAGCATTTTTAAATTTCAGCGGAATTCCGAGAACAATGGAAGAGTTCCGAAACATTTTTAAACTTCAGCGGAATTTCGAGAACAATGGAAGAGTTCCGGAGCATTTTTAAACTTCAGCGGAATTCCGAGAACAATGGAAGAGTTCCAAAGCATTTTTATATGTCAGCGGAATTCCGAGAACAATGGAAGAGTTCCGAAACATTTTTAAACTTCAGCGGAATTTCGAGAACAATGGAAGAGTTCTGAAGCATTTTTAAACTTCAGCGGAATTCCGAGAACAATGGAAGAGTTCCGAAGCATTTTTAAACTTCAGCGGAATTCCGAGAACAATGGAAAAGTTCCGAAGCATCTTTAAACTTCAGCAGAATTCCGAGAACAATGGAAGCGTTCCGGAGCATTTTTAAACTTCAGCGGAATTCCGAGAACAATGGAAGAGTTCCAAAGCATTTTTATATGTCAGCGGAATTCCGAGAACAATGGAAGAGTTCCGAAACATTTTTAAACTTCAGCGGAATTTCGAGAACAATGGAAGAGTTCTGAAGCATTTTTAAACTTCAGCGGAATTCCGAGAACAATGGAAGAGTTCCGAAGCATTTTTAAACTTCAGCGGAATTCCGAGAACAATGGAAGAGTTCCGAAGCATTTTTAAACTTCAGCGGAATTCCGAGAACAATGGAAGAGTTCCGAAGCATTTTTAAACTTCAGCGGAATTCCGAGAGCAATGGAAGAGTTCCGAAGCATTTTTAAACTTCAGCGGAATTCCGAGAACAATGGAAAAGTTCCGAAGCATCTTTAAACTTCAGCAGAATTCCGAGAACAATGGAAGCGTTCCGGAGCATTTTTAAACTTCAGCGGAATTCCGAGAACAATGGAAGAGTTCCGAAGCATTTTTAAACTTCAGCGGAATTCCGAGAACAATGGTAGAGTTCCGAAGCATCTTTAAACTTCAGCAGAATTCCGAGAACAATGGAAGCGTTCCGGAGCATTTTTAAACTTCAGCGGAATTCCGAGAACAATGGAAGCGTTCCGGAGCATTTTTAAACTTCAGCGGAATTCCGAGAACAATGGAAGAGTTCCGAAGCATTTTTAAACTTCAGCGGAATTCCGAGAACAATGGAAGTGTTCCGAAGCATTTTTAAACTTCAGCGGAATTCCGAGAGCAATGGAAGAGTTCCAAAGCATTTTTATATGTCAGCGGAATTCCGAGAACAATGGAAGAGTTCCGAAGCATTTTTAAACTTCAGCGGAATTCCGAGAACAATGGAAGAGTTCCGAAGCATTTTTAAACTTCAGCGGAATTCCGAGAACAATGGAAGAGTTCCACAGCATTTTTAAACTTCAGTGGAAATCTGAGAACAATGGAAGAGTTCCAAAGCATTTTTAAATTTCAGCGGAATTCCGAGAACAATGGAAGAGTTCCGAAACATTTTTAAACTTCAGCGGAATTTCGAGAACAATGGAAGAGTTCCGAAGCATTTTTAAACTTCAGCGGAATTCCGAGAACAATGGAAGAGTTCCGAAGCATTTTTAAACTTCAGCGGAATTCCGAGAACAATGGAAGAGTTCCGAAGCATTTTTAAACTTCAGCGGAATTCCGAGAACAATGGAAGTGTTCCGAAGCATTTTTAAACTTCAGCGGAATTCCGAGAACAATGGAAGAGTTCCAAAGCATTTTTATATGTCAGCGGAATTCCGAGAACAATGGAAGAGTTCCGAAGCATTTTTAAACTTCAGCGGAATTCCGAGAACAATGGAAGAGTTCCGAAGCATTTTTAAACTTCAGCGGTATTCCGAGAACAATGGAAGAGTTCCGAAGCATTTTTAAACTTCAGCGGAATTCCGAGAACAATGGAAGAGTTCCGAAGCATTTTTAAACTTCAGCGGAATTCCGAGAACAATGGAAGAGTTCCGAAACATTTTTAAACTTCAGCGGAATTCCGAGAACAATGGAAGAGTTCCAAAGCATTTTTATATGTCAGCGGAATTCCGAGAACAATGGAAGAGTTCCGAATCATTTTTAAACTTCAGCGTAATTCCGAGAACAATGGAAGAGTTCAGAAGCATTTTTAAACTTCAGCGGAATTCCGAGAACAATGGAAGTGTTCCGAAGCATTTTTAAACTTCAGCGGAATTCCGAGAACAATGGAAGAGTTCCAAAGCATTTTTATATGTCAGCGGAATTCCGAGAACAATGGAAGAGTTCCGAAGCATTTTTAAACTTCAGCGGAATTCCGAGAACAATGGAAGAGTTCCGAAGCATTTTTAAACTTCAGCGGTATTCCGAGAACAATGGAAGAGTTCCGAAGCATTTTTAAACTTCAGCGGAATTCCGAGAACAATGGAAGAGTTCCGAAGCATTTTTAAACTTCAGCGGAATTCCGAGAACAATGGAAGTGTTCCGAAGCATTTTTAAACTTCAGCGGAATTCCGAGAACAATGGAAGAGTTCCAAAGCATTTTTATATGTCAGTGGAATTCCGAGAACAATGGAAGAGTTCCGAAGCATTTTTAAACTTCAGCGGAATTCCGAGAACAATGAAAGAGTTTCGAAACATTTTTAAACTTCAGCGGAATTCCGAGAACAATGGAAGAGTTCCGAAGCATTTTTAAACTTCAGCGGAATTCCGAGAACAATGGAAGAGTTCCGAAGCATTTTTAAACTTCAGCGGAATTCCGAGAACAATGGAAGAGTTCCGAAACATTTTTAAACTTCAGCGGAATTCCGAGAACAATGGAAGAGTTCCAAAGCATTTTTATATGTCAGCGGAATTCCGAGAACAATGGAAGAGTTCCGAATCATTTTTAAACTTCAGCGTAATTCCGAGAACAATGGAAGAGTTCAGAAGCATTTTTAAACTTCAGCGGAATTCCGAGAACAATGGAAGAGTTCCAAAGCATTTTTAAACTTCAGCGGAATTCCGAGAACAATGAAAGAGTTTCGAAACATTTTTAAACTTCAGCGGAATTCCGAGAACAATGGAAGAGTTCCGAAGCATTTTTAAACTTCAGCGGAATTCCGAGAACAATGGAAGAGTTCCGAAGCATTTTTAAACTTCAGCGGAATTCCGAGAACAATGGAAGTGTTCCGAAGCATTTTTAAACTTCAGCGGAATTCCGAGAGCAATGGAAGAGTTCCAAAGCATTTTTATATGTCAGCGGAATTCCGAGAACAATGGAAGAGTTCCGAAGCATTTTTAAACTTCAGCGGAATTCCGAGAACAATGGAAGAGTTCCGAAGCATTTTTAAACTTCAGCGGAATTCCGAGAACAATGGAAGAGTTCCACAGCATTTTTAAACTTCAGTGGAAATCTGAGAACAATGGAAGAGTTCCAAAGCATTTTTAAATTTCAGCGGAATTCCGAGAACAATGGAAGAGTTCCGAAACATTTTTAAACTTCAGCGGAATTTCGAGAACAATGGAAGAGTTCCGAAGCATTCTTAAACTTCAGCGGAATTCCGAGAACAATGGAAGAGTTCCGAAGCATTTTTAAACTTCAGCGGAATTCCGAGAACAATGGAAGAGTTCCGAAGCATTTTTAAACTTCAGCGGAATTCCGAGAACAATGGAAGAGTTCCGAAGCATTTTTAAACTTCAGCGGAATTCCGAGAACAATGGAAGAGTTCCACAGCATTTTTAAACTTCAGTGGAAATCTGAGAACAATGGAAGAGTTCCAAAGCATTTTTAAATTTCAGCGGAATTCCGAGAACAATGGAAGAGTTCCGAAACATTTTTAAACTTCAGCGGAATTTCGAGAACAATGGAAGAGTTCCGAAGCATTTTTAAACTTCAGCGGAATTCCGAGAACAATGGAAGAGTTCCGAAGCATTTTTAAACTTCAGCGGAATTCCGAGAACAATGGAAGAGTTCCGAAGCATTTTTAAACTTCAGCGGAATTCCGAGAACAATGGAAGTGTTCCGAAGCATTTTTAAACTTCAGCGGAATTCCGAGAACAATGGAAGAGTTCCAAAGCATTTTTATATGTCAGCGGAATTCCGAGAACAATGGAAGAGTTCCGAAGCATTTTTAAACTTCAGCGGAATTCCGAGAACAATGGAAGAGTTCCGAAGCATTTTTAAACTTCAGCGGTATTCCGAGAACAATGGAAGAGTTCCGAAGCATTTTTAAACTTCAGCGGAATTCCGAGAACAATGGAAGAGTTCCGAAGCATTTTTAAACTTCAGCGGAATTCCGAGAACAATGGAAGTGTTCCGAAGCATTTTTAAACTTCAGCGGAATTCCGAGAACAATGGAAGAGTTCCAAAGCATTTTTATATGTCAGCGGAATTCCGAGAACAATGGAAGAGTTCCGAAGCATTTTTAAACTTCAGCGGAATTCCGAGAACAATGAAAGAGTTTCGAAACATTTTTAAACTTCAGCGGAATTCCGAGAACAATGGAAGAGTTCCGAAGCATTTTTAAACTTCAGCGGAATTCCGAGAACAATGGAAGAGTTCCACAGCATTTTTAAACTTCAGTGGAAATCTGAGAACAATGGAAGAGTTCCAAAGCATTTTTAAATTTCAGCGGAATTCCGAGAACAATGGAAGAGTTCCGAAACATTTTTAAACTTCAGCGGAATTTCGAGAACAATGGAAGAGTTCCGAAGCATTTTTAAACTTCAGCGGAATTCCGAGAACAATGGAAGAGTTCCGAAGCATTTTTAAACTTCAGCGGAATTCCGAGAACAATGGAAGAGTTCCGAAGCATTTTTAAACTTCAGCGGAATTCCGAGAACAATGGAAGTGTTCCGAAGCATTTTTAAACTTCAGCGGAATTCCGAGAACAATGGAAGAGTTCCAAAGCATTTTTATATGTCAGCGGAATTCCGAGAACAATGGAAGAGTTCCGAAGCATTTTTAAACTTCAGCGGAATTCCGAGAACAATGGAAGAGTTCCGAAGCATTTTTAAACTTCAGCGGTATTCCGAGAACAATGGAAGAGTTCCGAAGCATTTTTAAACTTCAGCGGAATTCCGAGAACAATGGAAGAGTTCCGAAGCATTTTTAAACTTCAGCGGAATTCCGAGAACAATGGAAGTGTTCCGAAGCATTTTTAAACTTCAGCGGAATTCCGAGAACAATGGAAGAGTTCCAAAGCATTTTTATATGTCAGCGGAATTCCGAGAACAATGGAAGAGTTCCGAAGCATTTTTAAACTTCAGCGGAATTCCGAGAACAATGAAAGAGTTTCGAAACATTTTTAAACTTCAGCGGAATTCCGAGAACAATGGAAGAGTTCCGAAGCATTTTTAAACTTCAGCGGAATTCCGAGAACAATGGAAGAGTTCCGAAGCATTTTTAAACTTCAGCGGAATTCCGAGAACAATGGAAGAGTTCCGAAACATTTTTAAACTTCAGCGGAATTCCGAGAACAATGGAAGAGTTCCGAAGCATTTTTATATGTCAGCGGAATTCCGAGAACAATGGAAGAGTTCCGAATCATTTTTAAACTTCAGCGTAATTCCGAGAACAATGGAAGAGTTCAGAAGCATTTTTAAACTTCAGCGGAATTCCGAGATCAATGGAAGAGTTCCAAAGCATTTTTAAACTTCAGCGGAATTCCGAGAACAATGAAAGAGTTCCGAAGCATTTTTAAACTTCAGCAGAATTCCGAGAACAATGGAAGAGTTCCGAAACATTTTTAAACTTCAGCGGAATTCCGAGAACAATGGAAGAGTTCCGAAGCATTTTTAAACTTCAGCGGAATTCCGAGAACAATGGAAGAGTTCCGAAGCATTTTTAAACTTCAGCGGAATTCCGAGAACAATGGAAAAGTTCCGAAGCATCTTTAAACTTCAGCAGAATTCCGAGAACAATGGAAGCGTTCCGGAGCATTTTTAAACTTCAGCGGAATTCCGAGAACAATGGAAGAGTTCCAAAGCATTTTTATATGTCAGCGGAATTCCGAGAACAATGGAAGAGTTCCGAAGCATTTTTAAACTTCAGCGGAATTCCGAGAACAATGAAAGTGTTTCGAAACATTTTTAAACTTCAGCGGAATTCCGAGAACAATGGAAGAGTTCCGAAGCATTTTTAAACTTCAGCGGAATTCCGAGAACAATGGAAGAGTTCCGAAGCATTTTTAAACTTCAGCGGAATTCCGAGAACAATGGAAGAGTTCCGAAAGATTTTTAAACTTCAGCGGAATTCCGAGAACAATGGAAGAGTTCCAAAGCATTTTTATATGTCAGCGGAATTCCGAGAACAATGGAAGAGTTCCGAATCATTTTTAAACTTCAGCGGAATTCCGAGAACAATGGAAGAGTTCAGAAGCATTTTTAAACTTCAGCGGAATTCCGAGAACAATGGAAGAGTTCCAAAGCATTTTTAAACTTCAGCGGAATTCCGAGAACAATGAAAGAGTTCCGAAGCATTTTTAAACTTCAGCAGAATTCCGAGAACAATGGAAGAGTTCCGAAACATTTTTAAACTTCAGCGGAATTTCGAGAACAATGGAAGAGTTCCGAAGCATTTTTAAACTTCAGCGGAATTCCGAGAACAATGGAAGAGTTCCGAAGCATTTTTAAACTTCAGCGGAATTCCGAGAACAATGGAAGAGTTCCGAAGCATTTTTAAACTTCAGCGGAATTCCGAGAACAATGGAAGTGTTCCGAAGCATTTTTAAACTTCAGCGGAATTCCGAGAACAATGGAAGAGTTCCAAAGCATTTTTATATGTCAGCGGAATTCCGAGAACAATGGAAGAGTTCCGAAGCATTTTTAAACTTCAGCGGAATTCCGAGAACAATGGAAGAGTTCCGAAGCATTTTTAAACTTCAGCGGTATTCCGAGAACAATGGAAGAGTTCCGAAGCATTTTTAAACTTCAGCGGAATTCCGAGAACAATGGAAGAGTTCCGAAGCATTTTTAAACTTCAGCGGAATTCCGAGAACAATGGAAGAGTTCCGAAACATTTTTAAACTTCAGCGGAATTCCGAGAACAATGGAAGAGTTCCAAAGCATTTTTATATGTCAGCGGAATTCCGAGAACAATGGAAGAGTTCCGAATCATTTTTAAACTTCAGCGTAATTCCGAGAACAATGGAAGAGTTCAGAAGCATTTTTAAACTTCAGCGGAATTCCGAGAACAATGGAAGTGTTCCGAAGCATTTTTAAACTTCAGCGGAATTCCGAGAACAATGGAAGAGTTCCAAAGCATTTTTATATGTCAGCGGAATTCCGAGAACAATGGAAGAGTTCCGAAGCATTTTTAAACTTCAGCGGAATTCCGAGAACAATGGAAGAGTTCCACAGCATTTTTAAACTTCAGTGGAAATCTGAGAACAATGGAAGAGTTCCAAAGCATTTTTAAATTTCAGCGGAATTCCGAGAACAATGGAAGAGTTCCGAAACATTTTTAAACTTCAGCGGAATTTCGAGAACAATGGAAGAGTTCCGAAGCATTTTTAAACTTCAGCGGAATTCCGAGAACAATGGAAGAGTTCCGAAGCATTTTTAAACTTCAGCGGAATTCCGAGAACAATGGAAGAGTTCCGAAGCATTTTTAAACTTCAGCGGAATTCCGAGAACAATGGAAGTGTTCCGAAGCATTTTTAAACTTCAGCGGAATTCCGAGAACAATGGAAGAGTTCCAAAGCATTTTTATATGTCAGCGGAATTCCGAGAACAATGGAAGAGTTCCGAAGCATTTTTAAACTTCAGCGGAATTCCGAGAACAATGGAAGAGTTCCGAAGCATTTTTAAACTTCAGCGGTATTCCGAGAACAATGGAAGAGTTCCGAAGCATTTTTAAACTTCAGCGGAATTCCGAGAACAATGGAAGAGTTCCGAAGCATTTTTAAACTTCAGCGGAATTCCGAGAACAATGGAAGTGTTCCGAAGCATTTTTAAACTTCAGCGGAATTCCGAGAACAATGGAAGAGTTCCAAAGCATTTTTATATGTCAGCGGAATTCCGAGAACAATGGAAGAGTTCCGAAGCATTTTTAAACTTCAGCGGAATTCCGAGAACAATGAAAGAGTTTCGAAACATTTTTAAACTTCAGCGGAATTCCGAGAACAATGGAAGAGTTCCGAAGCATTTTTAAACTTCAGCGGAATTCCGAGAACAATGGAAGAGTTCCGAAGCATTTTTAAACTTCAGCGGAATTCCGAGAACAATGGAAGAGTTCCGAAACATTTTTAAACTTCAGCGGAATTCCGAGAACAATGGAAGAGTTCCGAAGCATTTTTATATGTCAGCGGAATTCCGAGAACAATGGAAGAGTTCCGAATCATTTTTAAACTTCAGCGTAATTCCGAGAACAATGGAAGAGTTCAGAAGCATTTTTAAACTTCAGCGGAATTCCGAGATCAATGGAAGAGTTCCAAAGCATTTTTAAACTTCAGCGGAATTCCGAGAACAATGAAAGAGTTCCGAAGCATTTTTAAACTTCAGCAGAATTCCGAGAACAATGGAAGAGTTCCGAAACATTTTTAAACTTCAGCGGAATTCCGAGAACAATGGAAGAGTTCCGAAGCATTTTTAAACTTCAGCGGAATTCCGAGAACAATGGAAGAGTTCCGAAGCATTTTTAAACTTCAGCGGAATTCCGAGAACAATGGAAAAGTTCCGAAGCATCTTTAAACTTCAGCAGAATTCCGAGAACAATGGAAGCGTTCCGGAGCATTTTTAAACTTCAGCGGAATTCCGAGAACAATGGAAGAGTTCCAAAGCATTTTTATATGTCAGCGGAATTCCGAGAACAATGGAAGAGTTCCGAAGCATTTTTAAACTTCAGCGGAATTCCGAGAACAATGAAAGTGTTTCGAAACATTTTTAAACTTCAGCGGAATTCCGAGAACAATGGAAGAGTTCCGAAGCATTTTTAAACTTCAGCGGAATTCCGAGAACAATGGAAGAGTTCCGAAGCATTTTTAAACTTCAGCGGAATTCCGAGAACAATGGAAGAGTTCCGAAAGATTTTTAAACTTCAGCGGAATTCCGAGAACAATGGAAGAGTTCCAAAGCATTTTTATATGTCAGCGGAATTCCGAGAACAATGGAAGAGTTCCGAATCATTTTTAAACTTCAGCGGAATTCCGAGAACAATGGAAGAGTTCAGAAGCATTTTTAAACTTCAGCGGAATTCCGAGAACAATGGAAGAGTTCCAAAGCATTTTTAAACTTCAGCGGAATTCCGAGAACAATGAAAGAGTTCCGAAGCATTTTTAAACTTCAGCAGAATTCCGAGAACAATGGAAGAGTTCCGAAACATTTTTAAACTTCAGCGGAATTTCGAGAACAATGGAAGAGTTCCGAAGCATTTTTAAACTTCAGCGGAATTCCGAGAACAATGGAAGAGTTCCGAAGCATTTTTAAACTTCAGCGGAATTCCGAGAACAATGGAAGAGTTCCGAAGCATTTTTAAACTTCAGCGGAATTCCGAGAACAATGGAAGTGTTCCGAAGCATTTTTAAACTTCAGCGGAATTCCGAGAACAATGGAAGAGTTCCAAAGCATTTTTATATGTCAGCGGAATTCCGAGAACAATGGAAGAGTTCCGAAGCATTTTTAAACTTCAGCGGAATTCCGAGAACAATGGAAGAGTTCCGAAGCATTTTTAAACTTCAGCGGTATTCCGAGAACAATGGAAGAGTTCCGAAGCATTTTTAAACTTCAGCGGAATTCCGAGAACAATGGAAGAGTTCCGAAGCATTTTTAAACTTCAGCGGAATTCCGAGAACAATGGAAGAGTTCCGAAACATTTTTAAACTTCAGCGGAATTCCGAGAACAATGGAAGAGTTCCAAAGCATTTTTATATGTCAGCGGAATTCCGAGAACAATGGAAGAGTTCCGAATCATTTTTAAACTTCAGCGTAATTCCGAGAACAATGGAAGAGTTCAGAAGCATTTTTAAACTTCAGCGGAATTCCGAGAACAATGGAAGTGTTCCGAAGCATTTTTAAACTTCAGCGGAATTCCGAGAACAATGGAAGAGTTCCAAAGCATTTTTATATGTCAGCGGAATTCCGAGAACAATGGAAGAGTTCCGAAGCATTTTTAAACTTCAGCGGAATTCCGAGAACAATGGAAGAGTTCCGAAGCATTTTTAAACTTCAGCGGTATTCCGAGAACAATGGAAGAGTTCCGAAGCATTTTTAAACTTCAGCGGAATTCCGAGAACAATGGAAGAGTTCCGAAGCATTTTTAAACTTCAGCGGAATTCCGAGAACAATGGAAGTGTTCCGAAGCATTTTTAAACTTCAGCGGAATTCCGAGAACAATGGAAGAGTTCCAAAGCATTTTTATATGTCAGTGGAATTCCGAGAACAATGGAAGAGTTCCGAAGCATTTTTAAACTTCAGCGGAATTCCGAGAACAATGAAAGAGTTTCGAAACATTTTTAAACTTCAGCGGAATTCCGAGAACAATGGAAGAGTTCCGAAGCATTTTTAAACTTCAGCGGAATTCCGAGAACAATGGAAGAGTTCCGAAGCATTTTTAAACTTCAGCGGAATTCCGAGAACAATGGAAGAGTTCCGAAACATTTTTAAACTTCAGCGGAATTCCGAGAACAATGGAAGAGTTCCAAAGCATTTTTATATGTCAGCGGAATTCCGAGAACAATGGAAGAGTTCCGAATCATTTTTAAACTTCAGCGTAATTCCGAGAACAATGGAAGAGTTCAGAAGCATTTTTAAACTTCAGCGGAATTCCGAGAAC
This sequence comes from Phyllobates terribilis, assembly GCF_046119375.1. Lineage (NCBI taxonomy): Eukaryota > Metazoa > Chordata > Amphibia > Anura > Dendrobatidae > Phyllobates > Phyllobates terribilis. The sequence goes on from NW_027363849.1 coordinate 360,257, forward strand.
AATGGAAGAGTTCCAAAGCATTTTTAAACTTCAGCGGAATTCCGAGAACAATGAAAGAGTTTCGAAACATTTTTAAACTTCAGCGGAATTCCGAGAACAATGGAAGAGTTCCGAAGCATTTTTAAACTTCAGCGGAATTCCGAGAACAATGGAAGAGTTCCGAAGCATTTTTAAACTTCAGCGGAATTCCGAGAACAATGGAAGTGTTCCGAAGCATTTTTAAACTTCAGCGGAATTCCGAGAGCAATGGAAGAGTTCCAAAGCATTTTTATATGTCAGCGGAATTCCGAGAACAATGGAAGAGTTCCGAAGCATTTTTAAACTTCAGCGGAATTCCGAGAACAATGGAAGAGTTCCGAAGCATTTTTAAACTTCAGCGGAATTCCGAGAACAATGGAAGAGTTCCACAGCATTTTTAAACTTCAGTGGAAATCTGAGAACAATGGAAGAGTTCCAAAGCATTTTTAAATTTCAGCGGAATTCCGAGAACAATGGAAGAGTTCCGAAACATTTTTAAACTTCAGCGGAATTTCGAGAACAATGGAAGAGTTCCGAAGCATTCTTAAACTTCAGCGGAATTCCGAGAACAATGGAAGAGTTCCGAAGCATTTTTAAACTTCAGCGGAATTCCGAGAACAATGGAAGAGTTCCGAAGCATTTTTAAACTTCAGCGGAATTCCGAGAACAATGGAAGAGTTCCGAAGCATTTTTAAACTTCAGCGGAATTCCGAGAACAATGGAAGAGTTCCACAGCATTTTTAAACTTCAGTGGAAATCTGAGAACAATGGAAGAGTTCCAAAGCATTTTTAAATTTCAGCGGAATTCCGAGAACAATGGAAGAGTTCCGAAACATTTTTAAACTTCAGCGGAATTTCGAGAACAATGGAAGAGTTCCGAAGCATTTTTAAACTTCAGCGGAATTCCGAGAACAATGGAAGAGTTCCGAAGCATTTTTAAACTTCAGCGGAATTCCGAGAACAATGGAAGAGTTCCGAAGCATTTTTAAACTTCAGCGGAATTCCGAGAACAATGGAAGTGTTCCGAAGCATTTTTAAACTTCAGCGGAATTCCGAGAACAATGGAAGAGTTCCAAAGCATTTTTATATGTCAGCGGAATTCCGAGAACAATGGAAGAGTTCCGAAGCATTTTTAAACTTCAGCGGAATTCCGAGAACAATGGAAGAGTTCCGAAGCATTTTTAAACTTCAGCGGTATTCCGAGAACAATGGAAGAGTTCCGAAGCATTTTTAAACTTCAGCGGAATTCCGAGAACAATGGAAGAGTTCCGAAGCATTTTTAAACTTCAGCGGAATTCCGAGAACAATGGAAGTGTTCCGAAGCATTTTTAAACTTCAGCGGAATTCCGAGAACAATGGAAGAGTTCCAAAGCATTTTTATATGTCAGCGGAATTCCGAGAACAATGGAAGAGTTCCGAAGCATTTTTAAACTTCAGCGGAATTCCGAGAACAATGAAAGAGTTTCGAAACATTTTTAAACTTCAGCGGAATTCCGAGAACAATGGAAGAGTTCCGAAGCATTTTTAAACTTCAGCGGAATTCCGAGAACAATGGAAGAGTTCCACAGCATTTTTAAACTTCAGTGGAAATCTGAGAACAATGGAAGAGTTCCAAAGCATTTTTAAATTTCAGCGGAATTCCGAGAACAATGGAAGAGTTCCGAAACATTTTTAAACTTCAGCGGAATTTCGAGAACAATGGAAGAGTTCCGAAGCATTTTTAAACTTCAGCGGAATTCCGAGAACAATGGAAGAGTTCCGAAGCATTTTTAAACTTCAGCGGAATTCCGAGAACAATGGAAGAGTTCCGAAGCATTTTTAAACTTCAGCGGAATTCCGAGAACAATGGAAGTGTTCCGAAGCATTTTTAAACTTCAGCGGAATTCCGAGAACAATGGAAGAGTTCCAAAGCATTTTTATATGTCAGCGGAATTCCGAGAACAATGGAAGAGTTCCGAAGCATTTTTAAACTTCAGCGGAATTCCGAGAACAATGGAAGAGTTCCGAAGCATTTTTAAACTTCAGCGGTATTCCGAGAACAATGGAAGAGTTCCGAAGCATTTTTAAACTTCAGCGGAATTCCGAGAACAATGGAAGAGTTCCGAAGCATTTTTAAACTTCAGCGGAATTCCGAGAACAATGGAAGTGTTCCGAAGCATTTTTAAACTTCAGCGGAATTCCGAGAACAATGGAAGAGTTCCAAAGCATTTTTATATGTCAGCGGAATTCCGAGAACAATGGAAGAGTTCCGAAGCATTTTTAAACTTCAGCGGAATTCCGAGAACAATGAAAGAGTTTCGAAACATTTTTAAACTTCAGCGGAATTCCGAGAACAATGGAAGAGTTCCGAAGCATTTTTAAACTTCAGCGGAATTCCGAGAACAATGGAAGAGTTCCGAAGCATTTTTAAACTTCAGCGGAATTCCGAGAACAATGGAAGAGTTCCGAAACATTTTTAAACTTCAGCGGAATTCCGAGAACAATGGAAGAGTTCCGAAGCATTTTTATATGTCAGCGGAATTCCGAGAACAATGGAAGAGTTCCGAATCATTTTTAAACTTCAGCGTAATTCCGAGAACAATGGAAGAGTTCAGAAGCATTTTTAAACTTCAGCGGAATTCCGAGATCAATGGAAGAGTTCCAAAGCATTTTTAAACTTCAGCGGAATTCCGAGAACAATGAAAGAGTTCCGAAGCATTTTTAAACTTCAGCAGAATTCCGAGAACAATGGAAGAGTTCCGAAACATTTTTAAACTTCAGCGGAATTCCGAGAACAATGGAAGAGTTCCGAATCATTTTTAAACTTCAGCGGAATTCCGAGAACAATGGAAGAGTTCCGAAGCATTTTTAAACTTCAGCGGAATTCCGAGAACAATGGAAAAGTTCCGAAGCATCTTTAAACTTCAGCAGAATTCCGAGAACAATGGAAGCGTTCCGGAGCATTTTTAAACTTCAGCGGAATTCCGAGAACAATGGAAGAGTTCCAAAGCATTTTTATATGTCAGCGGAATTCCGAGAACAATGGAAGAGTTCCGAAGCATTTTTAAACTTCAGCGGAATTCCGAGAACAATGAAAGTGTTTCGAAACATTTTTAAACTTCAGCGGAATTCCGAGAACAATGGAAGAGTTCCGAAGCATTTTTAAACTTCAGCGGAATTCCGAGAACAATGGAAGAGTTCCGAAGCATTTTTAAACTTCAGCGGAATTCCGAGAACAATGGAAGAGTTCCGAAAGATTTTTAAACTTCAGCGGAATTCCGAGAACAATGGAAGAGTTCCAAAGCATTTTTATATGTCAGCGGAATTCCGAGAACAATGGAAGAGTTCCGAATCATTTTTAAACTTCAGCGGAATTCCGAGAACAATGGAAGAGTTCAGAAGCATTTTTAAACTTCAGCGGAATTCCGAGAACAATGGAAGAGTTCCAAAGCATTTTTAAACTTCAGCGGAATTCCGAGAACAATGAAAGAGTTCCGAAGCATTTTTAAACTTCAGCAGAATTCCGAGAACAATGGAAGAGTTCCGAAACATTTTTAAACTTCAGCGGAATTTCGAGAACAATGGAAGAGTTCCGAAGCATTTTTAAACTTCAGCGGAATTCCGAGAACAATGGAAGAGTTCCGAAGCATTTTTAAACTTCAGCGGAATTCCGAGAACAATGGAAGAGTTCCGAAGCATTTTTAAACTTCAGCGGAATTCCGAGAACAATGGAAGTGTTCCGAAGCATTTTTAAACTTCAGCGGAATTCCGAGAACAATGGAAGAGTTCCAAAGCATTTTTATATGTCAGCGGAATTCCGAGAACAATGGAAGAGTTCCGAAGCATTTTTAAACTTCAGCGGAATTCCGAGAACAATGGAAGAGTTCCGAAGCATTTTTAAACTTCAGCGGTATTCCGAGAACAATGGAAGAGTTCCGAAGCATTTTTAAACTTCAGCGGAATTCCGAGAACAATGGAAGAGTTCCGAAGCATTTTTAAACTTCAGCGGAATTCCGAGAACAATGGAAGTGTTCCGAAGCATTTTTAAACTTCAGCGGAATTCCGAGAACAATGGAAGAGTTCCAAAGCATTTTTATATGTCAGCGGAATTCCGAGAACAATGGAAGAGTTCCGAAGCATTTTTAAACTTCAGCGGAATTCCGAGAACAATGAAAGAGTTTCGAAACATTTTTAAACTTCAGCGGAATTCCGAGAACAATGGAAGAGTTCCGAAGCATTTTTAAACTTCAGCGGAATTCCGAGAACAATGGAAGAGTTCCGAAGCATTTTTAAACTTCAGCGGAATTCCGAGAACAATGGAAGAGTTCCGAAACATTTTTAAACTTCAGCGGAATTCCGAGAACAATGGAAGAGTTCCAAAGCATTTTTATATGTCAGCGGAATTCCGAGAACAATGAAAGAGTTCCGAATCATTTTTAAACTTCAGCGTAATTCCGAGAACAATGGAAGAGTTCAGAAGCATTTTTAAACTTCAGCGGAATTCCGAGAACAATGGAAGAGTTCCAAAGCATTTTTAAACTTCAGCGGAATTCCGAGAACAATGAAAGAGTTTCGAAACATTTTTAAACTTCAGCGGAATTCCGAGAACAATGGAAGAGTTCCGAAGCATTTTTAAACTTCAGCGGAATTCCGAGAACAATGGAAGAGTTCCGAAGCATTTTTAAACTTCAGCGGAATTCCGAGAACAATGGAAGTGTTCCGAAGCATTTTTAAACTTCAGCGGAATTCCGAGAGCAATGGAAGAGTTCCACAGCATTTTTAAACTTCAGCGGAATTCCGAGAACAATGGAAGAGTTCCGAAGCATTTTTAAACTTCAGCGGAATTCCGAGAACAATGGAAGTGTTCCGAAGCATTTTTAAACTTCAGCGGAATTCCGAGAACAATGGAAGAGTTCCAAAGCATTTTTATATGTCAGCGGAATTCCGAGAACAATGGAAGAGTTCCGAAGCATTTTTAAACTTCAGCGGAATTCCGAGAACAATGAAAGAGTTTCGAAACATTTTTAAACTTCAGCGGAATTCCGAGAACAATGGAAGAGTTCCGAAGCATTTTTAAACTTCAGCGGAATTCCGAGAACAATGGAAGAGTTCCGAAGCATTTTTAAACTTCAGCGGAATTCCGAGAACAATGGAAGAGTTCCGAAACATTTTTAAACTTCAGCGGAATTCCGAGAACAATGGAAGAGTTCCGAAGCATTTTTATATGTCAGCAGAATTCCGAGAACAATGGAAGAGTTCCGAATCATTTTTAAACTTCAGCGTAATTCCGAGAACAATGGAAGAGTTCAGAAGCATTTTTAAACTTCAGCGGAATTCCGAGAACAATGGAAGAGTTCCAAAGCATTTTTAAACTTCAGCGGAATTCCGAGAACAATGAAAGAGTTCCGAAGCATTTTTAAACTTCAGCAGAATTCCGAGAACAATGGAAGAGTTCCGAAACATTTTTAAACTTCAGCGGAATTCCGAGAACAATGGAAGAGTTCCGAAGCATTTTTAAACTTCAGCGGAATTCCGAGAACAATGGAAGAGTTCCGAAGCATTTTTAAACTTCAGCGGAATTCCGAGAACAATGGAAAAGTTCCGAAGCATCTTTAAACTTCAGCAGAATTCCGAGAACAATGGAAGCGTTCCGGAGCATTTTTAAACTTCAGCGGAATTCCGAGAACAATGGAAGAGTTCCAAAGCATTTTTATATGTCAGCGGAATTCCGAGAACAATGGAAGAGTTCCGAAGCATTTTTAAACTTCAGCGGAATTCCGAGAACAATGAAAGAGTTTCGAAACATTTTTAAACTTCAGCGGAATTCCGAGAACAATGGAAGAGTTCCGAAGCATTTTTAAACTTCAGCGGAATTCCGAGAACAATGGAAGAGTTCCGAAGCATTTTTAAACTTCAGCGGAATTCCGAGAACAATGGAAGAGTTCCGAAAGATTTTTAAACTTCAGCGGAATTCCGAGAACAATGGAAGAGTTCCAAAGCATTTTTATATGTCAGCGGAATTCCGAGAACAATGGAAGAGTTCCGAATCATTTTTAAACTTCAGCGGAATTCCGAGAACAATGGAAGAGTTCAGAAGCATTTTTAAACTTCAGCGGAATTCCGAGAACAATGGAAGAGTTCCAAAGCATTTTTAAACTTCAGCGGAATTCCGAGAACAATGAAAGAGTTCCGAAGCATTTTTAAACTTCAGCAGAATTCCGAGAACAATGGAAGAGTTCCGAAACATTTTTAAACTTCAGCGGAATTTCGAGAACAATGGAAGAGTTCCGAAGCATTTTTAAACTTCAGCGGAATTCCGAGAACAATGGAAGAGTTCCGAAGCATTTTTAAACTTCAGCGGAATTCCGAGAACAATGGAAGAGTTCCGAAGCATTTTTAAACTTCAGCGGAATTCCGAGAACAATGGAAGTGTTCCGAAGCATTTTTAAACTTCAGCGGAATTCCGAGAACAGTGGAAGAGTTCCAAAGCATTTTTATATGTCAGCGGAATTCCGAGAACAATGGAAGAGTTCCGAAGCATTTTTAAACTTCAGCGGAATTCCGAGAACAATGGAAGAGTTCCGAAGCATTTTTAAACTTCAGCGGTATTCCGAGAACAATGGAAGAGTTCCGAAGCATTTTTAAACTTCAGCGGAATTCCGAGAACAATGGAAGAGTTCCGAAGCATTTTTAAACTTCAGCGGAATTCCGAGAACAATGGAAGTGTTCCGAAGCATTTTTAAACTTCAGCGGAATTCCGAGAACAATGGAAGAGTTCCAAAGCATTTTTATATGTCAGCGGAATTCCGAGAACAATGGAAGAGTTCCGAAGCATTTTTAAACTTCAGCAGAATTCCGAGAACAATGAAAGAGTTTCGAAACATTTTTAAACTTCAGCGGAATTCCGAGAACAATGGAAGAGTTCCGAAGCATTTTTAAACTTCAGCGGAATTCCGAGAACAATGGAAGAGTTCCGAAGCATTTTTAAACTTCAGCGGAATTCCGAGAACAATGGAAGAGTTCCGAAACATTTTTAAACTTCAGCGGAATTCCGAGAACAATGGAAGAGTTCCAAAGCATTTTTATATGTCAGCGGAATTCCGAGAACAATGAAAGAGTTCCGAATCATTTTTAAACTTCAGCGTAATTCCGAGAACAATGGAAGAGTTCAGAAGCATTTTTAAACTTCAGCGGAATTCCGAGAACAATGGAAGAGTTCCAAAGCATTTTTAAACTTCAGCGGAATTCCGAGAACAATGAAAGAGTTTCGAAACATTTTTAAACTTCAGCGGAATTCCGAGAACAATGGAAGAGTTCCGAAGCATTTTTAAACTTCAGCGGAATTCCGAGAACAATGGAAGAGTTCCGAAGCATTTTTAAACTTCAGCGGAATTCCGAGAACAATGGAAGTGTTCCGAAGCATTTTTAAACTTCAGCGGAATTCCGAGAGCAATGGAAGAGTTCCACAGCATTTTTAAACTTCAGCGGAATTCCGAGAACAATGGAAGAGTTCCGAAGCATTTTTAAACTTCAGCGGAATTCCGAGAACAATGGAAGAGTTCCGAAGCATTTTTAAACTTCAGCGGAATTCCGAGAACAATGGAAGAGTTCCGAAGCATTTTTAAACTTCAGCGGAATTCCGAGAACAATGGAAGTGTTCCGAAGCATTTTTAAACTTCAGCCGAATTCCGAGAACAATGGAAGAGTTCCAAAGCATTTTTAAACTTCAGCGGAATTCCGAGAACAATGGAAGAGTTCCGAAGCATTTTTAAACTTCAGCGGAATTCCGAGAACAATGGAAGTGTTCCGAAGCATTTTTAAACTTCAGCGGAATTCCGAGAACAATGGAAGAGTTCCAAAGCATTTTTATATGTCAGCGGAATTCCGAGAACAATGGAAGAGTTCCGAAGCATTTTTAAACTTCAGCGGAATTCCGAGAACAATGAAAGAGTTTCGAAACATTTTTAAACTTCAGCGGAATTCCGAGAACAATGGAAGAGTTCCGAAGCATTTTTAAACTTCAGCGGAATTCCGAGAACAATGGAAGAGTTCCGAAGCATTTTTAAACTTCAGCGGAATTCCGAGAACAATGGAAGAGTTCCGAAACATTTTTAAACTTCAGCGGAATTCCGAGAACAATGGAAGAGTTCCAAAGCATTTTTATATGTCAGCGGAATTCCGAGAACAATGGAAGAGTTCCGAATCATTTTTAAACTTCAGCGTAATTCCGAGAACAATGGAAGAGTTCAGAAGCATTTTTAAACTTCAGCGGAATTCCGAGAACAATGGAAGAGTTCCAAAGCATTTTTAAACTTCAGCGGAATTCCGAGAACAATGAAAGAGTTCCGAAGCATTTTTAAACTTCAGCAGAATTCCGAGAACAATGGAAGAGTTCCGAAACATTTTTAAACTTCAGCGGAATTCCCAGAACAATGGAAGAGTTCCGAAGCATTTTTAAACTTCAGCGGAATTCCGAGAACAATGGAAGAGTTCCGAAGCATTTTTAAACTTCAGCGGAATTCCGAGAACAATGGAAAAGTTCCGAAGCATCTTTAAACTTCAGCAGAATTCCGAGAACAATGGAAGCGTTCCGGAGCATTTTTAAACTTCAGCGGAATTCCGAGAACAATGGAAGAGTTCCGAAGCATTTTTAAACTTCAGCGGAATTCCGAGAACAATGGAAGAGTTCCGAAGCATTTTTAAACTTCAGCGGAATTCCGAGAACAATGGAAGAGTTCCGAAGCATTTTTAAACTTCAGCGGAATTCCGAGAACAATGGAAGTGTTCCGAAGCATTTTTAAACTTCAGCCGAATTCCGAGAACAATGGAAGAGTTCCAAAGCATTTTTATATGTCAGCGGAATTCCGAGAACAATGGAAGAGTTCCGAAGCATTTTTAAACTTCAGCGGAATTCCGAGAACAATGGAAGAGTTCCGAAGCATTTTTAAACTTCAGCGGTATTCCGAGAACAATGGAAGAGTTCCGAAGCATTTTTAAACTTCAGCGGAATTCCGAGAACAATGGAAGAGTTCCGAAGCATTTTTAAACTTCAGCGGAATTCCGAGAACAATGGAAGTGTTCCGAAGCATTTTTAAACTTCAGCGGAATTCCGAGAACAATGGAAGAGTTCCAAAGCATTTTTATATGTCAGCGGAATTCCGAGAACAATGGAAGAGTTCCGAAGCATTTTTAAACTTCAGCGGAATTCCGAGAACAATGAAAGAGTTTCGAAACATTTTTAAACTTCAGCGGAATTCCGAGAACAATGGAAGAGTTCCGAAGCATTTTTAAACTTCAGCGGAATTCCGAGAACAATGGAAGAGTTCCGAAGCATTTTTAAACTTCAGCGGAATTCCGAGAACAATGGAAGAGTTCCGAAACATTTTTAAACTTCAGCGGAATTCCGAGAACAATGGAAGAGTTCCAAAGCATTTTTATATGTCAGCGGAATTCCGAGAACAATGGAAGAGTTCCGAATCATTTTTAAACTTCAGCGTAATTCCGAGAACAATGGAAGAGTTCAGAAGCATTTTTAAACTTCAGCGGAATTCCGAGAACAATGGAAGAGTTCCAAAGCATTTTTAAACTTCAGCGGAATTCCGAGAACAATGAAAGAGTTCCGAAGCATTTTTAAACTTCAGCAGAATTCCGAGAACAATGGAAGAGTTCCGAAACATTTTTAAACTTCAGCGGAATTCCCAGAACAATGGAAGAGTTCCGAAGCATTTTTAAACTTCAGCGGAATTCCGAGAACAATGGAAGAGTTCCGAAGCATTTTTAAACTTCAGCGGAATTCCGAGAACAATGGAAAAGTTCCGAAGCATCTTTAAACTTCAGCAGAATTCCGAGAACAATGGAAGCGTTCCGGAGCATTTTTAAACTTCAGCGGAATTCCGAGAACAATGGAAGAGTTCCAAAGCATTTTTATATGTCAGCGGAATTCCGAGAACAATGGAAGAGTTCCGAAGCATTTTTAAACTTCAGCGGAATTCCGAGAACAATGAAAGAGTTTCGAAACATTTTTAAACTTCAGCGGAATTCCGAGAACAATGGAAGAGTTCCGAAGCATTTTTAAACTTCAGCGGAATTCCGAGAACAATGGAAGAGTTCCGAAGCATTTTTAAACTTCAGCGGAATTCCGAGAACAATGGAAGAGTTCCGAAAGATTTTTAAACTTCAGCGGAATTCCGAGAACAATGGAAGAGTTCCAAAGCATTTTTATATGTCAGCGGAATTACGAGAACAATGGAAGAGTTCCGAATCATTTTTAAACTTCAGCGGAATTCCGAGAACAATGGAAGAGTTCAGAAGCATTTTTAAACTTCAGCGGAATTCCGAGAACAATGGAAGAGTTCCACAGCATTTTTAAACTTCAGTGGAAATCTGAGAACAATGGAAGAGTTCCAAAGCATTTTTAAATTTCAGCGGAATTCCGAGAACAATGGAAGAGTTCCGAAACATTTTTAAACTTCAGCGGAATTTCGAGAACAATGGAAGAGTTCCGAAGCATTTTTAAACTTCAGCGGAATTCCGAGAACAATGGAAGAGTTCCGAAGCATTTTTAAACTTCAGCGGAATTCCGAGAACAATGGAAGAGTTCCGAAGCATTTTTAAACTTCAGCGGAATTCCGAGAACAATGGAAGTGTTCCGAAGCATTTTTAAACTTCAGCGGAATTCCGAGAACAATGGAAGAGTTCCAAAGCATTTTTATATGTCAGCGGAATTCCGAGAACAATGGAAGAGTTCCGAAGCATTTTTAAACTTCAGCGGAATTCCGAGAACAATGGAAGAGTTCCGAAGCATTTTTAAACTTCAGCGGTATTCCGAGAACAATGGAAGAGTTCCGAAGCATTTTTAAACTTCAGCGGAATTCCGAGAACAATGGAAGAGTTCCGAAGCATTTTTAAACTTCAGCGGAATTCCGAGAACAATGGAAGTGTTCCGAAGCATTTTTAAACTTCAGCGGAATTCCGAGAACAATGGAAGAGTTCCAAAGCATTTTTATATGTCAGCGGAATTCCGAGAACAATGGAAGAGTTCCGAAGCATTTTTAAACTTCAGCGGAATTCCGAGAACAATGAAAGAGTTTCGAAACATTTTTAAACTTCAGCGGAATTCCGAGAACAATGGAAGAGTTCCGAAGCATTTTTAAACTTCAGCGGAATTCCGAGAACAATGGAAGAGTTCCGAAGCATTTTTAAACTTCAGCGGAATTCCGAGAACAATGGAAGAGTTCCACAGCATTTTTATACTTCAGTGGAAATCTGAGAACAATGGAAGAGTTCCAAAGCATTTTTAAATTTCAGCGGAATTCCGAGAACAATGGAAGAGTTCCGAAACATTTTTAAACTTCAGCGGAATTTCGAGAACAATGGAAGAGTTCCGAAGCATTTTTAAACTTCAGCGGAATTCCGAGAACAATGGAAGAGTTCCGAAGCATTTTTAAACTTCAGCGGAATTCCGAGAACAATGGAAGAGTTCCGAAGCATTTTTAAACTTCAGCGGAATTCCGAGAACAATGGAAGTGTTCCGAAGCATTTTTAAACTTCAGCGGAATTCCGAGAACAATGGAAGAGTTCCAAAGCATTTTTATATGTCAGCGGAATTCCGAGAACAATGGAAGAGTTCCGAAGCATTTTTAAACTTCAGCGGAATTCCGAGAACAATGGAAGAGTTCCGAAGCATTTTTAAACTTCAGCGGTATTCCGAGAACAATGGAAGAGTTCCGAAGCATTTTTAAACTTCAGCGGAATTCCGAGAACAATGGAAGAGTTCTGAAGCATTTTTAAACTTCAGCGGAATTCCGAGAACAATGGAAGTGTTCCGAAGCATTTTTAAACTTCAGCGGAATTCCGAGAACAATGGAAGAGTTCCAAAGCATTTTTATATGTCAGCGGAATTCCGAGAACAATGGAAGAGTTCCGAAGCATTTTTAAACTTCAGCGGAATTCCGAGAACAATGAAAGAGTTTCGAAACATTTTTAAACTTCAGCGGAATTCCGAGAACAATGGAAGAGTTCCGAAGCATTTTTAAACTTCAGCGGAATTCCGAGAACAATGGAAGAGTTCCGAAGCATTTTTAAACTTCAGCGGAATTCCGAGAACAATGGAAGAGTTCCGAAACATTTTTAAACTTCAGCGGAATTCCGAGAACAATGGAAGAGTTCCAAAGCATTTTTATATGTCAGCGGAATTCCGAGAACAATGGAAGAGTTCCGAATCATTTTTAAACTTCAGCGTAATTCCGAGAACAATGGAAGAGTTCAGAAGCATTTTTAAACTTCAGCGGAATTCCGAGAACAATGGAAGAGTTCCAAAGCATTTTTAAACTTCAGCGGAATTCCGAGAACAATGAAAGAGTTCCGAAGCATTTTTAAACTTCAGCAGAATTCCGAGAACAATGGAAGAGTTCCGAAACATTTTTAAACTTCAGCGGAATTCCGAGAACAATGGAAGAGTTCCGAAGCATTTTTAAACTTCAGCGGAATTCCGAGAACAATGGAAGAGTTCCGAAGCATTTTTAAACTTCAGCGGAATTCCGAGAACAATGGAAAAGTTCCGAAGCATCTTTAAACTTCAGCAGAATTCCGAGAACAATGGAAGCGTTCCGGAGCATTTTTAAACTTCAGCGGAATTCCGAGAACAATGGAAGAGTTCCAAAGCATTTTTATATGTCAGCGGAATTCCGAGAACAATGGAAGAGTTCCGAAGCATTTTTAAACTTCAGCGGAATTCCGAGAACAATGAAAGAGTTTCGAAACATTTTTAAACTTCAGCGGAATTCCGAGAACAATGGAAGAGTTCCGAAGCATTTTTAAACTTCAGCGGAATTCCGAGAACAATGGAAGAGTTCCGAAGCATTTTTAAACTTCAGCGGAATTCCGAGAACAATGGAAAAGTTCCGAAGCATCTTTAAACTTCAGCAGAATTCCGAGAACAATGGAAGCGTTCCGGAGCATTTTTAAACTTCAGCGGAATTCCGAGAACAATGGAAGAGTTCCGAAGCATTTTTAAACTTCAGCGGAATTCCGAGAACAATGGAAGAGTTCCGAAGCATTTTTAAACTTCAGCGGAATTCCGAGAACAATGGAAGAGTTCCGAAGCATTTTTAAACTTCAGCGGAATTCCGAGAACAATGGAAGTGTTCCGAAGCATTTTTAAACTTCAGCCGAATTCCGAGAACAATGGAAGAGTTCCAAAGCATTTTTATATGTCAGCGGAATTCCGAGAACAATGGAAGAGTTCCGAAGCATTTTTAAACTTCAGCGGAATTCCGAGAACAATGGAAGAGTTCCGAAGCATTTTTAAACTTCAGCGGTATTCCGAGAACAATGGAAGAGTTCCGAAGCATTTTTAAACTTCAGCGGAATTCCGAGAACAATGGAAGAGTTCCGAAGCATTTTTAAACTTCAGCGGAATTCCGAGAACAATGGAAGTGTTCCGAAGCATTTTTAAACTTCAGCGGAATTCCGAGAACAATGGAAGAGTTCCAAAGCATTTTTATATGTCAGCGGAATTCCGAGAACAATGGAAGAGTTCCGAAGCATTTTTAAACTTCAGCGGAATTCCGAGAACAATGAAAGAGTTTCGAAACATTTTTAAACTTCAGCGGAATTCCGAGAACAATGGAAGAGTTCCGAAGCATTTTTAAACTTCAGCGGAATTCCGAGAACAATGGAAGAGTTCCGAAGCATTTTTAAACTTCAGCGGAATTCCGAGAACAATGGAAGAGTTCCGAAACATTTTTAAACTTCAGCGGAATTCCGAGAACAATGGAAGAGTTCCAAAGCATTTTTATATGTCAGCGGAATTCCGAGAACAATGGAAGAGTTCCGAATCATTTTTAAACTTCAGCGTAATTCCGAGAACAATGGAAGAGTTCAGAAGCATTTTTAAACTTCAGCGGAATTCCGAGAACAATGGAAGAGTTCCAAAGCATTTTTAAACTTCAGCGGAATTCCGAGAACAATGAAAGAGTTCCGAAGCATTTTTAAACTTCAGCAGAATTCCGAGAACAATGGAAGAGTTCCGAAACATTTTTAAACTTCAGCGGAATTCCCAGAACAATGGAAGAGTTCCGAAGCATTTTTAAACTTCAGCGGAATTCCGAGAACAATGGAAGAGTTCCGAAGCATTTTTAAACTTCAGCGGAATTCCGAGAACAATGGAAAAGTTCCGAAGCATCTTTAAACTTCAGCAGAATTCCGAGAACAATGGAAGCGTTCCGGAGCATTTTTAAACTTCAGCGGAATTCCGAGAACAATGGAAGAGTTCCAAAGCATTTTTATATGTCAGCGGAATTCCGAGAACAATGGAAGAGTTCCGAAGCATTTTTAAACTTCAGCGGAATTCCGAGAACAATGAAAGAGTTTCGAAACATTTTTAAACTTCAGCGGAATTCCGAGAACAATGGAAGAGTTCCGAAGCATTTTTAAACTTCAGCGGAATTCCGAGAACAATGGAAGAGTTCCGAAGCATTTTTAAACTTCAGCGGAATTCCGAGAACAATGGAAGAGTTCCGAAAGATTTTTAAACTTCAGCGGAATTCCGAGAACAATGGAAGAGTTCCAAAGCATTTTTATATGTCAGCGGAATTACGAGAACAATGGAAGAGTTCCGAATCATTTTTAAACTTCAGCGGAATTCCGAGAACAATGGAAGAGTTCAGAAGCATTTTTAAACTTCAGCGGAATTCCGAGAACAATGGAAGAGTTCCACAGCATTTTTAAACTTCAGTGGAAATCTGAGAACAATGGAAGAGTTCCAAAGCATTTTTAAATTTCAGCGGAATTCCGAGAACAATGGAAGAGTTCCGAAACATTTTTAAACTTCAGCGGAATTCCGAGAACAATGGAAGAGTTCCGAAGCATTTTTAAACTTCAGCGGAATTCCGAGAACAATGGAAGAGTTCCGAAAGATTTTTAAACTTCAGCGGAATTCCGAGAACAATGGAAGAGTTCCAAAGCATTTTTATATGTCAGCGGAATTACGAGAACAATGGAAGAGTTCCGAAAGATTTTTAAACTTCAGCGGAATTCCGAGAACAATGGAAGAGTTCCAAAGCATTTTTATATGTCAGCGGAATTACGAGAACAATGGAAGAGTTCCGAAGCATTTTTAAACTTCAGCGGAATTCCGAGAACAATGGAAGAGTTCCGAAGCATTTTTAAACTTCAGCGGAATTCCGAGAACAATGGAAGAGTTCCGAAGCATTTTTAAACTTCAGCGGAATTCCGAGAACAATGGAAGAGTTCAGAAGCATTTTTAAACTTCAGCGGAATTCCGAGAACAATGGAAGAGTTCCACAGCATTTTTAAACTTCAGTGGAAATCTGAGAACAATGGAAGAGTTCCAAAGCATTTTTAAATTTCAGCGGAATTCCGAGAACAATGGAAGAGTTCCGAAACATTTTTAAACTTCAGCGGAATTTCGAGAACAATGGAAGAGTTCCGAAGCATTTTTAAACTTCAGCGGAATTCCGAGAACAATGGAAGAGTTCCGAAGCATTTTTAAACTTCAGCGGAATTCCGAGAACAATGGAAGAGTTCCGAAGCATTTTTAAACTTCAGCGGAATTCCGAGAACAATGGAAGTGTTCCGAAGCATTTTTAAACTTCAGCGGAATTCCGAGAACAATGGAAGAGTTCCAAAGCATTTTTATATGTCAGCGGAATTCCGAGAACAATGGAAGAGTTCCGAAGCATTTTTAAACTTCAGCGGAATTCCGAGAA
The DNA here is from genome assembly GCF_046119375.1 of Phyllobates terribilis. Classification (NCBI taxonomy): domain Eukaryota; kingdom Metazoa; phylum Chordata; class Amphibia; order Anura; family Dendrobatidae; genus Phyllobates; species Phyllobates terribilis. The sequence continues at coordinate 375,985 of NW_027363849.1, forward strand.
CAATGGAAGAGTTCCGAAGCATTTTTAAACTTCAGCGGTATTCCGAGAACAATGGAAGAGTTCCGAAGCATTTTTAAACTTCAGCGGAATTCCGAGAACAATGGAAGAGTTCCGAAGCATTTTTAAACTTCAGCGGAATTCCGAGAACAATGGAAGTGTTCCGAAGCATTTTTAAACTTCAGCGGAATTCCGAGAACAATGGAAGAGTTCCAAAGCATTTTTATATGTCAGCGGAATTCCGAGAACAATGGAAGAGTTCCGAAGCATTTTTAAACTTCAGCGGAATTCCGAGAACAATGAAAGAGTTTCGAAACATTTTTAAACTTCAGCGGAATTCCGAGAACAATGGAAGAGTTCCGAAGCATTTTTAAACTTCAGCGGAATTCCGAGAACAATGGAAGAGTTCCGAAGCATTTTTAAACTTCAGCGGAATTCCGAGAACAATGGAAGAGTTCCACAGCATTTTTAAACTTCAGTGGAAATCTGAGAACAATGGAAGAGTTCCAAAGCATTTTTAAATTTCAGCGGAATTCCGAGAACAATGGAAGAGTTCCGAAACATTTTTAAACTTCAGCGGAATTTCGAGAACAATGGAAGAGTTCCGAAGCATTTTTAAACTTCAGCGGAATTCCGAGAACAATGGAAGAGTTCCGAAGCATTTTTAAACTTCAGCGGAATTCCGAGAACAATGGAAGAGTTCCGAAGCATTTTTAAACTTCAGCGGAATTCCGAGAACAATGGAAGAGTTCAGAAGCATTTTTAAACTTCAGCGGAATTCCGAGAACAATGGAAGAGTTCCACAGCATTTTTAAACTTCAGTGGAAATCTGAGAACAATGGAAGAGTTCCAAAGCATTTTTAAATTTCAGCGGAATTCCGAGAACAATGGAAGAGTTCCGAAACATTTTTAAACTTCAGCGGAATTTCGAGAACAATGGAAGAGTTCCGAAGCATTTTTAAACTTCAGCGGAATTCCGAGAACAATGGAAGAGTTCCGAAGCATTTTTAAACTTCAGCGGAATTCCGAGAACAATGGAAGAGTTCCGAAGCATTTTTAAACTTCAGCGGAATTCCGAGAACAATGGAAGTGTTCCGAAGCATTTTTAAACTTCAGCGGAATTCCGAGAACAATGGAAGAGTTCCAAAGCATTTTTATATGTCAGCGGAATTCCGAGAACAATGGAAGAGTTCCGAAGCATTTTTAAACTTCAGCGGAATTCCGAGAACAATGGAAGAGTTCCGAAGCATTTTTAAACTTCAGCGGTATTCCGAGAACAATGGAAGAGTTCCGAAGCATTTTTAAACTTCAGCGGAATTCCGAGAACAATGGAAGAGTTCCGAAGCATTTTTAAACTTCAGCGGAATTCCGAGAACAATGGAAGTGTTCCGAAGCATTTTTAAACTTCAGCGGAATTCCGAGAACAATGGAAGAGTTCCAAAGCATTTTTATATGTCAGCGGAATTCCGAGAACAATGGAAGAGTTCCGAAGCATTTTTAAACTTCAGCGGAATTCCGAGAACAATGAAAGAGTTTCGAAACATTTTTAAACTTCAGCGGAATTCCGAGAACAATGGAAGAGTTCCGAAGCATTTTTAAACTTCAGCGGAATTCCGAGAACAATGGAAGAGTTCCGAAGCATTTTTAAACTTCAGCGGAATTCCGAGAACAATGGAAGAGTTCCACAGCATTTTTAAACTTCAGTGGAAATCTGAGAACAATGGAAGAGTTCCAAAGCATTTTTAAATTTCAGCGGAATTCCGAGAACAATGGAAGAGTTCCGAAACATTTTTAAACTTCAGCGGAATTTCGAGAACAATGGAAGAGTTCCGAAGCATTTTTAAACTTCAGCGGAATTCCGAGAACAATGGAAGAGTTCCGAAGCATTTTTAAACTTCAGCGGAATTCCGAGAACAATGGAAGAGTTCCGAAGCATTTTTAAACTTCAGCGGAATTCCGAGAACAATGGAAGTGTTCCGAAGCATTTTTAAACTTCAGCGGAATTCCGAGAACAATGGAAGAGTTCCAAAGCATTTTTATATGTCAGCGGAATTCCGAGAACAATGGAAGAGTTCCGAAGCATTTTTAAACTTCAGCGGAATTCCGAGAACAATGGAAGAGTTCCGAAGCATTTTTAAACTTCAGCGGTATTCCGAGAACAATGGAAGAGTTCCGAAGCATTTTTAAACTTCAGCGGAATTCCGAGAACAATGGAAGAGTTCTGAAGCATTTTTAAACTTCAGCGGAATTCCGAGAACAATGGAAGTGTTCCGAAGCATTTTTAAACTTCAGCGGAATTCCGAGAACAATGGAAGAGTTCCAAAGCATTTTTATATGTCAGCGGAATTCCGAGAACAATGGAAGAGTTCCGAAGCATTTTTAAACTTCAGCGGAATTCCGAGAACAATGAAAGAGTTTCGAAACATTTTTAAACTTCAGCGGAATTCCGAGAACAATGGAAGAGTTCCGAAGCATTTTTAAACTTCAGCGGAATTCCGAGAACAATGGAAGAGTTCCGAAGCATTTTTAAACTTCAGCGGAATTCCGAGAACAATGGAAGAGTTCCGAAACATTTTTAAACTTCAGCGGAATTCCGAGAACAATGGAAGAGTTCCAAAGCATTTTTATATGTCAGCGGAATTCCGAGAACAATGGAAGAGTTCCGAATCATTTTTAAACTTCAGCGTAATTCCGAGAACAATGGAAGAGTTCAGAAGCATTTTTAAACTTCAGCGGAATTCCGAGAACAATGGAAGAGTTCCAAAGCATTTTTAAACTTCAGCGGAATTCCGAGAACAATGAAAGAGTTCCGAAGCATTTTTAAACTTCAGCAGAATTCCGAGAACAATGGAAGAGTTCCGAAACATTTTTAAACTTCAGCGGAATTCCGAGAACAATGGAAGAGTTCCGAAGCATTTTTAAACTTCAGCGGAATTCCGAGAACAATGGAAGAGTTCCGAAGCATTTTTAAACTTCAGCGGAATTCCGAGAACAATGGAAAAGTTCCGAAGCATCTTTAAACTTCAGCAGAATTCCGAGAACAATGGAAGCGTTCCGGAGCATTTTTAAACTTCAGCGGAATTCCGAGAACAATGGAAGAATTCCAAAGCATTTTTATATGTCAGCGGAATTCCGAGAACAATGGAAGAGTTCCGAAGCATTTTTAAACTTCAGCGGAATTCCGAGAACAATGAAAGAGTTTCGAAACATTTTTAAACTTCAGCGGAATTCCGAGAACAATGGAAGAGTTCCGAAGCATTTTTAAACTTCAGCGGAATTCCGAGAACAATGAAAGAGTTTCGAAACATTTTTAAACTTCAGCGGAATTCCGAGAACAATGGAAGAGTTCCGAAGCATTTTTAAACTTCAGCGGAATTCCGAGAACAATGGAAGAGTTCCGAAGCATTTTTAAACTTCAGCGGAATTCCGAGAACAATGGAAGAGTTCCACAGCATTTTTAAACTTCAGTGGAAATCTGAGAACAATGGAAGAGTTCCAAAGCATTTTTAAATTTCAGCGGAATTCCGAGAACAATGGAAGAGTTCCGAAACATTTTTAAACTTCAGCGGAATTTCGAGAACAATGGAAGAGTTCCGAAGCATTTTTAAACTTCAGCGGAATTCCGAGAACAATGGAAGAGTTCCGAAGCATTTTTAAACTTCAGCGGAATTCCGAGAACAATGGAAGAGTTCCGAAGCATTTTTAAACTTCAGCGGAATTCCGAGAACAATGGAAGTGTTCCGAAGCATTTTTAAACTTCAGCGGAATTCCGAGAACAATGGAAGAGTTCCAAAGCATTTTTATATGTCAGCGGAATTCCGAGAACAATGGAAGAGTTCCGAAGCATTTTTAAACTTCAGCGGAATTTCGAGAACAATGGAAGAGTTCCGAAGCATTTTTAAACTTCAGCGGAATTCCGAGAACAATGGAAGAGTTCCGAAGCATTTTTAAACTTCAGCGGAATTCCGAGAACAATGGAAGAGTTCCAAAGCATTTTTATATGTCAGCGGAATTCCGAGAACAATGGAAGAGTTCCGAATCATTTTTAAACTTCAGCGTAATTCCGAGAACAATGGAAGAGTTCAGAAGCATTTTTAAACTTCAGCGGAATTCCGAGAACAATGGAAGAGTTCCAAAGCATTTTTAAACTTCAGCGGAATTCCGAGAACAATGAAAGAGTTTCGAAACATTTTTAAACTTCAGCGGAATTCCGAGAACAATGGAAGAGTTCCGAAGCATTTTTAAACTTCAGCGGAATTCCGAGAACAATGGAAGAGTTCCGAAGCATTTTTAAACTTCAGCGGAATTCCGAGAACAATGGAAGTGTTCCGAAGCATTTTTAAACTTCAGCGGAATTCCGAGAGCAATGGAAGAGTTCCAAAGCATTTTTATATGTCAGCGGAATTCCGAGAACAATGGAAGAGTTCCGAAGCATTTTTAAACTTCAGCGGAATTCCGAGAACAATGGAAGAGTTCCGAAGCATTTTTAAACTTCAGCGGAATTCCGAGAACAATGGAAGAGTTCCACAGCATTTTTAAACTTCAGTGGAAATCTGAGAACAATGGAAGAGTTCCAAAGCATTTTTAAATTTCAGCGGAATTCCGAGAACAATGGAAGAGTTCCGAAACATTTTTAAACTTCAGCGGAATTTCGAGAACAATGGAAGAGTTCCGAAGCATTTTTAAACTTCAGCGGAATTCCGAGAACAATGGAAGAGTTCCGAAGCATTTTTAAACTTCAGCGGAATTCCGAGAACAATGGAAAAGTTCCGAAGCATCTTTAAACTTCAGCAGAATTCCGAGAACAATGGAAGCGTTCCGGAGCATTTTTAAACTTCAGCGGAATTCCGAGAACAATGGAAGAGTTCCAAAGCATTTTTATATGTCAGCGGAATTCCGAGAACAATGGAAGAGTTCCGAAGCATTTTTAAACTTCAGCGGAATTCCGAGAACAATGAAAGAGTTTCGAAACATTTTTAAACTTCAGCGGAATTCCGAGAACAATGGAAGAGTTCCGAAGCATTTTTAAACTTCAGCGGAATTCCGAGAACAATGGAAGAGTTCCGAAGCATTTTTAAACTTCAGCGGAATTCCGAGAACAATGGAAGAGTTCCGAAAGATTTTTAAACTTCAGCGGTATTCCGAGAACAATGGAAGAGTTCCAAAGCATTTTTATATGTCAGCGGAATTCCGAGAACAATGGAAGAGTTCCGAATCATTTTTAAACTTCAGCGGAATTCCGAGAACAATGGAAGAGTTCAGAAGCATTTTTAAACTTCAGCGGAATTCCGAGAACAATGGAAGAGTTCCAAAGCATTTTTAAACTTCAGCGGAATTCCGAGAACAATGAAAGAGTTCCGAAGCATTTTTAAACTTCAGCAGAATTCCGAGAACAATGGAAGAGTTCCGAAACATTTTTAAACTTCAGCGGAATTTCGAGAACAATGGAAGAGTTCCGAAGCATTTTTAAACTTCAGCGGAATTCCGAGAACAATGGAAGAGTTCCGAAGCATTTTTAAACTTCAGCGGAATTCCGAGAACAATGGAAGAGTTCCGAAGCATTTTTAAACTTCAGCGGAATTCCGAGAACAATGGAAGTGTTCCGAAGCATTTTTAAACTTCAGCGGAATTCCGAGAACATTGGAAGAGTTCCAAAGCATTTTTATATGTCAGCGGAATTCCGAGAACAATGGAAGAGTTCCGAAGCATTTTTAAACTTCAGCGGAATTCCGAGAACAATGGAAGAGTTCCGAAGCATTTTTAAACTTCAGCGGTATTCCGAGAACAATGGAAGAGTTCCGAAGCATTTTTAAACTTCAGCGGAATTCCGAGAACAATGGAAGAGTTCCGAAGCATTTTTAAACTTCAGCGGAATTCCGAGAACAATGGAAGTGTTCCAAAGCATTTTTAAACTTCAGCGGAATTCCGAGAACAATGGAAGAGTTCCAAAGCATTTTTATATGTCAGCGGAATTCCGAGAACAATGGAAGAGTTCCGAAGCATTTTTAAACTTCAGCGGAATTCCGAGAACAATGAAAGAGTTTCGAAACATTTTTAAACTTCAGCGGAATTCCGAGAACAATGGAAGAGTTCCGAAGCATTTTTAAACTTCAGCGGAATTCCGAGAACAATGGAAGAGTTCCGAAGCATTTTTAAACTTCAGCGGAATTCCGAGAACAATGGAAGAGTTCCGAAGCATTTTTAAACTTCAGCGGAATTCCGAGAACAATGGAAGTGTTCCGAAGCATTTTTAAACTTCAGCGGAATTCCGAGAGCAATGGAAGAGTTCCAAAGCATTTTTATATGTCAGCGGAATTCCGAGAACAATGGAAGAGTTCCGAAGCATTTTTAAACTTCAGCGGAATTCCGAGAACAATGGAAGAGTTCCGAAGCATTTTTAAACTTCAGCGGAATTCCGAGAACAATGGAAGAGTTCCACAGCATTTTTAAACTTCAGTGGAAATCTGAGAACAATGGAAGAGTTCCAAAGCATTTTTAAATTTCAGCGGAATTCCGAGAACAATGGAAGAGTTCCGAAACATTTTTAAACTTCAGCGGAATTTCGAGAACAATGGAAGAGTTCCGAAGCATTTTTAAACTTCAGCGGAATTCCGAGAACAATGGAAGAGTTCCGAAGCATTTTTAAACTTCAGCGGAATTCCGAGAACAATGGAAAAGTTCCGAAGCATCTTTAAACTTCAGCAGAATTCCGAGAACAATGGAAGCGTTCCGGAGCATTTTTAAACTTCAGCGGAATTCCGAGAACAATGGAAGAGTTCCAAAGCATTTTTATATGTCAGCGGAATTCCGAGAACAATGGAAGAGTTCCGAAGCATTTTTAAACTTCAGCGGAATTCCGAGAACAATGAAAGAGTTTCGAAACATTTTTAAACTTCAGCGGAATTCCGAGAACAATGGAAGAGTTCCGAAGCATTTTTAAACTTCAGCGGAATTCCGAGAACAATGGAAGAGTTCCGAAGCATTTTTAAACTTCAGCGGAATTCCGAGAACAATGGAAGAGTTCCGAAAGATTTTTAAACTTCAGCGGTATTCCGAGAACAATGGAAGAGTTCCAAAGCATTTTTATATGTCAGCGGAATTCCGAGAACAATGGAAGAGTTCCGAATCATTTTTAAACTTCAGCGGAATTCCGAGAACAATGGAAGAGTTCAGAAGCATTTTTAAACTTCAGCGGAATTCCGAGAACAATGGAAGAGTTCCAAAGCATTTTTAAACTTCAGCGGAATTCCGAGAACAATGAAAGAGTTCCGAAGCATTTTTAAACTTCAGCAGAATTCCGAGAACAATGGAAGAGTTCCGAAACATTTTTAAACTTCAGCGGAATTTCGAGAACAATGGAAGAGTTCCGAAGCATTTTTAAACTTCAGCGGAATTCCGAGAACAATGGAAGAGTTCCGAAGCATTTTTAAACTTCAGCGGAATTCCGAGAACAATGGAAGAGTTCCGAAGCATTTTTAAACTTCAGCGGAATTCCGAGAACAATGGAAGTGTTCCGAAGCATTTTTAAACTTCAGCGGAATTCCGAGAACATTGGAAGAGTTCCAAAGCATTTTTATATGTCAGCGGAATTCCGAGAACAATGGAAGAGTTCCGAAGCATTTTTAAACTTCAGCGGAATTCCGAGAACAATGGAAGAGTTCCGAAGCATTTTTAAACTTCAGCGGTATTCCGAGAACAATGGAAGAGTTCCGAAGCATTTTTAAACTTCAGCGGAATTCCGAGAACAATGGAAGAGTTCCGAAGCATTTTTAAACTTAAGCGGAATTCCGAGAACAATGGAAGTGTTCCAAAGCATTTTTAAACTTCAGCGGAATTCCGAGAACAATGGAAGAGTTCCAAAGCATTTTTATATGTCAGCGGAATTCCGAGAACAATGGAAGAGTTCCGAAGCATTTTTAAACTTCAGCGGAATTCCGAGAACAATGAAAGAGTTTCGAAACATTTTTAAACTTCAGCGGAATTCCGAGAACAATGGAAGAGTTCCGAAGCATTTTTAAACTTCAGCGGAATTCCGAGAACAATGGAAGAGTTCCGAAGCATTTTTAAACTTCAGCGGAATTCCGAGAACAATGGAAGAGTTCCGAAACATTTTTAAACTTCAGCGGAATTCCGAGAACAATGGAAGAGTTCCAAAGCATTTTTATATGTCAGCGGAATTCCGAGAACAATGGAAGAGTTCCGAATCATTTTTAAACTTCAGCGTAATTCCGAGAACAATGGAAGAGTTCAGAAGCATTTTTAAACTTCAGCGGAATTCCGAGAACAATGGAAGAGTTCCAAAGCATTTTTAAACTTCAGCGGAATTCCGAGAACAATGAAAGAGTTTCGAAACATTTTTAAACTTCAGCGGAATTCCGAGAACAATGGAAGAGTTCCGAAGCATTTTTAAACTTCAGCGGAATTCCGAGAACAATGGAAGAGTTCCGAAGCATTTTTAAACTTCAGCGGAATTCCGAGAACAATGGAAGTGTTCCGAAGCATTTTTAAACTTCAGCGGAATTCCGAGAGCAATGGAAGAGTTCCAAAGCATTTTTATATGTCAGCGGAATTCCGAGAACAATGGAAGAGTTCCGAAGCATTTTTAAACTTCAGCGGAATTCCGAGAACAATGGAAGAGTTCCGAAGCATTTTTAAACTTCAGCGGAATTCCGAGAACAATGGAAGAGTTCCACAGCATTTTTAAACTTCAGTGGAAATCTGAGAACAATGGAAGAGTTCCAAAGCATTTTTAAATTTCAGCGGAATTCCGAGAACAATGGAAGAGTTCCGAAACATTTTTAAACTTCAGCGGAATTTCGAGAACAATGGAAGAGTTCCGAAGCATTTTTAAACTTCAGCGGAATTCCGAGAACAATGGAAGAGTTCCGAAGCATTTTTAAACTTCAGCGGAATTCCGAGAACAATGGAAGAGTTCCGAAGCATTTTTAAACTTCAGCGGAATTCCGAGAACAATGGAAGTGTTCCGAAGCATTTTTAAACTTCAGCGGAATTCCGAGAACAATGGAAGAGTTCCAAAGCATTTTTATATGTCAGCGGAATTCCGAGAACAATGGAAGAGTTCCGAAGCATTTTTAAACTTCAGCGGAATTCCGAGAACAATGGAAGAGTTCCGAAGCATTTTTAAACTTCAGCGGTATTCCGAGAACAATGGAAGAGTTCCGAAGCATTTTTAAACTTCAGCGGAATTCCGAGAACAATGGAAGAGTTCCGAAGCATTTTTAAACTTCAGCGGAATTCCGAGAACAATGGAAGTGTTCCGAAGCATTTTTAAACTTCAGCGGAATTCCGAGAACAATGGAAGAGTTCCAAAGCATTTTTATATGTCAGCGGAATTCCGAGAACAATGGAAGAGTTCCGAAGCATTTTTAAACTTCAGCGGAATTCCGAGAACAATGAAAGAGTTTCGAAACATTTTTAAACTTCAGCGGAATTCCGAGAACAATGGAAGAGTTCCGAAGCATTTTTAAACTTCAGCGGAATTCCGAGAACAATGGAAGAGTTCCGAAGCATTTTTAAACTTCAGCGGAATTCCGAGAACAATGGAAGAGTTCCGAAACATTTTTAAACTTCAGCGGAATTCCGAGAACAATGGAAGAGTTCCAAAGCATTTTTATATGTCAGCGGAATTCCGAGAACAATGGAAGAGTTCCGAATCATTTTTAAACTTCAGCGTAATTCCGAGAACAATGGAAGAGTTCAGAAGCATTTTTAAACTTCAGCGGAATTCCGAGAACAATGGAAGAGTTCCAAAGCATTTTTAAACTTCAGCGGAATTCCGAGAACAATGAAAGAGTTCCGAAGCATTTTTAAACTTCAGCAGAATTCCGAGAACAATGGAAGAGTTCCGAAACATTTTTAAACTTCAGCGGAATTCCCAGAACAATGGAAGAGTTCCGAAGCATTTTTAAACTTCAGCGGAATTCCGAGAACAATGGAAGAGTTCCGAAGCATTTTTAAACTTCAGCGGAATTCCGAGAACAATGGAAGAGTTCCGAAGCATTTTTAAACTTCAGCGGAATTCCGAGAACAATGGAAGAGTTCCGAAACATTTTTAAACTTCAGCGTAATTCCGAGAACAATGGAAGAGTTCAGAAGCATTTTTAAACTTCAGCGGAATTCCGAGAACAATGGAAGAGTTCCGAAGCATTTTTAAACTTCAGCGGAATTCCGAGAACAATGGAAGAGTTCCGAAGCATTTTTAAACTTCAGCGGAATTCCGAGAACAATGGAAGTGTTCCGAAGCATTTTTAAACTTCAGCGGAATTCCGAGAGCAATGGAAGAGTTCCAAAGCATTTTTATATGTCAGCGGAATTCCGAGAACAATGGAAGAGTTCCGAAGCATTTTTAAACTTCAGCGGAATTCCGAGAACAATGGAAGAGTTCCGAAGCATTTTTAAACTTCAGCGGAATTCCGAGAACAATGGAAGAGTTCCACAGCATTTTTAAACTTCAGTGGAAATCTGAGAACAATGGAAGAGTTCCAAAGCATTTTTAAATTTCAGCGGAATTCCGAGAACAATGGAAGAGTTCCGAAACATTTTTAAACTTCAGCGGAATTTCGAGAACAATGGAAGAGTTCCGAAGCATTTTTAAACTTCAGCGGAATTCCGAGAACAATGGAAGAGTTCCGAAGCATTTTTAAACTTCAGCGGAATTCCGAGAACAATGGAAAAGTTCCGAAGCATCTTTAAACTTCAGCAGAATTCCGAGAACAATGGAAGCGTTCCGGAGCATTTTTAAACTTCAGCGGAATTCCGAGAACAATGGAAGAGTTCCAAAGCATTTTTATATGTCAGCGGAATTCCGAGAACAATGGAAGAGTTCCGAAGCATTTTTAAACTTCAGCGGAATTCCGAGAACAATGAAAGAGTTTCGAAACATTTTTAAACTTCAGCGGAATTCCGAGAACAATGGAAGAGTTCCGAAGCATTTTTAAACTTCAGCGGAATTCCGAGAACAATGGAAGAGTTCCGAAGCATTTTTAAACTTCAGCGGAATTCCGAGAACAATGGAAGAGTTCCGAAAGATTTTTAAACTTCAGCGGTATTCCGAGAACAATGGAAGAGTTCCAAAGCATTTTTATATGTCAGCGGAATTCCGAGAACAATGGAAGAGTTCCGAATCATTTTTAAACTTCAGCGGAATTCCGAGAACAATGGAAGAGTTCAGAAGCATTTTTAAACTTCAGCGGAATTCCGAGAACAATGGAAGAGTTCCAAAGCATTTTTAAACTTCAGCGGAATTCCGAGAACAATGAAAGAGTTCCGAAGCATTTTTAAACTTCAGCAGAATTCCGAGAACAATGGAAGAGTTCCGAAACATTTTTAAACTTCAGCGGAATTTCGAGAACAATGGAAGAGTTCCGAAGCATTTTTAAACTTCAGCGGAATTCCGAGAACAATGGAAGAGTTCCGAAGCATTTTTAAACTTCAGCGGAATTCCGAGAACAATGGAAGAGTTCCGAAGCATTTTTAAACTTCAGCGGAATTCCGAGAACAATGGAAGAGTTCCGAAGCATTTTTAAACTTCAGCGGAATTCCGAGAACAATGGAAGTGTTCCGAAGCATTTTTAAACTTCAGCGGAATTCCGAGAACATTGGAAGAGTTCCAAAGCATTTTTATATGTCAGCGGAATTCCGAGAACAATGGAAGAGTTCCGAAGCATTTTTAAACTTCAGCGGAATTCCGAGAACAATGGAAGAGTTCCGAAGCATTTTTAAACTTCAGCGGTATTCCGAGAACAATGGAAGAGTTCCGAAGCATTTTTAAACTTCAGCGGAATTCCGAGAACAATGGAAGAGTTCCGAAGCATTTTTAAACTTCAGCGGAATTCCGAGAACAATGGAAGTGTTCCAAAGCATTTTTAAACTTCAGCGGAATTCCGAGAACAATGGAAGAGTTCCAAAGCATTTTTATATGTCAGCGGAATTCCGAGAACAATGGAAGAGTTCCGAAGCATTTTTAAACTTCAGCGGAATTCCGAGAACAATGAAAGAGTTTCGAAACATTTTTAAACTTCAGCGGAATTCCGAGAACAATGGAAGAGTTCCGAAGCATTTTTAAACTTCAGCGGAATTCCGAGAACAATGGAAGAGTTCCGAAGCATTTTTAAACTTCAGCGGAATTCCGAGAACAATGGAAGAGTTCCGAAACATTTTTAAACTTCAGCGGAATTCCGAGAACAATGGAAGAGTTCCAAAGCATTTTTATATGTCAGCGGAATTCCGAGAACAATGGAAGAGTTCCGAATCATTTTTAAACTTCAGCGTAATTCCGAGAACAATGGAAGAGTTCAGAAGCATTTTTAAACTTCAGCGGAATTCCGAGAACAATGGAAGAGTTCCAAAGCATTTTTAAACTTCAGCGGAATTCCGAGAACAATGAAAGAGTTTCGAAACATTTTTAAACTTCAGCGGAATTCCGAGAACAATGGAAGAGTTCCGAAGCATTTTTAAACTTCAGCGGAATTCCGAGAACAATGGAAGAGTTCCGAAGCATTTTTAAACTTCAGCGGAATTCCGAGAACAATGGAAGTGTTCCGAAGCATTTTTAAACTTCAGCGGAATTCCGAGAGCAATGGAAGAGTTCCAAAGCATTTTTATATGTCAGCGGAATTCCGAGAACAATGGAAGAGTTCCGAAGCATTTTTAAACTTCAGCGGAATTCCGAGAACAATGGAAGAGTTCCGAAGCATTTTTAAACTTCAGCGGAATTCCGAGAACAATGGAAGAGTTCCACAGCATTTTTAAACTTCAGTGGAAATCTGAGAACAATGGAAGAGTTCCAAAGCATTTTTAAATTTCAGCGGAATTCCGAGAACAATGGAAGAGTTCCGAAACATTTTTAAACTTCAGCGGAATTTCGAGAACAATGGAAGAGTTCCGAAGCATTTTTAAACTTCAGCGGAATTCCGAGAACAATGGAAGAGTTCCGAAGCATTTTTAAACTTCAGCGGAATTCCGAGAACAATGGAAGAGTTCCGAAGCATTTTTAAACTTCAGCGGAATTCCGAGAACAATGGAAGTGTTCCGAAGCATTTTTAAACTTCAGCGGAATTCCGAGAACAATGGAAGAGTTCCAAAGCATTTTTATATGTCAGCGGAATTCCGAGAACAATGGAAGAGTTCCGAAGCATTTTTAAACTTCAGCGGAATTCCGAGAACAATGGAAGAGTTCCGAAGCATTTTTAAACTTCAGCGGTATTCCGAGAACAATGGAAGAGTTCCGAAGCATTTTTAAACTTCAGCGGAATTCCGAGAACAATGGAAGAGTTCCGAAGCATTTTTAAACTTCAGCGGAATTCCGAGAACAATGGAAGTGTTCCGAAGCATTTTTAAACTTCAGCGGAATTCCGAGAACAATGGAAGAGTTCCAAAGCATTTTTATATGTCAGCGGAATTCCGAGAACAATGGAAGAGTTCCGAAGCATTTTTAAACTTCAGCGGAATTCCGAGAACAATGAAAGAGTTTCGAAACATTTTTAAACTTCAGCGGAATTCCGAGAACAATGGAAGAGTTCCGAAGCATTTTTAAACTTCAGCGGAATTCCGAGAACAATGGAAGAGTTCCGAAGCATTTTTAAACTTCAGCGGAATTCCGAGAACAATGGAAGAGTTCCGAAACATTTTTAAACTTCAGCGGAATTCCGAGAACAATGGAAGAGTTCCAAAGCATTTTTATATGTCAGCGGAATTCCGAGAACAATGGAAGAGTTCCGAATCATTTTTAAACTTCAGCGTAATTCCGAGAACAATGGAAGAGTTCAGAAGCATTTTTAAACTTCAGCGGAATTCCGAGAACAATGGAAGAGTTCCAAAGCATTTTTAAACTTCAGCGGAATTCCGAGAACAATGAAAGAGTTCCGAAGCATTTTTAAACTTCAGCAGAATTCCGAGAACAATGGAAGAGTTCCGAAACATTTTTAAACTTCAGCGGAATTCCCAGAACAATGGAAGAGTTCCGAAGCATTTTTAAACTTCAGCGGAATTCCGAGAACAATGGAAGAGTTCCGAAGCATTTTTAAACTTCAGCGGAATTCCGAGAACAATGGAAAAGTTCCGAAGCATCTTTAAACTTCAGCAGAATTCCGAGAACAATGGAAGCGTTCCGGAGCATTTTTAAACTTCAGCGGAATTCCGAGAACAATGGAAGAGTTCCAAAGCATTTTTATATGTCAGCGGAATTCCGAGAACAATGGAAGAGTTCCGAAGCATTTTTAAACTTCAGCGGAATTCCGAGAACAATGAAAGAGTTTCGAAACATTTTTAAACTTCAGCGGAATTCCGAGAACAATGGAAGAGTTCCGAAGCATTTTTAAACTTCAGCGGAATTCCGAGAACAATGGAAGAGTTCCGAAGCATTTTTAAACTTCAGCGGAATTCCGAGAACAATGGAAGAGTTCCGAAAGATTTTTAAACTTCAGCGGAATTCCGAGAACAATGGAAGAGTTCCAAAGCATTTTTATATGTCAGCGGAATTCCGAGAACAATGGAAGAGTTCCGAATCATTTTTAAACTTCAGCGGAATTCCGAGAACAAAGGAAGAGTTCAGAAGCATTTTTAAACTTCAGCGGAATTCCGAGAACAATGGAAGAGTTCCAAAGCATTTTTAAACTTCAGCGGAATTCCGAGAACAATGAAAGAGTTCCGAAGCATTTTTAAACTTCAGCAGAATTCCGAGAACAATGGAAGAGTTCCGAAACATTTTTAAACTTCAGCGGAATTTCGAGAACAATGGAAGAGTTCCGAAGCATTTTTAAACTTCAGCGGAATTCCGAGAACAATGGAAGAGTTCCGAAGCATTTTTAAACTTCAGCGGAATTCCGAGAACAATGGAAGAGTTCCGAAGCATTTTTAAACTTCAGCGGAATTCCGAGAACAATGGAAGTGTTCCGAAGCATTTTTAAACTTCAGCGGAATTCCGAGAACAATGGAAGAGTTCCAAAGCATTTTTATATGTCTGCAGAATTCCGAGAACAATGGAAGAGTTCCGAAGCATTTTTAAACTTCAGCGGAATTCCGAGAACAATGGAAGAGTTCCAAAGCATTTTTATATGTCAGCGGAATTCCGAGAACAATGGAAGAGTTCCGAAGCATTTTTAAACTTCAGCGGAATTCCGAGAACAATGGAAGAGTTCCGAAGCATTTTTAAACTTCAGCGGTATTCCGAGAACAATGGAAGAGTTCCGAAGCATTTTTAAACTTCAGCGGAATTCCGAGAACAATGGAAGAGTTCCGAAGCATTTTTAAACTTCAGCGGAATTCCGAGAACAATGGAAGTGTTCCGAAGCATTTTTAAACTTCAGCGGAATTCCGAGAACAATGGAAGAGTTCCAAAGCATTTTTATATGTCAGCGGAATTCCGAGAACAATGGAAGAGTTCCGAAGCATTTTTAAACTTCAGCGGAATTCCGAGAACAATGAAAGAGTTTCGAAACATTTTTAAACTTCAGCGGAATTCCGAGAACAATGGAAGAGTTCCGAAGCATTTTTAAACTTCAGCGGAATTCCGAGAACAATGGAAGAGTTCCGAAGCATTTTTAAACTTCAGCGGAATTCCGAGAACAATGGAAGAGTTCCACAGCATTTTTAAACTTCAGTGGAAATCTGAGAACAATGGAAGAGTTCCAAAGCATTTTTAAATTTCAGCGGAATTCCGAGAACAATGGAAGAGTTCCGAAACATTTTTAAACTTCAGCGGAATTTCGAGAACAATGGAAGAGTTCCGAAGCATTTTTAAACTTCAGCGGAATTCCGAGAACAATGGAAGAGTTCCGAAGCATTTTTAAACTTCAGCGGAATTCCGAGAACAATGGAAGAGTTCCGAAGCATTTTTAAACTTCAGCGGAATTCCGAGAACAATGGAAGTGTTCCGAAGCATTTTTAAACTTCAGCGGAATTCCGAGAACAATGGAAGAGTTCCAAAGCATTTTTATATGTCAGCGGAATTCCGAGAACAATGGAAGAGTTCCGAAGCATTTTTAAACTTCAGCGGAATTCCGAGAACAATGGAAGAGTTCCGAAGCATTTTTAAACTTCAGCGGTATTCCGAGAACAATGGAAGAGTTCCGAAGCATTTTTAAACTTCAGCGGAATTCCGAGAACAATGGAAGAGTTCCGAAGCATTTTTAAACTTCAGCGGAATTCCGAGAACAATGGAAGTGTTCCGAAGCATTTTTAAACTTCAGCGGAATTCCGAGAACAATGGAAGAGTTCCAAAGCATTTTTATATGTCAGCGGAATTCCGAGAACAATGGAAGAGTTCCGAAGCATTTTTAAACTTCAGCGGAATTCCGAGAACAATGAAAGAGTTTCGAAACATTTTTAAACTTCAGCGGAATTCCGAGAACAATGGAAGAGTTCCGAAGCATTTTTAAACTTCAGCGGAATTCCGAGAACAATGGAAGAGTTCCGAAGCATTTTTAAACTTCAGCGGAATTCCGAGAACAATGGAAGAGTTCCGAAACATTTTTAAACTTCAGCGGAATTCCGAGAACAATGGAAGAGTTCCGAAGCATTTTTATATGTCAGCGGAATTCCGAGAACAATGGAAGAGTTCCGAATCATTTTTAAACTTCAGCGTAATTCCGAGAACAATGGAAGAGTTCAGAAGCATTTTTAAACTTCAGCGGAATTCCGAGAACAATGGAAGAGTTCCAAAGCATTTTTAAACTTCAGCGGAATTCCGAGAACAATGAAAGAGTTCTGAAGCATTTTTAAACTTCAGCAGAATTCCGAGAACAATGGAAGAGTTCCGAAACATTTTTAAACTTCAGCGGAATTCCGAGAACAATGGAAGAGTTCCGAAGCATTTTTAAACTTCAGCGGAATTCCGAGAACAATGGAAGAGTTCCGAAGCATTTTTAAACTTCAGCGGAATTCCGAGAACAATGGAAAAGTTCCGAAGCATCTTTAAACTTCAGCAGAATTCCGAGAACAATGGAAGCGTTCCGGAGCATTTTTAAACTTCAGCGGAATTCCGAGAACAATGGAAGAGTTCCAAAGCATTTTTATATGTCAGCGGAATTCCGAGAACAATGGAAGAGTTCCGAAGCATTTTTAAACTTCAGCGGAATTCCGAGAACAATGAAAGAGTTTCGAAACATTTTTAAACTTCAGCGGAATTCCGAGAACAATGGAAGAGTTCCGAAGCATTTTTAAACTTCAGCGGAATTCCGAGAACAATGGAAGAGTTCCGAAGCATTTTTAAACTTCAGCGGAATTCCGAGAACAATGGAAGAGTTCCGAAAGATTTTTAAACTTCAGCGGAATTCCGAGAACAATGGAAGAGTTCCAAAGCATTTTTA
The DNA here is from genome assembly GCF_046119375.1 of Phyllobates terribilis. Classification (NCBI taxonomy): domain Eukaryota; kingdom Metazoa; phylum Chordata; class Amphibia; order Anura; family Dendrobatidae; genus Phyllobates; species Phyllobates terribilis. The sequence goes on from NW_027363849.1 coordinate 393,309, forward strand.
TATGTCAGCGGAATTCCGAGAACAATGGAAGAGTTCCGAATCATTTTTAAACTTCAGCGGAATTCCGAGAACAATGGAAGAGTTCAGAAGCATTTTTAAACTTCAGCGGAATTCCGAGAACAATGGAAGAGTTCCAAAGCATTTTTAAACTTCAGCGGAATTCCGAGAACAATGAAAGAGTTCCGAAGCATTTTTAAACTTCAGCAGAATTCCGAGAACAATGGAAGAGTTCCGAAACATTTTTAAACTTCAGCGGAATTTCGAGAACAATGGAAGAGTTCCGAAGCATTTTTAAACTTCAGCGGAATTCCGAGAACAATGGAAGAGTTCCGAAGCATTTTTAAACTTCAGCGGAATTCCGAGAACAATGGAAGAGTTCCGAAGCATTTTTAAACTTCAGCGGAATTCCGAGAACAATGGAAGTGTTCCGAAGCATTTTTAAACTTCAGCGGAATTCCGAGAACAATGGAAGAGTTCCAAAGCATTTTTATATGTCAGCGGAATTCCGAGAACAATGGAAGAGTTCCGAAGCATTTTTAAACTTCAGCGGAATTCCGAGAACAATGGAAGAGTTCCGAAGCATTTTTAAACTTCAGCGGTATTCCGAGAACAATGGAAGAGTTCCGAAGCATTTTTAAACTTCAGCGGAATTCCGAGAACAATGGAAGAGTTCCGAAGCATTTTTAAACTTCAGCGGAATTCCGAGAACAATGGAAGTGTTCCGAAGCATTTTTAAACTTCAGCGGAATTCCGAGAACAATGGAAGAGTTCCAAAGCATTTTTATATGTCAGCGGAATTCCGAGAACAATGGAAGAGTTCCGAAGCATTTTTAAACTTCAGCGGAATTCCGAGAACAATGAAAGAGTTTCGAAACATTTTTAAACTTCAGCGGAATTCCGAGAACAATGGAAGAGTTCCGAAGCATTTTTAAACTTCAGCGGAATTCCGAGAACAATGGAAGAGTTCCGAAGCATTTTTAAACTTCAGCGGAATTCCGAGAACAATGGAAGAGTTCCGAAACATTTTTAAACTTCAGCGGAATTCCGAGAACAATGGAAGAGTTCCAAAGCATTTTTATATGTCAGCGGAATTCCGAGAACAATGAAAGAGTTCCGAATCATTTTTAAACTTCAGCGTAATTCCGAGAACAATGGAAGAGTTCAGAAGCATTTTTAAACTTCAGCGGAATTCCGAGAACAATGGAAGAGTTCCAAAGCATTTTTAAACTTCAGCGGAATTCCGAGAACAATGAAAGAGTTTCGAAACATTTTTAAACTTCAGCGGAATTCCGAGAACAATGGAAGAGTTCCGAAGCATTTTTAAACTTCAGCGGAATTCCGAGAACAATGGAAGAGTTCCGAAGCATTTTTAAACTTCAGCGGAATTCCGAGAACAATGGAAGTGTTCCGAAGCATTTTTAAACTTCAGCGGAATTCCGAGAGCAATGGAAGAGTTCCACAGCATTTTTAAACTTCAGCGGAATTCCGAGAACAATGGAAGAGTTCCGAAGCATTTTTAAACTTCAGCGGAATTCCGAGAACAATGGAAGAGTTCCGAAGCATTTTTAAACTTCAGCGGAATTCCGAGAACAATGGAAGAGTTCCGAAGCATTTTTAAACTTCAGCGGAATTCCGAGAACAATGGAAGTGTTCCGAAGCATTTTTAAACTTCAGCCGAATTCCGAGAACAATGGAAGAGTTCCAAAGCATTTTTATATGTCAGCGGAATTCCGAGAACAATGGAAGAGTTCCGAAGCATTTTTAAACTTCAGCGGAATTCCGAGAACAATGGAAGAGTTCCGAAGCATTTTTAAACTTCAGCGGTATTCCGAGAACAATGGAAGAGTTCCGAAGCATTTTTAAACTTCAGCGGAATTCCGAGAACAATGGAAGAGTTCCGAAGCATTTTTAAACTTCAGCGGAATTCCGAGAACAATGGAAGTGTTCCGAAGCATTTTTAAACTTCAGCGGAATTCCGAGAACAATGGAAGAGTTCCAAAGCATTTTTATATGTCAGCGGAATTCCGAGAACAATGGAAGAGTTCCGAAGCATTTTTAAACTTCAGCGGAATTCCGAGAACAATGAAAGAGTTTCGAAACATTTTTAAACTTCAGCGGAATTCCGAGAACAATGGAAGAGTTCCGAAGCATTTTTAAACTTCAGCGGAATTCCGAGAACAATGGAAGAGTTCCGAAGCATTTTTAAACTTCAGCGGAATTCCGAGAACAATGGAAGAGTTCCGAAACATTTTTAAACTTCAGCGGAATTCCGAGAACAATGGAAGAGTTCCAAAGCATTTTTATATGTCAGCGGAATTCCGAGAACAATGGAAGAGTTCCGAATCATTTTTAAACTTCAGCGTAATTCCGAGAACAATGGAAGAGTTCAGAAGCATTTTTAAACTTCAGCGGAATTCCGAGAACAATGGAAGAGTTCCAAAGCATTTTTAAACTTCAGCGGAATTCCGAGAACAATGACAGAGTTCCGAAGCATTTTTAAACTTCAGCAGAATTCCGAGAACAATGGAAGAGTTCCGAAACATTTTTAAACTTCAGCGGAATTCCCAGAACAATGGAAGAGTTCCGAAGCATTTTTAAACTTCAGCGGAATTCCGAGAACAATGGAAGAGTTCCGAAGCATTTTTAAACTTCAGCGGAATTCCGAGAACAATGGAAAAGTTCCGAAGCATCTTTAAACTTCAGCAGAATTCCGAGAACAATGGAAGCGTTCCGGAGCATTTTTAAACTTCAGCGGAATTCCGAGAACAATGGAAGAGTTCCGAAGCATTTTTAAACTTCAGCGGAATTCCGAGAACAATGGAAGAGTTCCGAAGCATTTTTAAACTTCAGCGGAATTCCGAGAACAATGGAAGAGTTCCGAAGCATTTTTAAACTTCAGCGGAATTCCGAGAACAATGGAAGTGTTCCGAAGCATTTTTAAACTTCAGCCGAATTCCGAGAACAATGGAAGAGTTCCAAAGCATTTTTATATGTCAGCGGAATTCCGAGAACAATGGAAGAGTTCCGAAGCATTTTTAAACTTCAGCGGAATTCCGAGAACAATGGAAGAGTTCCGAAGCATTTTTAAACTTCAGCGGTATTCCGAGAACAATGGAAGAGTTCCGAAGCATTTTTAAACTTCAGCGGAATTCCGAGAACAATGGAAGAGTTCCGAAGCATTTTTAAACTTCAGCGGAATTCCGAGAACAATGGAAGTGTTCCGAAGCATTTTTAAACTTCAGCGGAATTCCGAGAACAATGGAAGAGTTCCAAAGCATTTTTATATGTCAGCGGAATTCCGAGAACAATGGAAGAGTTCCGAAGCATTTTTAAACTTCAGCGGAATTCCGAGAACAATGAAAGAGTTTCGAAACATTTTTAAACTTCAGCGGAATTCCGAGAACAATGGAAGAGTTCCGAAGCATTTTTAAACTTCAGCGGAATTCCGAGAACAATGGAAGAGTTCCGAAGCATTTTTAAACTTCAGCGGAATTCCGAGAACAATGGAAGAGTTCCGAAACATTTTTAAACTTCAGCGGAATTCCGAGAACAATGGAAGAGTTCCAAAGCATTTTTATATGTCAGCGGAATTCCGAGAACAATGGAAGAGTTCCGAATCATTTTTAAACTTCAGCGTAATTCCGAGAACAATGGAAGAGTTCAGAAGCATTTTTAAACTTCAGCGGAATTCCGAGAACAATGGAAGAGTTCCAAAGCATTTTTAAACTTCAGCGGAATTCCGAGAACAATGAAAGAGTTCCGAAGCATTTTTAAACTTCAGCAGAATTCCGAGAACAATGGAAGAGTTCCGAAACATTTTTAAACTTCAGCGGAATTCCCAGAACAATGGAAGAGTTCCGAAGCATTTTTAAACTTCAGCGGAATTCCGAGAACAATGGAAGAGTTCCGAAGCATTTTTAAACTTCAGCGGAATTCCGAGAACAATGGAAAAGTTCCGAAGCATCTTTAAACTTCAGCAGAATTCCGAGAACAATGGAAGCGTTCCGGAGCATTTTTAAACTTCAGCGGAATTCCGAGAACAATGGAAGAGTTCCAAAGCATTTTTATATGTCAGCGGAATTCCGAGAACAATGGAAGAGTTCCGAAGCATTTTTAAACTTCAGCGGAATTCCGAGAACAATGAAAGAGTTTCGAAACATTTTTAAACTTCAGCGGAATTCCGAGAACAATGGAAGAGTTCCGAAGCATTTTTAAACTTCAGCGGAATTCCGAGAACAATGGAAGAGTTCCGAAGCATTTTTAAACTTCAGCGGAATTCCGAGAACAATGGAAGAGTTCCGAAACATTTTTAAACTTCAGCGGAATTCCGAGAACAATGGAAGAGTTCCAAAGCATTTTTATATGTCAGCGGAATTCCGAGAACAATGGAAGAGTTCCGAAGCATTTTTAAACTTCAGCGGAATTCCGAGAACAATGGAAGAGTTCCGAAACATTTTTAAACTTCAGCGGAATTCCGAGAACAATGGAAGAGTTCCAAAGCATTTTTATATGTCAGCGGAATTCCGAGAACAATGGAAGAGTTCCGAAGCATTTTTAAACTTCAGCGGAATTCCGAGAACAATGGAAGAGTTCCGAAGCATTTTTAAACTTCAGCGGAATTCCGAGAACAATGGAAGTGTTCCGAAGCATTTTTAAACTTCAGCGGAATTCCGAGAACAATGGAAGAGTTCCAAAGCATTTTTATATGTCAGCGGAATTCCGAGAACAATGGAAGAGTTCCGAAGCATTTTTAAACTTCAGCGGAATTCCGAGAACAATGGAAGAGTTCCGAAGCATTTTTAAACTTCAGCGGTATTCCGAGAACAATGGAAGAGTTCCGAAGCATTTTTAAACTTCAGCGGAATTCCGAGAACAATGGAAGAGTTCCGAAGCATTTTTAAACTTCAGCGGAATTCCGAGAACAATGGAAGTGTTCCGAAGCATTTTTAAACTTCAGCGGAATTCCGAGAACAATGGAAGAGTTCCAAAGCATTTTTATATGTCAGCGGAATTCCGAGAACAATGGAAGAGTTCCGAAGCATTTTTAAACTTCAGCGGAATTCCGAGAACAATGAAAGAGTTTCGAAACATTTTTAAACTTCAGCGGAATTCCGAGAACAATGGAAGAGTTCCGAAGCATTTTTAAACTTCAGCGGAATTCCGAGAACAATGGAAGAGTTCCGAAGCATTTTTAAACTTCAGCGGAATTCCGAGAACAATGGAAGAGTTCCGAAACATTTTTAAACTTCAGCGGAATTCCGAGAACAATGGAAGAGTTCCGAAGCATTTTTATATGTCAGCGGAATTCCGAGAACAATGGAAGAGTTCCGAATCATTTTTAAACTTCAGCGTAATTCCGAGAACAATGGAAGAGTTCAGAAGCATTTTTAAACTTCAGCGGAATTCCGAGAACAATGGAAGAGTTCCAAAGCATTTTTAAACTTCAGCGGAATTCCGAGAACAATGAAAGAGTTCTGAAGCATTTTTAAACTTCAGCAGAATTCCGAGAACAATGGAAGAGTTCCGAAACATTTTTAAACTTCAGCGGAATTCCGAGAACAATGGAAGAGTTCCGAAGCATTTTTAAACTTCAGCGGAATTCCGAGAACAATGGAAGAGTTCCGAAGCATTTTTAAACTTCAGCGGAATTCCGAGAACAATGGAAAAGTTCCGAAGCATCTTTAAACTTCAGCAGAATTCCGAGAACAATGGAAGCGTTCCGGAGCATTTTTAAACTTCAGCGGAATTCCGAGAACAATGGAAGAGTTCCAAAGCATTTTTATATGTCAGCGGAATTCCGAGAACAATGGAAGAGTTCCGAAGCATTTTTAAACTTCAGCGGAATTCCGAGAACAATGAAAGAGTTTCGAAACATTTTTAAACTTCAGCGGAATTCCGAGAACAATGGAAGAGTTCCGAAGCATTTTTAAACTTCAGCGGAATTCCGAGAACAATGGAAGAGTTCCGAAGCATTTTTAAACTTCAGCGGAATTCCGAGAACAATGGAAGAGTTCCGAAAGATTTTTAAACTTCAGCGGAATTCCGAGAACAATGGAAGAGTTCCAAAGCATTTTTATATGTCAGCGGAATTCCGAGAACAATGGAAGAGTTCCGAATCATTTTTAAACTTCAGCGGAATTCCGAGAACAATGGAAGAGTTCAGAAGCATTTTTAAACTTCAGCGGAATTCCGAGAACAATGGAAGAGTTCCAAAGCATTTTTAAACTTCAGCGGAATTCCGAGAACAATGAAAGAGTTCCGAAGCATTTTTAAACTTCAGCAGAATTCCGAGAACAATGGAAGAGTTCCGAAACATTTTTAAACTTCAGCGGAATTTCGAGAACAATGGAAGAGTTCCGAAGCATTTTTAAACTTCAGCGGAATTCCGAGAACAATGGAAGAGTTCCGAAGCATTTTTAAACTTCAGCGGAATTCCGAGAACAATGGAAGAGTTCCGAAGCATTTTTAAACTTCAGCGGAATTCCGAGAACAATGGAAGTGTTCCGAAGCATTTTTAAACTTCAGCGGAATTCCGAGAACAATGGAAGAGTTCCAAAGCATTTTTATATGTCAGCGGAATTCCGAGAACAATGGAAGAGTTCCGAAGCATTTTTAAACTTCAGCGGAATTCCGAGAACAATGGAAGAGTTCCGAAGCATTTTTAAACTTCAGCGGTATTCCGAGAACAATGGAAGAGTTCCGAAGCATTTTTAAACTTCAGCGGAATTCCGAGAACAATGGAAGAGTTCCGAAGCATTTTTAAACTTCAGCGGAATTCCGAGAACAATGGAAGTGTTCCGAAGCATTTTTAAACTTCAGCGGAATTCCGAGAACAATGGAAGAGTTCCAAAGCATTTTTATATGTCAGCGGAATTCCGAGAACAATGGAAGAGTTCCGAAGCATTTTTAAACTTCAGCGGAATTCCGAGAACAATGAAAGAGTTTCGAAACATTTTTAAACTTCAGCGGAATTCCGAGAACAATGGAAGAGTTCCGAAGCATTTTTAAACTTCAGCGGAATTCCGAGAACAATGGAAGAGTTCCGAAGCATTTTTAAACTTCAGCGGAATTCCGAGAACAATGGAAGAGTTCCGAAACATTTTTAAACTTCAGCGGAATTCCGAGAACAATGGAAGAGTTCCAAAGCATTTTTATATGTCAGCGGAATTCCGAGAACAATGAAAGAGTTCCGAATCATTTTTAAACTTCAGCGTAATTCCGAGAACAATGGAAGAGTTCAGAAGCATTTTTAAACTTCAGCGGAATTCCGAGAACAATGGAAGAGTTCCAAAGCATTTTTAAACTTCAGCGGAATTCCGAGAACAATGAAAGAGTTTCGAAACATTTTTAAACTTCAGCGGAATTCCGAGAACAATGGAAGAGTTCCGAAGCATTTTTAAACTTCAGCGGAATTCCGAGAACAATGGAAGAGTTCCGAAGCATTTTTAAACTTCAGCGGAATTCCGAGAACAATGGAAGTGTTCCGAAGCATTTTTAAACTTCAGCGGAATTCCGAGAGCAATGGAAGAGTTCCACAGCATTTTTAAACTTCAGCGGAATTCCGAGAACAATGGAAGAGTTCCGAAGCATTTTTAAACTTCAGCGGAATTCCGAGAACAATGGAAGAGTTCCGAAGCATTTTTAAACTTCAGCGGAATTCCGAGAACAATGGAAGAGTTCCGAAGCATTTTTAAACTTCAGCGGAATTCCGAGAACAATGGAAGTGTTCCGAAGCATTTTTAAACTTCAGCCGAATTCCGAGAACAATGGAAGAGTTCCAAAGCATTTTTATATGTCAGCGGAATTCCGAGAACAATGGAAGAGTTCCGAAGCATTTTTAAACTTCAGCGGAATTCCGAGAACAATGGAAGAGTTCCGAAGCATTTTTAAACTTCAGCGGTATTCCGAGAACAATGGAAGAGTTCCGAAGCATTTTTAAACTTCAGCGGAATTCCGAGAACAATGGAAGAGTTCCGAAGCATTTTTAAACTTCAGCGGAATTCCGAGAACAATGGAAGTGTTCCGAAGCATTTTTAAACTTCAGCGGAATTCCGAGAACAATGGAAGAGTTCCAAAGCATTTTTATATGTCAGCGGAATTCCGAGAACAATGGAAGAGTTCCGAAGCATTTTTAAACTTCAGCGGAATTCCGAGAACAATGAAAGAGTTTCGAAACATTTTTAAACTTCAGCGGAATTCCGAGAACAATGGAAGAGTTCCGAAGCATTTTTAAACTTCAGCGGAATTCCGAGAACAATGGAAGAGTTCCGAAGCATTTTTAAACTTCAGCGGAATTCCGAGAACAATGGAAGAGTTCCGAAACATTTTTAAACTTCAGCGGAATTCCGAGAACAATGGAAGAGTTCCAAAGCATTTTTATATGTCAGCGGAATTCCGAGAACAATGGAAGAGTTCCGAATCATTTTTAAACTTCAGCGTAATTCCGAGAACAATGGAAGAGTTCAGAAGCATTTTTAAACTTCAGCGGAATTCCGAGAACAATGGAAGAGTTCCAAAGCATTTTTAAACTTCAGCGGAATTCCGAGAACAATGAAAGAGTTCCGAAGCATTTTTAAACTTCAGCAGAATTCCGAGAACAATGGAAGAGTTCCGAAACATTTTTAAACTTCAGCGGAATTCCCAGAACAATGGAAGAGTTCCGAAGCATTTTTAAACTTCAGCGGAATTCCGAGAACAATGGAAGAGTTCCGAAGCATTTTTAAACTTCAGCGGAATTCCGAGAACAATGGAAAAGTTCCGAAGCATCTTTAAACTTCAGCAGAATTCCGAGAACAATGGAAGCGTTCCGGAGCATTTTTAAACTTCAGCGGAATTCCGAGAACAATGGAAGAGTTCCGAAGCATTTTTAAACTTCAGCGGAATTCCGAGAACAATGGAAGAGTTCCGAAGCATTTTTAAACTTCAGCGGAATTCCGAGAACAATGGAAGAGTTCCGAAGCATTTTTAAACTTCAGCGGAATTCCGAGAACAATGGAAGTGTTCCGAAGCATTTTTAAACTTCAGCCGAATTCCGAGAACAATGGAAGAGTTCCAAAGCATTTTTAAACTTCAGCGGAATTCCGAGAACAATGGAAAAGTTCCGAAGCATCTTTAAACTTCAGCAGAATTCCGAGAACAATGGAAGCGTTCCGGAGCATTTTTAAACTTCAGCGGAATTCCGAGAACAATGGAAGAGTTCCAAAGCATTTTTATATGTCAGCGGAATTCCGAGAACAATGGAAGAGTTCCGAAGCATTTTTAAACTTCAGCGGAATTCCGAGAACAATGAAAGAGTTTCGAAACATTTTTAAACTTCAGCGGAATTCCGAGAACAATGGAAGAGTTCCGAAGCATTTTTAAACTTCAGCGGAATTCCGAGAACAATGGAAGAGTTCCGAAGCATTTTTAAACTTCAGCGGAATTCCGAGAACAATGGAAGAGTTCCGAAAGATTTTTAAACTTCAGCGGAATTCCGAGAACAATGGAAGAGTTCCAAAGCATTTTTATATGTCAGCGGAATTACGAGAACAATGGAAGAGTTCCGAATCATTTTTAAACTTCAGCGGAATTCCGAGAACAATGGAAGAGTTCAGAAGCATTTTTAAACTTCAGCGGAATTCCGAGAACAATGGAAGAGTTCCACAGCATTTTTAAACTTCAGTGGAAATCTGAGAACAATGGAAGAGTTCCAAAGCATTTTTAAATTTCAGCGGAATTCCGAGAACAATGGAAGAGTTCCGAAACATTTTTAAACTTCAGCGGAATTTCGAGAACAATGGAAGAGTTCCGAAGCATTTTTAAACTTCAGCGGAATTCCGAGAGCAATGGAAGAGTTCCGAAGCATTTTTAAACTTCAGCGGAATTCCGAGAACAATGGAAGAGTTCCGAAGCATTTTTAAACTTCAGCGGAATTCCGAGAACAATGGAAGTGTTCCGAAGCATTTTTAAACTTCAGCGGAATTCCGAGAACAATGGAAGAGTTCCAAAGCATTTTTATATGTCAGCGGAATTCCGAGAACAATGGAAGAGTTCCGAAGCATTTTTAAACTTCAGCGGAATTCCGAGAACAATGGAAGAGTTCCGAAGCATTTTTAAACTTCAGCGGTATTCCGAGAACAATGGAAGAGTTCCGAAGCATTTTTAAACTTCAGCGGAATTCCGAGAACAATGGAAGAGTTCCGAAGCATTTTTAAACTTCAGCGGAATTCCGAGAACAATGGAAGTGTTCCGAAGCATTTTTAAACTTCAGCGGAATTCCGAGAACAATGGAAGAGTTCCAAAGCATTTTTATATGTCAGCGGAATTCCGAGAACAATGGAAGAGTTCCGAAGCATTTTTAAACTTCAGCGGAATTCCGAGAACAATGAAAGAGTTTCGAAACATTTTTAAACTTCAGCGGAATTCCGAGAACAATGGAAGAGTTCCGAAGCATTTTTAAACTTCAGCGGAATTCCGAGAACAATGGAAGAGTTCCGAAGCATTTTTAAACTTCAGCGGAATTCCGAGAACAATGGAAGAGTTCCACAGCATTTTTAAACTTCAGTGGAAATCTGAGAACAATGGAAGAGTTCCAAAGCATTTTTAAATTTCAGCGGAATTCCGAGAACAATGGAAGAGTTCCGAAGCATTTTTAAACTTCAGCGGAATTCCGAGAACAATGGAAGTGTTCCGAAGCATTTTTAAACTTCAGCGGAATTCCGAGAACAATGGAAGAGTTCCAAAGCATTTTTATATGTCAGCGGAATTCCGAGAACAATGGAAGAGTTCCGAAGCATTTTTAAACTTCAGCGGAATTCCGAGAACAATGGAAGAGTTCCGAAGCATTTTTAAACTTCAGCGGTATTCCGAGAACAATGGAAGAGTTCCGAAGCATTTTTAAACTTCAGCGGAATTCCGAGAACAATGGAAGAGTTCCGAAGCATTTTTAAACTTCAGCGGAATTCCGAGAACAATGGAAGTGTTCCGAAGCATTTTTAAACTTCAGCGGAATTCCGAGAACAATGGAAGAGTTCCAAAGCATTTTTATATGTCAGCGGAATTCCGAGAACAATGGAAGAGTTCCGAAGCATTTTTAAACTTCAGCGGAATTCCGAGAACAATGAAAGAGTTTCGAAACATTTTTAAACTTCAGCGGAATTCCGAGAACAATGGAAGAGTTCCGAAGCATTTTTAAACTTCAGCGGAATTCCGAGAACAATGGAAGAGTTCCGAAGCATTTTTAAACTTCAGCGGAATTCCGAGAACAATGGAAGAGTTCCGAAAGATTTTTAAACTTCAGCGGAATTCCGAGAACAATGGAAGAGTTCCAAAGCATTTTTATATGTCAGCGGAATTCCGAGAACAATGGAAGAGTTCCGAATCATTTTTAAACTTCAGCGGAATTCCGAGAACAATGGAAGAGTTCAGAAGCATTTTTAAACTTCAGCGGAATTCCGAGAACAATGGAAGAGTTCCAAAGCATTTTTAAACTTCAGCGGAATTCCGAGAACAATGAAAGAGTTCCGAAGCATTTTTAAACTTCAGCAGAATTCCGAGAACAATGGAAGAGTTCCGAAACATTTTTAAACTTCAGCGGAATTTCGAGAACAATGGAAGAGTTCCGAAGCATTTTTAAACTTCAGCGGAATTCCGAGAACAATGGAAGAGTTCCGAAGCATTTTTAAACTTCAGCGGAATTCCGAGAACAATGGAAGAGTTCCGAAGCATTTTTAAACTTCAGCGGAATTCCGAGAACAATGGAAGTGTTCCGAAGCATTTTTAAACTTCAGCGGAATTCCGAGAACATTGGAAGAGTTCCAAAGCATTTTTATATGTCAGCGGAATTCCGAGAACAATGGAAGAGTTCCGAAGCATTTTTAAACTTCAGCGGAATTCCGAGAACAATGGAAGAGTTCCGAAGCATTTTTAAACTTCAGCGGTATTCCGAGAACAATGGAAGAGTTCCGAAGCATTTTTAAACTTCAGCGGAATTCCGAGAACAATGGAAGAGTTCCGAAGCATTTTTAAACTTCAGCGGAATTCCGAGAACAATGGAAGTGTTCCAAAGCATTTTTAAACTTCAGCGGAATTCCGAGAACAATGGAAGAGTTCCAAAGCATTTTTATATGTCAGCGGAATTCCGAGAACAATGGAAGAGTTCCGAAGCATTTTTAAACTTCAGCGGAATTCCGAGAACAATGAAAGAGTTTCGAAACATTTTTAAACTTCAGCGGAATTCCGAGAACAATGGAAGAGTTCCGAAGCATTTTTAAACTTCAGCGGAATTCCGAGAACAATGGAAGAGTTCCGAAGCATTTTTAAACTTCAGCGGAATTCCGAGAACAATGGAAGAGTTCCGAAACATTTTTAAACTTCAGCGGAATTCCGAGAACAATGGAAGAGTTCCAAAGCATTTTTATATGTCAGCGGAATTCCGAGAACAATGGAAGAGTTCCGAAGCATTTTTAAACTTCAGCGGAATTCCGAGAACAATGAAAGAGTTTCGAAACATTTTTAAACTTCAGCGGAATTCCGAGAACAATGGAAGAGTTCCGAAGCATTTTTAAACTTCAGCGGAATTCCGAGAACAATGGAAGAGTTCCGAAGCATTTTTAAACTTCAGCGGAATTCCGAGAACAATGGAAGAGTTCCGAAACATTTTTAAACTTCAGCGGAATTCCGAGAACAATGGAAGAGTTCCAAAGCATTTTTATATGTCAGCGGAATTCCGAGAACAATGGAAGAGTTCCGAATCATTTTTAAACTTCAGCGTAATTCCGAGAACAATGGAAGAGTTCAGAAGCATTTTTAAACTTCAGCGGAATTCCGAGAACAATGGAAGAGTTCCAAAGCATTTTTAAACTTCAGCGGAATTCCGAGAACAATGAAAGAGTTCCGAAGCATTTTTAAACTTCAGCAGAATTCCGAGAACAATGGAAGAGTTCCGAAACATTTTTAAACTTCAGCGGAATTCCGAGAACAATGGAAGAGTTCCGAAGCATTTTTAAACTTCAGCGGAATTCCGAGAACAATGGAAGAGTTCCGAAGCATTTTTAAACTTCAGCAGAATTCCGAGAACAATGGAAAAGTTCCGAAGCATCTTTAAACTTCAGCAGAATTCCGAGAACAATGGAAGCGTTCCGGAGCATTTTTAAACTTCAGCGGAATTCCGAGAACAATGGAAGAGTTCCAAAGCATTTTTATATGTCAGCGGAATTCCGAGAACAATGGAAGAGTTCCGAAGCATTTTTAAACTTCAGCGGAATTCCGAGAACAATGAAAGAGTTTCGAAACATTTTTAAACTTCAGCGGAATTCCGAGAACAATGGAAGAGTTCCGAAGCATTTTTAAACTTCAGCGGAATTCCGAGAACAATGGAAGAGTTCCGAAGCATTTTTAAACTTCAGCGGAATTCCGAGAACAATGGAAGAGTTCCGAAAGATTTTTAAACTTCAGCGGAATTCCGAGAACAATGGAAGAGTTCCAAAGCATTTTTATATGTCAGCGGAATTCCGAGAACAATGGAAGAGTTCCGAATCATTTTTAAACTTCAGCGGAATTCCGAGAACAATGGAAGAGTTCAGAAGCATTTTTAAACTTCAGCGGAATTCCGAGAACAATGGAAGAGTTCCAAAGCATTTTTAAACTTCAGCGGAATTCCGAGAACAATGAAAGAGTTCCGAAGCATTTTTAAACTTCAGCAGAATTCCGAGAACAATGGAAGAGTTCCGAAACATTTTTAAACTTCAGCGGAATTTCGAGAACAATGGAAGAGTTCCGAAGCATTTTTAAACTTCAGCGGAATTCCGAGAACAATGGAAGAGTTCCGAAGCATTTTTAAACTTCAGCGGAATTCCGAGAACAATGGAAGAGTTCCGAAGCATTTTTAAACTTCAGCGGAATTCCGAGAACAATGGAAGTGTTCCGAAGCATTTTTAAACTTCAGCGGAATTCCGAGAACATTGGAAGAGTTCCAAAGCATTTTTATATGTCAGCGGAATTCCGAGAACAATGGAAGAGTTCCGAAGCATTTTTAAACTTCAGCGGAATTCCGAGAACAATGGAAGAGTTCCGAAGCATTTTTAAACTTCAGCGGTATTCCGAGAACAATGGAAGAGTTCCGAAGCATTTTTAAACTTCAGCGGAATTCCGAGAACAATGGAAGAGTTCCGAAGCATTTTTAAACTTCAGCGGAATTCCGAGAACAATGGAAGTGTTCCAAAGCATTTTTAAACTTCAGCGGAATTCCGAGAACAATGGAAGAGTTCCAAAGCATTTTTATATGTCAGCGGAATTCCGAGAACAATGGAAGAGTTCCGAAGCATTTTTAAACTTCAGCGGAATTCCGAGAACAATGAAAGAGTTTCGAAACATTTTTAAACTTCAGCGGAATTCCGAGAACAATGGAAGAGTTCCGAAGCATTTTTAAACTTCAGCGGAATTCCGAGAACAATGGAAGAGTTCCGAAGCATTTTTAAACTTCAGCGGAATTCCGAGAACAATGGAAGAGTTCCGAAACATTTTTAAACTTCAGCGGAATTCCGAGAACAATGGAAGAGTTCCAAAGCATTTTTATATGTCAGCGGAATTCCGAGAACAATGGAAGAGTTCCGAATCATTTTTAAACTTCAGCGTAATTCCGAGAACAATGGAAGAGTTCAGAAGCATTTTTAAACTTCAGCGGAATTCCGAGAACAATGGAAGAGTTCCAAAGCATTTTTAAACTTCAGCGGAATTCCGAGAACAATGAAAGAGTTTCGAAACATTTTTAAACTTCAGCGGAATTCCGAGAACAATGGAAGAGTTCCGAAGCATTTTTAAACTTCAGCGGAATTCCGAGAACAATGGAAGAGTTCCGAAGCATTTTTAAACTTCAGCGGAATTCCGAGAACAATGGAAGTGTTCCGAAGCATTTTTAAACTTCAGCGGAATTCCGAGAGCAATGGAAGAGTTCCAAAGCATTTTTATATGTCAGCGGAATTCCGAGAACAATGGAAGAGTTCCGAAGCATTTTTAAACTTCAGCGGAATTCCGAGAACAATGGAAGAGTTCCGAAGCATTTTTAAACTTCAGCGGAATTCCGAGAACAATGGAAGAGTTCCACAGCATTTTTAAACTTCAGTGGAAATCTGAGAACAATGGAAGAGTTCCAAAGCATTTTTAAATTTCAGCGGAATTCCGAGAACAATGGAAGAGTTCCGAAACATTTTTAAACTTCAGCGGAATTTCGAGAACAATGGAAGAGTTCCGAAGCATTTTTAAACTTCAGCGGAATTCCGAGAACAATGGAAGAGTTCCGAAGCATTTTTAAACTTCAGCGGAATTCCGAGAACAATGGAAAAGTTCCGAAGCATCTTTAAACTTCAGCAGAATTCCGAGAACAATGGAAGCGTTCCGGAGCATTTTTAAACTTCAGCGGAATTCCGAGAACAATGGAAGAGTTCCAAAGCATTTTTATATGTCAGCGGAATTCCGAGAACAATGGAAGAGTTCCGAAGCATTTTTAAACTTCAGCGGAATTCCGAGAACAATGAAAGAGTTTCGAAACATTTTTAAACTTCAGCGGAATTCCGAGAACAATGGAAGAGTTCCGAAGCATTTTTAAACTTCAGCGGAATTCCGAGAACAATGGAAGAGTTCCGAAGCATTTTTAAACTTCAGCGGAATTCCGAGAACAATGGAAGAGTTCCGAAAGATTTTTAAACTTCAGCGGAATTCCGAGAACAATGGAAGAGTTCCAAAGCATTTTTATATGTCAGCGGAATTCCGAGAACAATGGAAGAGTTCCGAATCATTTTTAAACTTCAGCGGAATTCCGAGAACAATGGAAGAGTTCAGAAGCATTTTTAAACTTCAGCGGAATTCCGAGAACAATGGAAGAGTTCCAAAGCATTTTTAAACTTCAGCGGAATTCCGAGAACAATGAAAGAGTTCCGAAGCATTTTTAAACTTCAGCAGAATTCCGAGAACAATGGAAGAGTTCCGAAACATTTTTAAACTTCAGCGGAATTTCGAGAACAATGGAAGAGTTCCGAAGCATTTTTAAACTTCAGCGGAATTCCGAGAACAATGGAAGAGTTCCGAAGCATTTTTAAACTTCAGCGGAATTCCGAGAACAATGGAAGAGTTCCGAAGCATTTTTAAACTTCAGCGGAATTCCGAGAACAATGGAAGTGTTCCGAAGCATTTTTAAACTTCAGCGGAATTCCGAGAACATTGGAAGAGTTCCAAAGCATTTTTATATGTCAGCGGAATTCCGAGAACAATGGAAGAGTTCCGAAGCATTTTTAAACTTCAGCGGAATTCCGAGAACAATGGAAGAGTTCCGAAGCATTTTTAAACTTCAGCGGTATTCCGAGAACAATGGAAGAGTTCCGAAGCATTTTTAAACTTCAGCGGAATTCCGAGAACAATGGAAGAGTTCCGAAGCATTTTTAAACTTCAGCGGAATTCCGAGAACAATGGAAGTGTTCCAAAGCATTTTTAAACTTCAGCGGAATTCCGAGAACAATGGAAGAGTTCCAAAGCATTTTTATATGTCAGCGGAATTCCGAGAACAATGGAAGAGTTCCGAAGCATTTTTAAACTTCAGCGGAATTCCGAGAACAATGAAAGAGTTTCGAAACATTTTTAAACTTCAGCGGAATTCCGAGAACAATGGAAGAGTTCCGAAGCATTTTTAAACTTCAGCGGAATTCCGAGAACAATGGAAGAGTTCCGAAGCATTTTTAAACTTCAGCGGAATTCCGAGAACAATGGAAGAGTTCCGAAACATTTTTAAACTTCAGCGGAATTCCGAGAACAATGGAAGAGTTCCAAAGCATTTTTATATGTCAGCGGAATTCCGAGAACAATGGAAGAGTTCCGAATCATTTTTAAACTTCAGCGTAATTCCGAGAACAATGGAAGAGTTCAGAAGCATTTTTAAACTTCAGCGGAATTCCGAGAACAATGGAAGAGTTCCAAAGCATTTTTAAACTTCAGCGGAATTCCGAGAACAATGAAAGAGTTTCGAAACATTTTTAAACTTCAGCGGAATTCCGAGAACAATGGAAGAGTTCCGAAGCATTTTTAAACTTCAGCGGAATTCCGAGAACAATGGAAGAGTTCCGAAGCATTTTTAAACTTCAGCGGAATTCCGAGAACAATGGAAGTGTTCCGAAGCATTTTTAAACTTCAGCGGAATTCCGAGAGCAATGGAAGAGTTCCAAAGCATTTTTATATGTCAGCGGAATTCCGAGAACAATGGAAGAGTTCCGAAGCATTTTTAAACTTCAGCGGAATTCCGAGAACAATGGAAGAGTTCCGAAGCATTTTTAAACTTCAGCGGAATTCCGAGAACAATGGAAGAGTTCCACAGCATTTTTAAACTTCAGTGGAAATCTGAGAACAATGGAAGAGTTCCAAAGCATTTTTAAATTTCAGCGGAATTCCGAGAACAATGGAAGAGTTCCGAAACATTTTTAAACTTCAGCGGAATTTCGAGAACAATGGAAGAGTTCCGAAGCATTTTTAAACTTCAGCGGAATTCCGAGAACAATGGAAGAGTTCCGAAGCATTTTTAAACTTCAGCGGAATTCCGAGAACAATGGAAGAGTTCCGAAGCATTTTTAAACTTCAGCGGAATTCCGAGAACAATGGAAGTGTTCCGAAGCATTTTTAAACTTCAGCGGAATTCCGAGAACAATGGAAGAGTTCCAAAGCATTTTTATATGTCAGCGGAATTCCGAGAACAATGGAAGAGTTCCGAAGCATTTTTAAACTTCAGCGGAATTCCGAGAACAATGGAAGAGTTCCGAAGCATTTTTAAACTTCAGCGGTATTCCGAGAACAATGGAAGAGTTCCGAAGCATTTTTAAACTTCAGCGGAATTCCGAGAACAATGGAAGAGTTCCGAAGCATTTTTAAACTTCAGCGGAATTCCGAGAACAATGGAAGTGTTCCGAAGCATTTTTAAACTTCAGCGGAATTCCGAGAACAATGGAAGAGTTCCAAAGCATTTTTATATGTCAGCGGAATTCCGAGAACAATGGAAGAGTTCCGAAGCATTTTTAAACTTCAGCGGAATTCCGAGAACAATGAAAGAGTTTCGAAACATTTTTAAACTTCAGCGGAATTCCGAGAACAATGGAAGAGTTCCGAAGCATTTTTAAACTTCAGCGGAATTCCGAGAACAATGGAAGAGTTCCGAAGCATTTTTAAACTTCAGCGGAATTCCGAGAACAATGGAAGAGTTCCGAAACATTTTTAAACTTCAGCGGAATTCCGAGAACAATGGAAGAGTTCCAAAGCATTTTTATATGTCAGCGGAATTCCGAGAACAATGGTAGAGTTCCGAATCATTTTTAAACTTCAGCGTAATTCCGAGAACAATGGAAGAGTTCAGAAGCATTTTTAAACTTCAGCGGAATTCCGAGAACAATGGAAGAGTTCCAAAGCATTTTTAAACTTCAGCGGAATTCCGAGAACAATGAAAGAGTTCCGAAGCATTTTTAAACTTCAGCAGAATTCCGAGAACAATGGAAGAGTTCCGAAACATTTTTAAACTTCAGCGGAATTCCCAGAACAATGGAAGAGTTCCGAAGCATTTTTAAACTTCAGCGGAATTCCGAGAACAATGGAAGAGTTCCGAAGCATTTTTAAACTTCAGCGGAATTCCGGGAACAATGGAAAAGTTCCGAAGCATCTTTAAACTTCAGCAGAATTCCGAGAACAATGGAAGCGTTCCGGAGCATTTTTAAACTTCAGCGGAATTCCGAGAACAATGGAAGAGTTCCAAAGCATTTTTATATGTCAGCGGAATTCCGAGAACAATGGAAGAGTTCCGAAGCATTTTTAAACTTCAGCGGAATTCCGAGAACAATGAAAGAGTTTCGAAACATTTTTAAACTTCAGCGGAATTCCGAGAACAATGGAAGAGTTCCGAAGCATTTTTAAACTTCAGCGGAATTCCGAGAACAATGGAAGAGTTCCGAAGCATTTTTAAACTTCAGCGGAATTCCGAGAACAATGGAAGAGTTCCGAAAGATTTTTAAACTTCAGCGGAATTCCGAGAACAATGGAAGAGTTCCAAAGCATTTTTATATGTCAGCGGAATTCCGAGAACAATGGAAGAGTTCCGAATCATTTTTAAACTTCAGCGGAATTCCGAGAACAATGGAAGAGTTCAGAAGCATTTTTAAACTTCAGCGGAATTCCGAGAACAATGGAAGAGTTCCAAAGCATTTTTAAACTTCAGCGGAATTCCGAGAACAATGAAAGAGTTCCGAAGCATTTTTAAACTTCAGCAGAATTCCGAGAACAATGGAAGAGTTCCGAAACATTTTTAAACTTCAGCGGAATTTCGAGAACAATGGAAGAGTTCCGAAGCATTTTTAAACTTCAGCGGAATTCCGAGAACAATGGAAGAGTTCCGAAGCATTTTTAAACTTCAGCGGAATTCCGAGAACAATGGAAGAGTTCCGAAGCATTTTTAAACTTCAGCGGAATTCCGAGAACAATGGAAGAGTTCCGAAAGATTTTTAAACTTCAGCGGAATTCCGAGAACAATGGAAGAGTTCCAAAGCATTTTTATATGTCAGCGGAATTCCGAGAACAATGGAAGAGTTCCGAATCATTTTTAAACTTCAGCGGAATTCCGAGAACAATGGAAGAGTTCAGAAGCATTTTTAAACTTCAGCGGAATTCCGAGAACAATGGAAGAGTTCCAAAGCATTTTTAAACTTCAGCGGAATTCCGAGAACAATGAAAGAGTTCCGAAGCATTTTTAAACTTCAGCAGAATTCCGAGAACAATGGAAGAGTTCCGAAACATTTTTAAACTTCAGCGGAATTTCGAGAACAATGGAAGAGTTCCGAAGCATTTTTAAACTTCAGCGGAATTCCGAGAACAATGGAAGAGTTCCGAAGCATTTTTAAACTTCAGCGGAATTTCGAGAACAATGGAAGAGTTCCGAAGCATTTTTAAACTTCAGCGGAATTCCGAGAACAATGGAAGTGTTCCGAAGCATTTTTAAACTTCAGCGGAATTCCGAGAACAATGGAAGAGTTCCAAAGCATTTTTATATGTCTGCAGAATTCCGAGAACAATGGAAGAGTTCCGAAGCATTTTTAAACTTCAGCGGAATTCCGAGAACAATGGAAAAGTTCCGAAGCATCTTTAAACTTCAGCAGAATTCCGAGAACAATGGAAGCGTTCCGGAGCATTTTTAAACTTCAGCGGAATTCCGAGAACAATGGAAGAGTTCCGAAGCATTTTTAAACTTCAGCGGAATTCCGAGAACAATGGTAGAGTTCCGAAGCATCTTTAAACTTCAGCAGAATTCCGAGAACAATGGAAGCGTTCCGGAGCATTTTTAAACTTCAGCGGAATTCCGAGAACAATGGAAGCGTTCCGGAGCATTTTTAAACTTCAGCGGAATTCCGAGAACAATGGAAGAGTTCCGAAGCATTTTTAAACTTCAGCGGAATTCCGAGAACAATGGAAGTGTTCCGAAGCATTTTTAAACTTCAGCGGAATTCCGAGAGCAATGGAAGAGTTCCAAAGCATTTTTATATGTCAGCGGAATTCCGAGAACAATGGAAGAGTTCCGAAGCATTTTTAAACTTCAGCGGAATTCCGAGAACAATGGAAGAGTTCCGAAGCATTTTTAAACTTCAGCGGTATTCCGAGAACAATGGAAGAGTTCCGAAGCATTTTTAAACTTCAGCGGAATTCCGAGAACAATGGAAGAGTTCCGAAGCATTTTTAAACTTCAGCGGAATTCCGAGAACAATGGAAGTGTTCCGAAGCATTTTTAAACTTCAGCGGAATTCCGAGAACAATGGAAGAGTTCCAAAGCATTTTTATATGTCAGCGGAATTCCGAGAACAATGGAAGAGTTCCGAAGCATTTTTAAACTTCAGCGGAATTCCGAGAACAATGAAAGAGTTTCGAAACATTTCTAAACTTCAGCGGAATTCCGAGAACAATGGAAGAGTTCCGAAGCATTTTTAAACTTCAGCGGAATTCCGAGAACAATGGAAGAGTTCCGAAGCATTTTTAAACTTCAGCGGAATTCCGAGAACAATGGAAGAGTTCCGAAACATTTTTAAACTTCAGCGGAATTCCGAGAACAATGGAAGAGTTCCAAAGCATTTTTATATGTCAGCGGAATTCCGAGAACAATGGAAGAGTTCCGAATCATTTTTAAACTTCAGCGTAATTCCGAGAACAATGGAAGAGTTCAGAAGCATTTTTAAACTTCAGCGGAATTCCGAGAACAATGGAAGAGTTCCAAAGCATTTTTAAACTTCAGCGGAATTCCGAGAACAATGAAAGAGTTCCGAAGCATTTTTAAACTTCAGCAGAATTCCGAGAACAATGGAAGAGTTCCGAAACATTTTTAAACTTCAGCGGAATTCCGAGAACAATGGAAGAGTTCCGAAGCATTTTTAAACTTCAGCGGAATTCCGAGAACAATGGAAGAGTTCCGAAGCATTTTTAAACTTCAGCGGAATTCCGAGAACAATGGAAAAGTTCCGAAGCATCTTTAAACTTCAGCAGAATTCCGAGAACAATGGAAGCGTTCCGGAGCATTTTTAAACTTCAGCGGAATTCCGAGAACAATGGAAGAGTTCCAAAGCATTTTTATATGTCAGCGGAATTCCGAGAACAATGGAAGAGTTCCGAAGCATTTTTAAACTTCAGCGGAATTCCGAGAACAATGAAAGAGTTTCGAAACATTTTTAAACTTCAGCGGAATTCCGAGAACAATGGAAGAGTTCCAAAGCATTTTTAAACTTCAGCGGAATTCCGAGAACAATGAAAGAGTTCCGAAGCATTTTTAAACTTCAGCAGAATTCCGAGAACAATGGAAGAGTTCCGAAGCATTTTTAAACTTCAGCAGAATTCCGAGAACAATGAAAGAGTTCCGAAGCATTTTTAAACTTCAGCGGAATTCCGAGAACAATGGAAGAGTTCCAAAGCATTTTTATATGTCAGCGGAATTCCGAGAACAATGGAAGAGTTCCGAAACATTTTTAAACTTCAGCGGAATTTCGAGAACAATGGAAGAGTTCCGAAGCATTTTTAAACTTCAGCGGAATTCCGAGAACAATGGAAGAGTTCCGAAGCATTTTTAAACTTCAGCGGAATTCCGAGAACAATGGAAGAGTTCCGAAGCATTTTTAAACTTCAGCGGAATTCCGAGAACAATGGAAGAGTTCCGAAGCATTTTTAAACTTCAGCGGAATTCCGAGAACAATGGAAGAGTTCCGAAGCATTTTTAAACTTCAGCGGAATTCCGAGAACAATGGAAAAGTTCCGAAGCATCTTTAAACTTCAGCAGAATTCCGAGAACAATGGAAGCGTTCCGGAGCATTTTTAAACTTCAGCGGAATTCCGAGAACAATGGAAGAGTTCCGAAGCATTTTTAAACTTCAGCGGAATTCCGAGAACAATGGTAGAGTTCCGAAGCATCTTTAAACTTCAGCAGAATTCCGAGAACAATGGAAGCGTTCCGGAGCATTTTTAAACTTCAGCGGAATTCCGAGAACAATGGAAGCGTTCCGGAGCATTTTTAAACTTCAGCGGAATTCCGAGAACAATGGAAGAGTTCCGAAGCATTTTTAAACTTCAGCGGAATTCCGAGAACAATGGAAGTGTTCCGAAGCATTTTTAAACTTCAGCGGAATTCCGAGAGCAATGGAAGAGTTCCAAAGCATTTTTATATGTCAGCGGAATTCCGAGAACAATGGAAGAGTTCCGAAGCATTTTTAAACTTCAGCGGAATTCCGAGAACAATGGAAGTGTTCCGAAGCATTTTTAAACTTCAGCGGAATTCCGAGAACAATGGAAGAGTTCCACAGCATTTTTAAACTTCAGTGGAAATCTGAGAACAATGGAAGAGTTCCAAAGCATTTTTAAATTTCAGCGGAATTCCGAGAACAATGGAAGAGTTCCGAAACATTTTTAAACTTCAGCGGAATTTCGAGAACAATGGAAGAGTTCCGAAGCATTTTTAAACTTCAGCGGAATTCCGAGAACAATGGAAGAGTTCCGAAGCATTTTTAAACTTCAGCGGAATTCCGAGAACAATGGAAGAGTTCCGAAGCATTTTTAAACTTCAGCGGAATTCCGAGAACAATGGAAGTGTTCCGAAGCATTTTTAAACTTCAGCGGAATTCCGAGAACAATGGAAGAGTTCCAAAGCATTTTTATATGTCAGCGGAATTCCGAGAACAATGGAAGAGTTCCGAAGCATTTTTAAACTTCAGCGGAATTCCGAGAACAATGGAAGAGTTCCGAAGCATTTTTAAACTTCAGCGGTATTCCGAGAACAATGGAAGAGTTCCGAAGCATTTTTAAACTTCAGCGGAATTCCGAGAACAATGGAAGAGTTCCGAAGCATTTTTAAACTTCAGCGGAATTCCGAGAACAATGGAAGTGTTCCGAAGCATTTTTAAACTTCAGCGGAATTCCGAGAACAATGGAAGAGTTCCAAAGCATTTTTATATGTCAGCGGAATTCCGAGAACAATGGAAGAGTTCCGAAGCATTTTTAAACTTAAGCGGAATTCCGAGAACAATGAAAGAGTTTCGAAACATTCTTAAACTTCAGCGGAATTCCGAGAACAATGGAAGAGTTCCGAAGCATTTTTAAACTTCAGCGGAATTCCGAGAACAATGGAAGAGTTCCGAAGCATTTTTATATGTCAGCGGAATTCCGAGAACAATGAAAGAGTTCCGAAGCATTTTTAAACTTCAGCAGAATTCCGAGAACAATGGAAGAGTTCCGAAACATTTTTAAACTTCAGCGGAATTCCGAAAACAATGGAAGAGTTCCGAAGCATTTTTAAACTTCAGCGGAATTCCGAGAACAATGGAAGAGTTCCGAAGCATTTTTAAACTTCAGCGGAATTCCGAGAACAATGGAAAAGTTCCGAAGCATCTTTAAACTTCAGCAGAATTCCGAGAACAATGGAAGCGTTCCGGAGCATTTTTAAACTTCAGCGGAATTCCGAGAACAATGGAAGAGTTCCAAAGCATTTTTATATGTCAGCGGAATTCCGAGAACAATGGAAGAGTTCCGAAGCATTTTTAAACTTCAGCGGAATTCCGAGAACAATGGAAGAGTTCCGAAGCATTTTTAAACTTCAGCGGAATTCCGAGAACAATGGAAGAGTTCCGAAAGATTTTTAAACTTCAGCGGAATTCCGAGAACAATGGAAGAGTTCCAAAGCATTTTTATATGTCAGCGGAATTCCGAGAACAATGGAAGAGTTCCGAATCATTTTTAAACTTCAGCGGAATTCCGAGAACAATGGAAGAGTTCCGAAGCATTTTTAAACTTCAGCGGAATTCCGAGAACAATGGAAGAGTTCCAAAGCATTTTTAAACTTCAGCGGAATTCCGAGAACAATGAAAGAGTTCCGAAGCATTTTTAAACTTCAGCAGAATTCCGAGAACAATGGAAGAGTTCCGAAACATTTTTAAACTTCAGCGGAATTTCGAGAACAATGGAAGAGTTCCGAAGCATTTTTAAACTTCAGCGGAATTCCGAGAACAATGGAAGAGTTCCGAAGCATTTTTAAACTTCAGCGGAATTCCGAGAACAATGGAAGAGTTCCGAAGCATTTTTAAACTTCAGCGGAATTCCGAGAACAATGGAAGTGTTCCGAAGCATTTTTAAACTTCAGCGGAATTCCGAGAACAATGGAAGAGTTCCAAAGCATTTTTATATGTCAGCGGAATTCCGAGAACAATGGAAGAGTTCCGAAGCATTTTTAAACTTCAGCGGAATTCCGAGAACAATGGAAGAGTTCCGAAGCATTTTTAAACTTCAGCGGTATTCCGAGAACAATGGAAGAGTTCCGAAGCATTTTTAAACTTCAGCGGAATTCCGAGAACAATGGAAGAGTTCCGAAGCATTTTTAAACTTCAGCGGAATTCCGAGAACAATGGAAGTGTTCCGAAGCATTTTTAAACTTCAGCGGAATTCCGAGAACAATGGAAGAGTTCCGAAGCATTTTTAAACTTCAGCGGAATTCCGAGAACAATGGAAGTGTTCCGAAGCATTTTTAAACTTCAGCGGAATTCCGAGAACAATGGAAGAGTTCCAAAGCATTTTTATATGTCAGCGGAATTCCGAGAACAATGGAAGAGTTCCGAAGCATTTTTAAACTTCAGCGGAATTACGAGAACAATGAAAGAGTTTCGAAACATTTTTAAACTTCAGCGGAATTCCGAGAACAATGGAAGAGTTCCGAAGCATTTTTAAACTTCAGCGGAATTCCGAGAACAATGGAAGAGTTCCGAAGCATTTTTAAACTTCAGCGGAATTCCGAGAACAATGGAAGAGTTCCGAAACATTTTTAAACTTCAGCGGAATTCCGAGAACAATGGAAGAGTTCCAAAGCATTTTTATATGTCAGCGGAATTCCGAGAACAATGGAAGAGTTCCGAATCATTTTTAAACTTCAGCGTAATTCCGAGAACAATGGAAGAGTTCAGAAGCATTTTTAAACTTCAGCGGAATTCCGAGAACAATGGAAGAGTTCCAAAGCATTTTTAAACTTCAGCGGAATTCCGAGAACAATGAAAGAGTTTCGAAACATTTTTAAACTTCAGCGGAATTCCGAGAACAATGGAAGAGTTCCGAAGCATTTTTAAACTTCAGCGGAATTCCGAGAACAATGGAAGAGTTCCGAAGCATTTTTAAACTTCAGCGGAATTCCGAGAACAATGGAAAAGTTCCGAAGCATCTTTAAACTTCAGCAGAATTCCGAGAACAATGGAAGCGTTCCGGAGCATTTTTAAACTTCAGCGGAATTCCGAGAACAATGGAAGAGTTCCAAAGCATTTTTATATGTCAGCGGAATTCCGAGAACAATGGAAGAGTTCCGAAGCATTTTTAAACTTCAGCGGAATTCCGAGAACAATGAAAGAGTTTCGAAACATTTTTAAACTTCAGCGGAATTCCGAGAACAATGGAAGAGTTCCGAAGCATTTTTAAACTTCAGCGGAATTCCGAGAACAATGGAAGAGTTCCGAAGCATTTTTAAACTTCAGCGGAATTCCGAGAACAATGGAAGAGTTCCGAAACATTTTTAAACTTCAGCGGAATTCCGAGAACAATGGAAGAGTTCCAAAGCATTTTTATATGTCAGCGGAATTCCGAGAACAATGGAAGAGTTCCGAATCATTTTTAAACTTCAGCGGAATTCCGAGAACAATGGAAGAGTTCAGAAGCATTTTTAAACTTCAGCGGAATTCCGAGAACAATGGAAGAGTTCCGAAGCATTTTTAAACTTCAGCGGAATTCCGAGAACAATGGAAGTGTTCCGAAACATTTTTAAACTTCAGCGGAATTCCGAGAACAATGGAAGAGTTCCGAAGCATTTTTAAACTTCAGCGGAATTCCGAGAACAATGGAAGAGTTCCGAAGCATTTTTAAACTTCAGCGGAATTCCGAGAACAATGGAAAAGTTCCGAAGCATCTTTAAACTTCAGCAGAATTCCGAGAACAATGGAAGCGTTCCGGAGCATTTTTAAACTTCAGCGGAATTCCGAGAACAATGGAAGAGTTCCGAAGCATTTTTAAACTTCAGCGGAATTCCGAGAACAATGGAAGTGTTCCGAAGCATTTTTAAACTTCAGCGGAATTCTGAGAACAATGGAAGAGTTCCAAAGCATTTTTATATGTCAGCGGAATTCCGAGAACAATGGAAGAGTTCCGAAACATTTTTAAACTTCAGCGGAATTTCGAGAACAATGGAAGAGTTCTGAAGCATTTTTAAACTTCAGCGGAATTCCGAGAACAATGGAAGAGTTCCGAAGCATTTTTAAACTTCAGCGGAATTCCGAGAACAATGGAAGAGTTCCGAAGCATTTTTAAACTTCAGCGGAATTCCGAGAACAATGGAAGAGTTCCGAAGCATTTTTAAACTTCAGCGGAATTCCGAGAACAATGGAAGAGTTCCGAAGCATTTTTAAACTTCAGCGGAATTCCGAAAACAATGGAAAAGTTCCGAAGCATCTTTAAACTTCAGCAGAATTCCGAGAACAATGGAAGCGTTCCGGAGCATTTTTAAACTTCAGCGGAATTCCGAGAACAATGGAAGAGTTCCGAAGCATTTTTAAACTTCAGCGGAATTCCGAGAACAATGGTAGAGTTCCGAAGCATCTTTAAACTTCAGCAGAATTCCGAGAACAATGGAAGCGTTCCGGAGCATTTTTAAACTTCAGCGGAATTCCGAGAACAATGGAAGCGTTCCGGAGCATTTTTAAACTTCAGCGGAATTCCGAGAACAATGGAAGAGTTCCGAAGCATTTTTAAACTTCAGCGGAATTCCGAGAACAATGGAAGTGTTCCGAAGCATTTTTAAACTTCAGCGGAATTCCGAGAACAATGGAAGAGTTCCGAAGCATTTTTAAACTTCAGCGGAATTCCGAGAACAATGGAAGTGTTCCGAAGCATTTTTAAACTTCAGCGGAATTCCGAGAACAATGGAAGAGTTCCAAAGCATTTTTATATGTCAGCGGAATTCCGAGAACAATGGAAGAGTTCCGAAGCATTTTTAAACTTCAGCGGAATTACGAGAACAATGAAAGAGTTTCGAAACATTTTTAAACTTCAGCGGAATTCCGAGAACAATGGAAGAGTTCCGAAGCATTTTTAAACTTCAGCGGAATTCCGAGAACAATGGAAGAGTTCCGAAGCATTTTTAAACTTCAGCGGAATTCCGAGAACAATGGAAGAGTTCCGAAACATTTTTAAACTTCAGCGGAATTCCGAGAACAATGGAAGAGTTCCAAAGCATTTTTATATGTCAGCGGAATTCCGAGAACAATGGAAGAGTTCCGAATCATTTTTAAACTTCAGCGTAATTCCGAGAACAATGGAAGAGTTCAGAAGCATTTTTAAACTTCAGCGGAATTCCGAGAACAATGGAAGAGTTCCAAAGCATTTTTAAACTTCAGCGGAATTCCGAGAACAATGGAAGAGTTTCGAAACATTTTTAAACTTCAGCGGAATTCCGAGAACAATGGAAGAGTTCCGAAGCATTTTTAAACTTCAGCGGAATTCCGAGAACAATGGAAGAGTTCCGAAGCATTTTTAAACTTCAGCGGAATTCCGAGAACAATGGAAAAGTTCCGAAGCATCTTTAAACTTCAGCAGAATTCCGAGAACAATGGAAGCGTTCCGGAGCATTTTTAAACTTCAGCGGAATTCCGAGAACAATGGAAGCGTTCCGGAGCATTTTTAAACTTCAGCGGAATTCCGAGAACAATGGAAGCGTTCCGGAGCATTTTTAAACTTCAGCGGAATTCCGAGAACAATGGAAGAGTTCCGAAGCATTTTTAAACTTCAGCGGAATTCCGAGAACAATGGAAGTGTTCCGAAGCATTTTTAAACTTCAGCGGAATTCCGAGAGCAATGGAAGAGTTCCAAAGCATTTTTATATGTCAGCGGAATTCCGAGAACAATGGAAGAGTTCCGAAGCATTTTTAAACTTCAGCGGAATTCCGAGAACAATGGAAGAGTTCCGAAGCATTTTTAAACTTCAGCGGTATTCCGAGAACAATGGAAGAGTTCCGAAGCATTTTTAAACTTCAGCGGAATTCCGAGAACAATGGAAGAGTTCCGAAGCATTTTTAAACTTCAGCGGAATTCCGAGAACAATGGAAGTGTTCCGAAGCATTTTTAAACTTCAGCGGAATTCCGAGAACAATGGAAGAGTTCCAAAGCATTTTTATATGTCAGCGGAATTCCGAGAACAATGGAAGAGTTCCGAAGCATTTTTAAACTTCAGCGGAATTCCGAGAACAATGAAAGAGTTTCGAAACATTTCTAAACTTCAGCGGAATTCCGAGAACAATGGAAGAGTTCCGAAGCATTTTTAAACTTCAGCGGAATTCCGAGAACAATGGAAGAGTTCCGAAGCATTTTTAAACTTCAGCGGAATTCCGAGAACAATGGAAGTGTTCCGAAGCATTTTTAAACTTCAGCGGAATTCCGAGAACAATGGAAGAGTTCCGAAGCATTTTTAAACTTCAGCGGTATTCCGAGAACAATGGAAGAGTTCCGAAGCATTTTTAAACTTCAGCGGAATTCCGAGAACAATGGAAGAGTTCCGAAGCATTTTTAAACTTCAGCGGAATTCCGAGAACAATGGAAGTGTTCCGAAGCATTTTTAAACTTCAGCGGAATTCCGAGAACAATGGAAGAGTTCCAAAGCATTTTTATATGTCAGCGGAATTCCGAGAACAATGGAAGAGTTCCGAAGCATTTTTAAACTTCAGCGGAATTCCGAGAACAATGAAAGAGTTTCGAAACATTTCTAAACTTCAGCGGAATTCCGAGAACAATGGAAGAGTTCCGAAGCATTTTTAAACTTCAGCGGAATTCCGAGAACAATGGAAGAGTTCCGAAGCATTTTTAAACTTCAGCGGAATTCCGAGAACAATGGAAGAGTTCCGAAACATTTTTAAACTTCAGCGGAATTCCGAGAACAATGGAAGAGTTCCAAAGCATTTTTATATGTCAGCGGAATTCCGAGAACAATGGAAGAGTTCCGAATCATTTTTAAACTTCAGCGTAATTCCGAGAACAATGGAAGAGTTCAGAAGCATTTTTAAACTTCAGCGGAATTCCGAGAACAATGGAAGAGTTCCAAAGCATTTTTAAACTTCAGCGGAATTCCGAGAACAATGAAAGAGTTCCGAAGCATTTTTAAACTTCAGCAGAATTCCGAGAACAATGGAAGAGTTCCGAAACATTTTTAAACTTCAGCGGAATTCCGAGAACAATGGAAGAGTTCCGAAGCATTTTTAAACTTCAGCGGAATTCCGAGAACAATGGAAGAGTTCCGAAGCATTTTTAAACTTCAGCGGAATTCCGAGAACAATGGAAAAGTTCCGAAGCATCTTTAAACTTCAGCAGAATTCCGAGAACAATGGAAGCGTTCCGGAGCATTTTTAAACTTCAGCGGAATTCCGAGAACAATGGAAGAGTTCCAAAGCATTTTTATATGTCAGCGGAATTCCGAGAACAATGGAAGAGTTCCGAAGCATTTTTAAACTTCAGCGGAATTCCGAGAACAATGAAAGAGTTTCGAAACATTTTTAAACTTCAGCGGAATTCCGAGAACAATGGAAGAGTTCCAAAGCATTTTTAAACTTCAGCGGAATTCCGAGAACAATGAAAGAGTTCCGAAGCATTTTTAAACTTCAGCAGAATTCCGAGAACAATGGAAGAGTTCCGAAGCATTTTTAAACTTCAGCAGAATTCCGAGAACAATGAAAGAGTTCCGAAGCATTTTTAAACTTCAGCGGAATTCCGAGAACAATGGAAGAGTTCCAAAGCATTTTTATATGTCAGCGGAATTCCGAGAACAATGGAAGAGTTCCGAAACATTTTTAAACTTCAGCGGAATTTCGAGAACAATGGAAGAGTTCCGAAGCATTTTTAAACTTCAGCGGAATTCCGAGAACAATGGAAGAGTTCCGAAGCATTTTTAAACTTCAGCGGAATTCCGAGAACAATGGAAGAGTTCCGAAGCATTTTTAAACTTCAGCGGAATTCCGAGAACAATGGAAGAGTTCCGAAGCATTTTTAAACTTCAGCGGAATTCCGAGAACAATGGAAGAGTTCCGAAGCATTTTTAAACTTCAGCGGAATTCCGAGAACAATGGAAAAGTTCCGAAGCATCTTTAAACTTCAGCAGAATTCCGAGAACAATGGAAGCGTTCCGGAGCATTTTTAAACTTCAGCGGAATTCCGAGAACAATGGAAGAGTTCCGAAGCATTTTTAAACTTCAGCGGAATTCCGAGAACAATGGTAGAGTTCCGAAGCATCTTTAAACTTCAGCAGAATTCCGAGAACAATGGAAGCGTTCCGGAGCATTTTTAAACTTCAGCGGAATTCCGAGAACAATGGAAGCGTTCCGGAGCATTTTTAAACTTCAGCGGAATTCCGAGAACAATGGAAGAGTTCCGAAGCATTTTTAAACTTCAGCGGAATTCCGAGAACAATGGAAGTGTTCCGAAGCATTTTTAAACTTCAGCGGAATTCCGAGAGCAATGGAAGAGTTCCAAAGCATTTTTATATGTCAGCGGAATTCCGAGAACAATGGAAGAGTTCCGAAGCATTTTTAAACTTCAGCGGAATTCCGAGAACAATGGAAGTGTTCCGAAGCATTTTTAAACTTCAGCGGAATTCCGAGAACAATGGAAGAGTTCCACAGCATTTTTAAACTTCAGTGGAAATCTGAGAACAATGGAAGAGTTCCAAAGCATTTTTAAATTTCAGCGGAATTCCGAGAACAATGGAAGAGTTCCGAAACATTTTTAAACTTCAGCGGAATTTCGAGAACAATGGAAGAGTTCCGAAGCATTTTTAAACTTCAGCGGAATTCCGAGAACAATGGAAGAGTTCCGAAGCATTTTTAAACTTCAGCGGAATTCCGAGAACAATGGAAGTGTTCCGAAGCATTTTTAAACTTCAGCGGAATTCCGAGAACAATGGAAGAGTTCCAAAGCATTTTTATATGTCAGCGGAATTCCGAGAACAATGGAAGAGTTCCGAAGCATTTTTAAACTTCAGCGGAATTCCGAGAACAATGGAAGAGTTCCGAAGCATTTTTAAACTTCAGCGGTATTCCGAGAACAATGGAAGAGTTCCGAAGCATTTTTAAACTTCAGCGGAATTCCGAGAACAATGGAAGAGTTCCGAAGCATTTTTAAACTTCAGCGGAATTCCGAGAACAATGGAAGTGTTCCGAAGCATTTTTAAACTTCAGCGGAATTCCGAGAACAATGGAAGAGTTCCAAAGCATTTTTATATGTCAGCGGAATTCCGAGAACAATGGAAGAGTTCCGAAGCATTTTTAAACTTCAGCGGAATTCCGAGAACAATGAAAGAGTTTCGAAACATTTTTAAACTTCAGCGGAATTCCGAGAACAATGGAAGAGTTCCGAAGCATTTTTAAACTTCAGCGGAATTCCGAGAACAATGGAAGAGTTCCGAAGCATTTTTATATGTCAGCGGAATTCCGAGAACAATGAAAGAGTTCCGAAGCATTTTTAAACTTCAGCAGAATTCCGAGAACAATGGAAGAGTTCCGAAACATTTTTAAACTTCAGCGGAATTCCGAAAACAATGGAAGAGTTCCGAAGCATTTTTAAACTTCAGCGGAATTCCGAGAACAATGGAAGAGTTCCGAAGCATTTTTAAACTTCAGCGGAATTCCGAGAACAATGGAAAAGTTCCGAAGCATCTTTAAACTTCAGCAGAATTCCGAGAACAATGGAAGCGTTCCGGAGCATTTTTAAACTTCAGCGGAATTCCGAGAACAATGGAAGAGTTCCAAAGCATTTTTATATGTCAGCGGAATTCCGAGAACAATGGAAGAGTTCCGAAGCATTTTTAAACTTCAGCGGAATTCCGAGAACAATGGAAGAGTTCCGAAGCATTTTTAAACTTCAGCGGAATTCCGAGAACAATGGAAGAGTTCCGAAAGATTTTTAAACTTCAGCGGAATTCCGAGAACAATGGAAGAGTTCCAAAGCATTTTTATATGTCAGCGGAATTCCGAGAACAATGGAAGAGTTCCGAATCATTTTTAAACTTCAGCGGAATTCCGAGAACAATGGAAGAGTTCCGAAGCATTTTTAAACTTCAGCGGAATTCCGAGAACAATGGAAGAGTTCCAAAGCATTTTTAAACTTCAGCGGAATTCCGAGAACAATGAAAGAGTTCCGAAGCATTTTTAAACTTCAGCAGAATTCCGAGAACAATGGAAGAGTTCCGAAACATTTTTAAACTTCAGCGGAATTTCGAGAACAATGGAAGAGTTCCGAAGCATTTTTAAACTTCAGCGGAATTCCGAGAACAATGGAAGAGTTCCGAAGCATTTTTAAACTTCAGCGGAATTCCGAGAACAATGGAAGAGTTCCGA